>NC_136601.1:21630954-22123001 GCF_910589615.1 Taurulus bubalis
AGCTGTGAACATAGCAGTCAGGCCTCTTATTTCGGAACTTATTGGATGCGATGTGTATTGTATCAGCTAGACCCTCGTGCTTCACAACGCGAGTTAAGGTGTAAAAACTAAACTAAACAAAAAAGAAGGAAAAGAAAAACCTTTGACTAATACTCTATGACAAGTTATCAGCCCTCTTTATGAGTTGCACTAGTATGGTACTGTTGATCTTGTTCTGTGCATCCATTTGCAACCGTATGTATTTATCAGTGATGGCTTGTGACATGCAGAGACCTGTAACTAATTTGGTTAATCTGGTATTGGTAGCACGCGGTTCACCGATCAATTCACCATACTGATTGTTTGCAATGCATCTCTGGCAATCGACAAGAACTGTATCATGCAGATTCTAACAGCTGTGCTTCGTACATCAGAGTATTAAAGCTCAAACCATCCAAAGTACCATCTAAACCAGGGGTGGGCAAACTTTTTGGCTCAGGGGCCACATTGAATAAAAAAAATTGACTGACGGGCCGGGCCAGTATCAGATGGATGGAGAGTGTTGTGTGAACCTGTCACGGGAGGACAATGTTGCGGACCCAAATGCAGACCACATGAGAGTATGAGTATCTGGTAAAACAGACTATTGGAGCCAAAAGGGAAGGTGGGGAGCCTGTGGTCCGCCACAGGGGGTGCCGTGGCTCTACACTGGACGACGGCGAGGCCGGCAGGGGGCGGTGTGAGACCCGTGGCTCTACACTTGAGGACAGCGAGGCCGGCAGGGGACGGTGTGAGAATATAATGTAAATGACTCAGCTTTTTTTGTTCAACTCGCTGGTTAAATCTTCATCAATTTGTTTTACACGCCGAGTCACTGTTCTGCGTGATAAACTAAATTTTTCAAATTTGTTTTTGCTCTCTCGACATAAGAGACCTGCTGTTTCTACCATACATTCTTTCAAAAACTCTCCTTCAGAGAAAGGCTTGCTGGCTTTTGCTAATTTGAATGCTAGGAAAAAACTTTCCTTGGTGCTTGATTCTTGTATAGCAGTTTGGCGGAGAAAAACATTTTGCTGACTCTTTAAATTGGCTGCCAACCTCTTAACAGTAGCCGCCCGTTCTGTCGTTGACTGTTGGCTAGCATAGTTAGCATGCTTGGCGGAAAAGTGGTGGCTAATATTGTATTCTTTGAATACTGCAATGGTTTCTTGGCAAATAAGACATACTGCCTCTGATCGTACTTTGGTGAAAAAATTCTTAGCAGTCCACTCCTCTTTAAAGACTCTGCACTCACTGTCGACTTGTCTTTTCTTGGGTCCACTCATTGTGACAGAAGGGATCAATGCAGGAGGCTGACAGACAGAACCCTATATGTCACATGACATGAGCGCGCAGGGTGGCGCAGTTCCGTGGGTCGAATGTGCATTAGTTATACTGAGGAAAAATACTCTGCATGCAGCTTTCAGTTCATTTTACAACTCTGAAACTGTTGAAGTACAAACCCTGTCTCCAACGACAGAAAGTGATTCATATTACCGTACTTCTTCTAAAGTTAACGCTTTACGACATAATTAAAAAGGATTCTGACCGCTAAGAAGTGGAGCTTTTCAGTGGTTTGCGGTATATTACGGTAATAAAAAAAATAAAAAAGTGTCGCCCTTGTCTGTGGGATCAGTGGGGTAGGGGTGGAATTGACCAGCGCAGCACAAGCAAGTGTTGTGTGTGCGCTCTAGTTCAGCAGAACACGGCAGGCAGCGGTCCGCACGGTGCGTACAAACTGCTGTAACGCCTCTCTGTTCCCGACTTGATTTTCCCAAAGCACAATGACCACAACAGACCAGCGTTGATGTTTCTTCATGCTTATTTATTGCACAGCGCTCTTTTAGGCTTTTCATGTGTGTGTTCTTATAGTTTGTATAGCCAATAAACAGACGAAAACAACGGTATGCAAATTGTGTGGCCAGGTAGAGAGCAACAACAAGGTATTTCACTGCGTAACGGTATCCCGTGGCTGTAGGTTCATTGTGCGTCCGTGCGTAAAATACCAACAGTGCTATTTTTGAGCGTTCCTCAACTAGGCTAAAGAAGGTAAATAATGGCAAAACAGCCGGGGAAATCCCGTTTCACGACAGAAGAGGCAGTGGAACTGTGTCTCCGTCGTGATAGCGACCAGTCTGGGGAGGAAGTCTCCGAAGAGGACAGCGACATGTCTTTTGTCTCAGAGGAAATGTTTCTCCAGGGAGAAGACGTTATTTTCGACACATATATATATATATATATATATATATATATATATATATAGTATTTTGACAAATGTTTCTGGAAGGAGACATTATTTTCGACAGGTATTTTATTAATGTAGTATTATTATTATTATTATTATTATAATATATTGTAGTATATATATTATTATAGTATGTTGACATAAATAAGCTTAAGTTTGAATTATGAATCTATATATATACACCTGTGTGTTTGGCACAGGTAAGCAGCCTCAGTTGCTTACCTGTTTGGGGGAAGGGAAGATGTTTGTGTGTGTCCTTTGTTTTCATCCTTTGTTTCACACAAAGACACTTTAGGTGTTACTGCTAGTCTGGGTGTGATGTGTACGTGTGACTTCCCCCCTCTGTGTTTCATTGTGAGGAAAGATGGAAACGTTTTGTCTAGTTTTGTAAAGGACTAACTGTTATTTCTTTATTTTTCACACAATAGGCCATCATCTGACTTAGATTGGAAGCCGGGTACTTCGTCCCCAGTCAAGCCCCCAGTCAGCAAGCGGCCAAATACAGTGGAGGAAGGTACCTCATCGGAAGAGGAGCCCCGTATCCCAACTCCCCAAAGAGGTTCTGCCAGCAGGAGAACACCGAGAGGCAGAGGACGTGGGGGGAGAGGAAGATGGAGAGGCAGCAGCCGCAGCAATCAAGCTGGGTCGTCAACCGGCAGATCGGACGAAGGATGGAATGACACAGACATTCCAGACATAACACCACCACAGCCCACCTTCAGACCCAAGCGTGCACTAGGACCACAGCTGATTTGTACAGCAACATATACATCCCTGCAGCTGTTCCAGCTGTTTTTCACCACATGCATTTTAAAAACAATAGTTCAAAACACAAATGAGTTTGGGCCAACTCACTACAGAGCACCATCCAACCCATGGATTGCTATAACATTGGAGGGCATGTATTCATTCATGTCCTTGTTGGTCTACATTGGTTTTGCAAAATTGTCTGCATTCACTGACTACTGGAGAGGGGGAAACCTGTACAGCTTGCCTTTCCCAAAAAAGGTCATGACTGAAAAGAAGTTCCTCAGGATCGTCCGGACACTTCACCTCAGCAACGTGAAGACAGATGCTGCAAACGACCAGAAGAGAGGCACACCAGCCTATGATCGACTCTGCAAAATAAAACCTCTCTACGAGGAGATGAAGGAAGCCTGTAGAACTAACCATCACCCCAGCCAAGACATTTCCATAGATGAGAGAATGGTTCCCACCAAAGCCCGCATTGGTCTCAAGCAATATATGAAAAACAAGCCAGTTCGCTGGGGATTAAAACTTTTTGTTCTGGCGGACTCCAAGAATGGATATACCTGGGATTTTTCTATATATGAGAGCAAGATACAGGAAAAGACTGGCAAGGGACTGAGTTATGATGCAGTGATGGGGCTAATTGACACACATTTGCTGGGCACTGGCTACAAGCTATATGTGGACAATTTTTATAGCAGTTCAACCCTTTTTACTGACCTCTTACAAAAGAGGATCTGGGCGTGTGGAACCATCCGCACAAACAGAATTGGATTCCCCAAAAGCAAAATAAAGTCTAGTCTCTAAATCAGTCCGTGGAAGCATTCACTGGATGCGGAAGGATGCCACTAAAGTGCCCCACATGTAATGTGGCTTTGTGTCTGAAGCCTACTAGGAACTGTTTCGATGATTGGCACACTGCTAATGGCATGTAATAGCCATGCACATTGTCTGCAAAACCAGATTTGCACATATAAATAGTTTTCTGTGTATAAATGTAAATAGTTTGCTGTGTGTTATTATTAGTATAAATGTAAATAGTTTGCTGTGTGTTTATTTTTTATATAAACTGCTTTTCCACCAAAACACTTGTTTATAACACTTATATTCACACAATTTAGTTTCAACTAGGGGAAAAAACACTATAATGTGTTCATGCTTGTCAGCCATAGTGAATATGTATATGGGATAGGATACCTCTCAGTGTCACCTTTCATTAGAGCCTAAAATGAAGACTGTACGTTCAAGCGTAGTAGTCTTTTTAGCATATATGTGACTTTGGGGTACCTAGGGTCCTTTTGGAGTCTCCAAATGGCCTTTATTGGAAAACGCCTGGACATAGCCTTAGTAAAACATGTGTTAAATCTTCATTTTCTGTGATTTTTTTTCCATTGTGTTTTCCAGCTCATAAGTCCCAGCTATAATCACCTGCAGGCATCTATTTCACAACAAAATTCAGGCGGAAATAAAAAACCTTATATTTATCCATCCATCCATTTTCAACCGCTTATCCGGGGTCGGGTCGCAGTGGCAGCAGGTTCAGCAGACCGACCCAGGCTTCTCTCTCACCCGCAACATTTTCCAGCTCATTCTGGGGGACCCCGAGGCGTTCCAAAGCCAGCCGGGAGATATAATCCCTCCAGCGTGTCCTCAGTCTTCCCCGGGGCCTCCTACCAGTTGGACGTGCCTGGAAAACCTCTAATGGGAGGCGTCCAGGAGGCATCCTGACTAGATGCCCGAACCACCTCAGCTGACTCCTTTCGACACGAAGGAGCAGCGGCTCGACTCCAAGCTCCCTCCTGATGTCCGAGCTCCTTACCCTATATCTAAGGCTGAGCCCGGCCACCCTACGGAGGAAGCTCCTTTCGGCCGCTTGTATCCGAGACCTCGTTCTATCGGTCACGACCCAGAGTTTGTGGCCATAGGTGAGGGTTGGAACGTAGACCAACCAGTAAATGGAGAGCTTTGCCTTCCGGCTCAGCTCCCTCTTCACCAAGATGGACCGGTGCAGCGCCTGTTTTACAGCTGCAGCTGCACCGATCCGCCTGTCGATCTCCCGCTCCACCTTACCCTCACTCGTGAACAAGACCCCGAGATACTTGAACTCCTTCGCTTGGGGTAGGCAGTTTGTCCCCACCTGGAGGGAGCAATCCACCGGTTTCCGGCAGAGCACCATGGCCTCAGATTTGGAGGTGCTAACTCTCATCCCTGCCGCTTCACACTCGGCTGCAAAACGCCCCAGTGAATGCTTGAGGTCACGGTCCGAGGAGGCAAACAGGACCACATCATCCGCGAACAGCAGAGAGGCGATCCCGAGACTCCCGAACCGGATCCTCTCCGCCCCCTGGCTGCGCCTAGATATCCTGTCCATGAAAGTAACGAACGGGACTGGTGATAAAGGGCAGCCCTGGCGGAGGCCAACACCCACCGGGAACGTGTCTGACTTATTACCGAGGATACGAACACAGCTCCTACTGCAGGCGTACAGAGAGGGTCCGGCACCCCATACTCCCGCAGCACCCCCGACAAAAACCCCCGAGGGACCCGGTCGAAAGCTTTCTCCAGGTCTACAAAGCACATGTAGACTGGTTGGGCGAACTCCCATGACCCCTCCAGTAGTCTTGCGAGGGTAAAGAGCTGGTCCACTGTTCCACGGCCAGGACGGAATCCGCACTGTTCGTCTTGAATCTAAGGTTTGACAATCGGTCGGAGCCTCCCTTCCAGCACCCTGGCATAAGCTTTTCCCGGGAGGCTGAGCAGTGTGATACCACGATAGTTCGAGCACACTCTCCGGTCCCCCTTCTTGAAGATAATTATCTTCAAGAAGATAATAATAATAATATTTATGTGTGTTCCAAATTATATTACTCAATGTCAACAGCACTTAAAGTGATTCTGACTGTTGGGGGGGGGGAAACTTCAGAGTGTTACCTTTCAAAAGAGACCAAACCCATGCATTTACTCCACATGGTTCTACTACAGCGTTCAATTTACTTTGGGTATGCCTGGATAGGCGTTTTTTGAATTTTACAGGAATGCTAAGAGGTTAACAGCTGTTTTCACCGGCGCTGGTCTGCCGCGCTTCACCGTGGTCCATGCTGGCCTGGCATTCTCATCAACATGTGAGCTGGCGGGGGGAACACTAACGCTGTATTCCTGTAACGACGCGCTGCCGTTACCCAGACCACTGATAGTGTATAGTGGTGATATAAGTGATAGCTTGAACTGAAATTGTGATAAATGTAAAGTGGCAGAATATTTGTGTGGATATCTTGCAACAACTTACCTCTACCTATTTCCTCTTCCCAGGGTGTTCGGGCAAAAGATTTCACTGAGCTCCTGAGCACCCATTTATAGTTCCGGGAGATGCCAACTGGAGGAAGCGGGTAGGGGGGAAGTGAAGGTATGTATTGCTGTGTTTAGTTAAATAAAACTATCGGATTTATAATTTACTATATTTATAAGAGTTATAAATAGGATTAAATTACTAGGGATAAGTTTGGTATTGGTAAAATCATGCAATTATTTAGTGCACTTATTATATAATTATATTATATATTTTGTTATAGAGAGACTAAACTCTCGATGGTAGGTCTGATGTAATTAGTCACCAGGGGTGTATATAAAGGGCTCAATTTGTTTGCGAAGAGACGTGTGGAGACCAGTAGAAACTGGCTGACGTTGGTGTGACAACTGAACAGAAAAGAGCAAATAAAAATGAAGTTGCAACCTCAAGGCTTTTGACTCTGGATCGGCTCATTTGTCTCTATGACCACTCGACAGCCCGTTTCCGCCAAAAAAAAAAAAAGATGATTATGAGATAAAAAAAGTCATAATAAGGAGATAGAAAGTCGAAATTATGAGATAGAAAGTACGCATGCGCTTCAGTCGCTTTTTTCCTTTCCTGTTATCTGCCTTGTCTTCACAGATCTCTTCATCCCTTTGCCGGTCTAACGATGCAAACGGTAACTATTGACGTTTTAGTTAAATAAATATAGCATTGTTATTAATGTAGCTGTTGCATGTGTTTCTCAAAAGGGGGCTACCGTAACGACAGGCTCCACATAGCCCTTTCATACTGTAGCGTGAACGATGGTCTTGCCAGGGGAAAGAGAAGGGTAGAGGGGAGAGTAGGAAAGGCAAGACCTCGCACCTAACTCGGTGGCACTCCGTCGGCTGATTATCCTAGTGATCCCGGAAGAAATGATAATCCTCATCCGATATTGGCATAACGCCTTCGGTCTTTTATCTCGCCCCGTGCTATATCGTTAGGTTTTTGTGTTATTTTCGAATTAAGTTATAGGTTTTGTCGAGGGTGTTTTACAGCTTGCGCTCTAGGTCCCCTGCGGTAGGCTGTAACTTGTCTCAACCCTTATCAAGCGAGTACGTATATCGTCTATACCTTCTCTCTACCTATTTTGACACCATCTCATCATTATGACAAACACTTCAAAAGTCTTCACCCAAAGGTACTTACCTTAAGTCTCTTTGGTAGATTCAGTCGTCACCTCTGTATCTCACGGTGGATGGACAGGGAAAGAGGGTTTAAATTGTTTTAAAAAACCAGAACCCTTTGTTTGGTTTCAGTCCCTTCCAGAGGGTAAGGCTGAGTTTTTATTCAAAGTTTATCCTAGATACAAAAAATTAAATTCAATCAAACAGTTTAAAAGTCACAAGTAACTAAGAGAAGGGGTTAAGTTTTTTAGAGCTGGTGAGTGAACACCTCTTCTCTCTTGTCTACTCCTGCACAGATTTGCCAGTCTCCCCCAAAAAAAATGCATTCCTACCCCCTTTTTTTATACACCAGAATACATAAATCTTTCTGTCACCAGAGTTGGACAGAGAAGGTTTCACTACCTTATGTGGTAATACTGCCAATGCATGCTCTTTAACAAAGGAGAGAACATTTAACACATCTCATTCAAAAAGAGTATATAACATAGCAACTTATAGCGTCCTATGAATTTTATGTGGTCTAATCACAAACTATAATGAAAATGAAAACCAAACAGTATATTTATATATTCAATGATTATATAGAAAAAGAAAATGATTATATGGTTATAATAGTTAGACCTTTTTACTTTCATATTATTCCTCGGACACTCAACAATACCCCTCGGTAAGTGTCATCACAGCCGTAATGTCCTACTAACGCTAATGCAATATGTTGAAAAGTAACGCACATATTGTAACTGTGCACCAAGTTGTCCTCTGTCGTTTAGACAGGCGCTTTGCGGTGGAAAGTGTGTTAGCACAATACCATCTAGAGAATGAAGAACAACATTGAGTCTCAAGTATATTGTAGCGACCCTTGGTCAGGAAAGCTACGAGACGTTATATTGCTCATTGTGTGGTTTATTTGGGGACAGAACACAGGCTACTGTGGGCCGTAGGCTCCGCCAACAACAGTCAACACCGTTAAACGTTCTCTTAACGTCCACAAACAATAACACTTTAACATAACAGGTTAACATTACACGTCACTCAGTTTGTTACAGTATTTAATTCAATTCAGTTTATTTTGTATAGCCCAACATCACAAATACAAGTTTGCCTCGGAGGGCGTTACAATCTGTACACATGACATCCCTATTCCGGGACCTCACATCGGATCAGGAAAACTCCCCCAATAAAGATAGTAAAAATCCTTTCACAGGGAAAAAAGGGGAAGAAACCTGAGGGAGAGCAACAGAGGAGGATCCCTCTCCCCGGATGGACAGAAGCAATATATGTCATGTGGCCAGAATGAATAACGTAACGGAGTTACAGCACATTCAATGAATGTGACAGAAATGATTCATATAATGAGTAGTATGCATGGTCCATGATCCAGATAGCCACGACCCATTAAGCAGAAGGAGGTAGAGAGGAGGGGCATCCCAGGGGCAGTGGGAGGAGAAAGCAGGGCCATGGCAGCTGGCAGGACCGGCTCCAGGCCAGTTGCATCAGCAGGGCCATGGTTGCATCAGCAGCAGGCAGCCACGAATCCATGGAAAAAGAAAGTAGAGTTAGTAATATGCATTGAAGAGACAATCATTTATCCAGAAGGAGAGAAAGAAGAGGTGAAGAGGAGGAGCGGAAGAGGAAGAGAAGGAAAGGAGGAGCTCAGTGTATCCTAAAATGTCCCCCAGCAGTCTAGGCCTATAGCAGCATATCTAGGGGCTGGACCAGTGCAAACCTGAGCCAGCCCTAACTATAAGCCTGAAACAGCCCTAACTATAAGCGCCATCAAAGAGGAAAGTCTTAAGTCTACTCTTAAATGAGGTGACCGTGCCTGCCCCCCAAACTGAAAGTGGAAGCTGATTCCACAGAAGAGGAGCCCGATATTGAAAGCTCTAGCCCCCAACCTACTTTTTAACACTCTGGGAACCACAAGTAACCTTGCATTCAGTGAGTGTAATGCTCTCGTGGGGTAATATGGCACTATAAGGTCGTTAAGATATGATGGTGCATTACCAGTTAAGGCTTTGTAGGTAAGGAGAAGGATTTTAAATATGATTCTCGATCTTACAGGAAGCCAGTGGAGAGCAGCTAGTACAGGAGTAATGTGATCTCTCTTCCGCGTCCTCGTTAGTACACGAGCTGCAGCATTCTGGATCAGTTGGAGAGATCCAAGGGATTTACCGGAGCAGCCTGATAATACGGAGTTACAGTAATCCAGTCTTGAGGTAACAAATGCGTGAAGATACGCTTGAAGTTACGCTTGAAGTTTGGCAACCTGGTGGGTTTCATCTGGCTTGATCGACAGATATAGTTGAGTATCATCGGCATACGAGTGAAAGTTTATGGAGTGTTTTCTGATAATATTGCCTAAAGGAAGCATATATAAGGTGAATAAAATTGGTCCAAGCACAGAACCCTGTGGAACTCCATAGCGAACGGCAGTGGTAACCGAGGCCTCATCATTTACAAATACAAACTGAGATCGATCTGATAAATACGACTTATACCAGCTTAGTGCTGTACCTTTAATACCAAGCAACTGGTCTAGTCTCTGTAATAAGATGTCATGGTCAATGGTGTCAAATGTTGCACTAAGGTCTAACAAGACTAGTACAGAGACAAGTCCCCTATCTGATGCAACTAGAAGGTCATTAGTAATTGTCACCAGTGCTGTCTCTGTGCTATGATGCTTTCTAAATCCTGACTGAAACTTCTCAAATAAACTATTGTTATGTAAAAAGTCACACAACTGGTTTGCGACTACCTTCTCCAGTATCTTAGAGAGGAAGGGAAGGTTAGAGATAGGTCTGTAGTTAGCCAACACATCTGGATCCAGAGTGGGCTTCTTAAGAAGAGGTTTAATTACAGCTACTTTAAAAGACTGTGGTACATGACTAGTTAGTAAAGACCCATTGATAATATCTAGTAGAGAGGCACTAACTAAACGTAAAACTTCCTTAAACAGCTTAGTCGGAACAGGGTTCAGGAGACAGGTAGAGGATTTAGAAGTAGAAACCATTGAAGACAGTTGGTCGAGGTTGAGGGTAAAAATCCAGACACACAGCAGGGCCCACAGCCTCCTCCATGGCCATCCCACCTGAGGATGGACCGGCAGTAGTCGAGGACAGGAGATTACCAATCCTGTCTCTAATAGCCAGAATCTTACCATTGAAGAAGTTCATGAAGTCATTACTACTGAGGTCTATAGGAATACACGGATCCACCGAGCTATGACTCTCAGCCAGCCTGGCCACAGTGCTAAAGAGAAACCTAAGGTTGCTCTTGTTTTTCTCTATTAGTGATGAGTAGTAGGCTCCTCTGGCATTACGGAGTCTTATATGTTCTCAGACTATCCTGCCAAACCAACCGGGACTCCAGACCGTTGGAACGCCATAGGCCCTCAAGCTTCCGTGATGCTTGCTTTAATATACGGGTCTGAGGGTTGTTTAACACTCTGGGGTCTGGGTTAATTTTCTTGATTTTACATCATTTTTAAATGTCTCTTTTTAAAGTCACTTGCATATGATACATACATACAAACATTACAGAAGAATCTCAGCTATCTATATAATGAGGCACCATTGTCCCAAGGCACAAGTGTAAAGAGAAAATATGACTAAAGCTGAAAAATGTCATCTTGATTTTGGAAATTGTTCATATTTGTTGTGAAAACATAACTTTACTCATGTGGTATAGCGGTTTTGGTGATGGAAATTGGTTTACCAAAGGTCTTAGGTTCACAAAAGCAGTGGAATATATGAATAAAATGGTAGACACATGTAGATAAATGTCAAAAACCAAATGTGGCTTTGAGGCCTGCTATGGTGATTTGTTGGCAGGCAGACGGACAGGGAGACTGCTGCAGCGATGATGCATGTTGTCCTCTGGACCCTCACAGCTCTGAATCCACTCTGTAAAATACATTAATACAAGTCAGTATGAGTTCACTGAAATAAAGTTAACAGTGATAGAGACAACAGTTGATTACCAACCGTTCATAGCTGTAGTTAGCTATCTCCGTTAGCTCTCGTTAGCTCGTGCCATGTTAGCAGCACCTAACGTGACATAAACACTAATGTAGTAACGATTAACGGAGATCCAACAATACTGGTCGTACTAAGTTCACTGTAAGAAAGTTAACGGTGATCGGTGCAACAGTTGAGTATGCACCGTTCAGTCGTAGACACGTAAGGAAACATCCAAAACGGGGCTATCTAGTGACGCGCTAACGCCAAGCTATCGTCAACAAGCACACGTTAGTTACGGTCTTACAAACACATAATGGAGGTTCAATACTACTGGTCATACTAAGTTCACTGTAAGAAAGTTAACGGTGATAGGGGCAACAATTGATTGCTCACCGTTCAGTCTCACAGAAACGCTGTAGCCAGCTATCTGGCCCGTTAGCTCCGGGTAGCTCCTTGTTAGCGAATCCTTCAGGCACTGGAGCTGCGCCGTCTGTCCCCTCCAATATATTTGCTCAGGACTCTTTGCTTGGCATCTTCTGACTCACATTGAAGCTTTGCACACGTCGTAAGACACGTCCATGTTTAGATGCTCAGACGCGAAAGTGGAAACCATATCCGCCAGATTTTAAACCATATCTCTGTGACGTATTATTGTGATGATAGAATTTTTATTAAAAACTTAAAACACCTGCCCGGCCGTGTCGACGCTGGCCCCGCCCCCAAAGGGTTAAGGTTCCAGCTCAACTGCTGGACCTCAGTGACTATTATTAACCTGTTATGTCGTAGTACTACATATAAAGTATTAAATACTTTGTCGTATTTAAACATGAATTGACTGTGAAGAAGTTTGAATTCCAAAACTACAAACAAGAAAAGATTTTATAAAACTGTATAGATGCATGTTTGATTTAAGGTCACATTTGAGCTATACTTGTATTCAGGAGGTGCAGAGGTTTTTTGAACTGTCACAAAATGGAGGACCTAAGTGACTACTTAAGGTCACGACATGTGCCTGAGGGAGACATACAGCGAATGGAACAGGAGAAGGTAGCTAATATAGGAAATGCTTCATTTGGACTTTTTGGAAAATCTTTGTAAATATCTGATGCAGCTTATGCAGGTTGTTCACTGTTATAATTGAATACACTTGGCCTAAACTAATAGGCCAAACTAATAATAAAGTATTCCTTCATTGTAGATTGATTACAGTGTCATACATCTTATGACAGATGACCAGCTTAAAGAGTACCTGCCATCCTACGGTGATCGACTGGCTGTTTTTGGATACTGTAGGCGGAAGGAAAAAGAACCCAGCTGTCGCAAGTCAAAGCTCTTTGAGCGACTTAGAGGAAAGCTCTCAAGAAACCAAGACGTTCATGTGACTCAGTGAAAGCATCAAACCCCTCCAAAGAATGCTCAAAAGAATCAGAGAAAAATTGAGATTGGATTGATGAATTTTAGAGAAGGGGAATTTGTTCAGGTACGCACCAAAAAGGGTGGAGGTACCAGAAACTTGACACATTACATTATGGAGATACTTTAGAGGATAGTGGCATTGTAACTTTCCACACAGAAAGCATATCTGGGATGAGTACTCTGGTCTCGATACCTTGCCTCTCTCTCAGGAACCATCTTTTGGATCAGCCTTGCCTCCTTCCATGGATGTGTTGCAGGAACAGGCCAATCAGAGAGAAAGAGTAAAGAAAATTATTGTTCTTCATCGTGGACAGATGCTTAGAGAACTTATTCAAGTTTGTTCAGAGGAAAGTATCATGGAAGATGATGTCTACTTTCAAATTATTCTTCCTGATGGAAAGTTTGAAAAGGCTGTGGATGATGGTGGTGTTTTGAGGGATGTACTGTCAGAATTTTTGAAAGACTTTCATGAGCAGTGCACTATTGGGAATGGCTTCAAAGTGCCATTCTTACGTCATGATTTTGGGAAGGAAGAATGGGAAAGCGTAGGACGAATAATCAGATTAGGCTGGCAAAAAGAGAAGTACCTTCCTATCAAACTTGCACCTGTACTTCTAGAGCCAACTGTTTTGGGCTTTGTTGAGAGCGATCTTGTGGACTGCTTTTTCAAGTATATATCAGAGTCTGAGCAAGTGATCTTGGAATCTTGCCGTTCAGATTTTGAAGGTGTTGACCTTGAGGAATTGTTGGAAATAATGGATACTCACAGCTGCCGGAGGGTTCCAACAGCAGACAGCATTGAGCAAATCTTGAGAGAGCTTGCTCACCAGAAGCTGATTCAGGAGCCGGCTTTTGTTATTGAACGGTGGAGCAACATGCTTGCACCTATTAAATCAGAGCTGAAAGGGATTGCAGCAGTCTACGAAGAGCTACAACCAACATCAAGAAAGATCATGAGATTGATTACTTACCCCAGTACCCAGAATGCCCAGGACAAACTAATAGTCAAGTATGTAAGTGCATTCCTTAGAGAATCAGACAACCACCACCTCTCCTTTTCCTTAGATTTTGCACTGGATCAGACTTGTTCACGGGAAAGAACATCACTGTCAGCTTCACACAACTTCAGGGATTTCAAAGAAGACCGGTTGCTCACACGTGTGGCTGTTACTTGGAGTTGCCGGTCAGTTATGACGACTACCCAGATTTTCAACATGAAATTAACAAAGTTCTAGAAAGCAACGTGTGGGTAATGGACATTGCCTAAGCTAAAGAAAAGAGAGTGCATCTTGCTGTGAAAAATATGCTAAGACGGTTTACTTATATATTTGTTTGTATTTGTAAAAACTGGTATTTCATTACCTGATGTTCAGATAACTGTTGTTCAAAAAGCACTATATCCGTTTCAGTAGTTTAATAACATCTAAGCCAGTGGTTCTTAACCTGGGTTCGATCGAACCCCAGGGGTTTGGTGAGTCACTCTCAGGGGTTCGGCAGGGGTAAAGACACACACAGCATAGCCCGGTTCACACTAGCAATTTCGGGCCGCAACACACCATTTTTCTTCCTTTCTTCACATTGATTGTTGTTTTTTTTGTGTGAAATTCATGTTTTGTTGATTTTGTTCTTTGAACACAGTGATTTTATGTGCAACTGATGCATGGTTCATTTTGTGCCCTAACAAAATAAATACCTATGTTTTGAAAGAAATTCATTTTGGTGCCCAGTTTTCCTCTGTGCTCTCATGCAAACGTGCTTTGCTTCTAAAAACAAAAAGATATAGTTTCATATCTTCCAGCTGATGAAACACCAGTTCATGGATATAATCACGTGTTTTGGACTAAATCTTTTATGGGATTTTTTTTAAATTGGACCTTTACTTCTGAATGTGCTGGTATACAAAAGAGTGATCCATCCTCGTCATCAGAACCACACATCAGAAGCTTCTCAGCCTGTGACTCAAGGTAATGGATACATTCTAAATTGTATTTAGTAACTTACAGCCTGTTTGTCTGTCTTAGGTAGCAAACGGTGCCATCGTTTGACTCCAGTCCTGCCGACGAGGACCCCAAATGTCACTTCAGACGCAACAGTGGAGGTCTAAGGATACCTGCATGGACCAAATATCGGAAGATTAGAGAACCCTCTAGAGTATTGAGACGGCCGGGAAAATGTTTATCCGAATTAAGTTAACTTCATCTCCTCCTGCATACTTTCAGCTACAGACACATTTCAACTTTTAAATGTTGACAATCTTCAACTATTACTGTATAATTCAGCTTTTTGATACTGCTGCCACTTCTTGGAACCACTGATACTTCTGCTGCTGCTTCTACTACAACCACTACTAAAACATCTGCTGAAAACTAGTACTCTTGTTAGTACTACGACAACAACATCTACAGTTTAGCTTCACCTGCATTGTAATTCATCTCTTGGATTCTTTAGATGATGCAGTTTTGCTTCCATCTTTTCCAGTTATACATTTCAACTACACGGTTTAGTTTCTCAGGCATAAGAAAAACATTCTTGAACGTCCTCATCTGGAAAATCAGCAACACAACAGCAGTCACTGTAACGGGCACAACTGTAGTCAGTTGTAGTCACTTCCCACATAGCAGATATGCTCCATTTCAAGCAGGTGTGTGTAGTAAAATCTTGTCAAGCATTTGGGTATAAAGGCACCTGCAGAACCTCAGTTTGACCTGCAACAAAGGAGAAGAAAAAACCATCATCCTGAGAGATGAGAAAGGTGCTATGCAGCTCAGAGTGAGCAGGGAAACTGCGGATCGACTGGCAACTGGTGAGTTACAAAAAAGATTACTTCATAAGTTAGTCATTTGTTTTCTCATTTGTATGGCCATCATGACCTTTGATTTGTTTCCAGATCCAATGTTTGTCCAAAACCTAATGGCCCAAATAACAGCTAAAGAAGAGAATCCAGGTAAATACACAAGGATCGTTCTTTTAAATGTTTAGACTTTCTCTGCAGTAAACTCTTAAAAGCCAATGCATCACATTTGTATTGTATTACAGTGTTGTCACCTAGCCTTCTGTCTTACCCACTCCTAAACCTCAAACATTCACCCTTGGCCCACAGTTCCTCCTGCCTTCCCTCCGGTTTGGACCCAGGCGCCAGGGACTTCCACTCCTTGCCCCTCGCCAGTGCCAGAATGCCAGGAATCCCTGACAGGTATAGTGTCTTGTTTTGGAATGGATTATAATTAAATAGGAATGATTTTTACCATTATTGTAATGTCTTTACAGAATTTCAACACGGGACCACATTCCTGCTTCTTGAACTCGCCATGAGCTACCGCCCCTTATATTTCCGCAATAAAATCTCATTCTACCAAAAAACAACAAAAAAGGAAGAAGCCTTCCATGGCAAGGGGTACACATTCACAAATGATAAAATACGGAAAAAGCTTGGCAATATGCTAACCACATATAAAAAAGGGCGAAAGACCGCTCTCGGGTCACAGGAGAGGGCAAGATCACCTGGGACTACTTCTTGGTAAGTGCTTGCTCTCTACACATCTTAAATGTTAGTTGGACTCTATCAGTCTTCCTATTTCCCTTTTCAATATTTTGTCACCTACAATTTTAACTATGCAATATAGTTGTATCTCTGCAGACAAACTTGAAATGACCACTTTGTACATCTGATTTTGATTACAATCCTGTTGTCCTTTTACAGCAAATGGATGAAATATTTGGTGGCTCTGGGGTGGGGAGTGTACCTCCTGGGACGGCATGTCCACGCCCCTTGTCCCCAGTCAGACGCCATCGTGTGACCCTGACGAGGAGCAACCCTGGCGATGCCAGAGAAAAGGACACCAAGGGGGAGAAAAGGCAGCAGCCAGCCTTCCTTGCAGGAGACCAACCAGTCGCATGCCGAGCGGAGGACGCATGCACTGGAGTCCCTGGTGAGGCCGGAACTAGGGGAGTGGAGGCGTCTCAAAGAAAGAAGGGCCCGATTTGAGAAGAAAATGGTGACCTGCATGAGTCAAATATTAAACCAATTAAAAAGGAAATTGGCACACAGAAAAAAGAGATGATTGGACTTTTGAAAGATGGCAATAAATAATATTGAAAACAATATTCATGTGTCTGTTTTTGAGAAATCATGTCATTAATAAACTCAACAAACTTCAAAAGGGAATGCTTTATCAAATATTACAAGGTTGTTTTCTACTTGCCATTTGCCCTGAAGTGCCTTCCATCCCCCTGTGGCACACTGCACACCAGCTCACAAAATGTGTAAAGAAAGTTTTAACTAAAAGTAGTGTGAAGGTGTATATTATCCTTAAATGTGGACACAGATCATGTTTCTGTACTGAGATGCATCCTGGTTGTTGGGCTGTGGTGGATGTGGATCATCAATGTCCTGTCTAAGTTGATGAAGG
The DNA here is from genome assembly GCF_910589615.1 of Taurulus bubalis. Lineage (NCBI taxonomy): Eukaryota > Metazoa > Chordata > Actinopteri > Perciformes > Cottidae > Taurulus > Taurulus bubalis. Next base: position 21,648,207 of record NC_136601.1, read on the forward strand.
CCCTGCTCATCTTCATCAAGTTGGTCACCTGAATCCAAACAAATGTTGTGAAGAATGAAACATGCTGTGACAGTTGCACTCATATTTGCCACTTCTTTCATGTGCAGACATTTGATCCTCCGGAATTTGGTTTTCAGGATCCCAAAAGCATGCTCAATGGCCACACGAGCTGCAGTGAGCTTTTGATTAAAGCGCCTCTGCCTGGCGGTTAGGTGCCCATTATCCCTGTAGGGTTTCATCAGTTGTCTCAGAGGATAGGCTGAATCACTGATGATGTGCATTCCCTCTGGGACCAGGGCCTGAGGATCCTCTTCCAATAGTCGTGCAACATCTGTATGACGAAATGCTCTGGCATCATGCCAACTACCAGGGTGACCAACATTACGTGACAGAAGCGCCGTTCACTGTCACAGAATCCAGTGAGGATGATGGAATAGAATTGTTTTCGGTTATAATAGGCTATGGGATTGTTGCAATGTGGTTTAACAATGGGAATGTGACATCCATCAACAGCACAGACTGTATTTGGAAATCCAGCTGTTTGAAAGTGTAACTGGGATGTGTGAAGTGCTTCCCCTGTAGGCCACAGGATGCGATGGGACAGATGTGTAGTGACCAGGGAACAGAAGTGGTGGAGATGTGTTGAAAGTGTCGATTTTGAAATGTTGAAGCTGTCTGCCACACCCCTATAGGACTCCTGGTTAGCCAGAGTCCACAGACAGGCGAGAACACTGTTTGACAGAGGTAGTTTGGTTTTCTGTCTGTTCATGTAGTGCGGTCCCAGCGTGGTCATAACATCCTAGTTAGGAAAGAAGTCAAGAAGAGTCAAACTGACATGCAAATATCAGAGATTTATAATTGGGCCATTAAAATGCTGTAGATAAGCCTACCTCCACATGTCCTCTTGAGTCTGAAATGACTTTGGAAGTCGCTGACACTGTACAGAGCGACAACCTCCTCAACAAAATGCAGTATTTTTGGAACCAACCTAGCAGAAGAATAATGAAGCTGATTCTTTACAGGTTGGAAAAGAAGCAGTTCTTTAATTATTGTGATTTCTGATCACTGAAAATCCCACACCGCCATCCTTTTTAAGAAATAATAAAAACAAAGCTTTTTTAAATGACATGATACGTACATTCTTTGATTATTCCATTGTTTATAGTTTTATAATTTGCCTAAAACTTGACAATCCTCCATGAGTATACGATGCTAAATTGACTGTGCATGAACGTATATTCTGGTTCATTTGAAATATTTAGATAAAACAAAAGATAAGCATATCACCGTTCTCGGTCCATGTCTACCTTCATGGATTAGTCTTCTGCCTCAATTTCATCGGCGATCAAGAATGCAAACGCTATTTCTTCCGCCATAGATATCAAAATTAGGTCTGTAAACTAGTACTAAACTTGTTCCGATCTAAACTACATCACCTTCTGAAGTAGTCTTTAGATCGGAACGAACAACTGTTTATGTGACTTCCTGAACAGTACTTCCTCTGTGTTCTTTGAAGGCTGCTGAAAACTGTCCGACTTGATCGCAGTTTATTGACTCCGCCTCCTGCTGCGGCCGCCTGCTCTCGTCTGGATTCCAGGCGAGGCGCAGCTCTAACGAACGAGCCTAATGCTATTTTCAAATAAGTGGATAAAATGCTGTCCCTAGTAACATAAGCACAGTCTCCCCAATGTGTTTCCACTTTCCCTTTTGACCCCACTATTGTATCAGAAAGACAGACACCATATGATTAAGTTCATAATTTATGTATTGGCATCATAAACGTCATTCGTACATTTATTCAAATCAAAGCTTCACACTCCAAAGTCATGGTGTTGCTACAACCACTGCCTGTTTTACATTTATTGTCCAATTGATGGCGCAGCAGAGTAAATGAAGCTTCGGCCCATGAGCGAACCAAATGGATGGAAAGCTTCATCTCGCCATCACTACTTGTCAGATTTCTAGGACGAAGAAAAAAAGACTATAGGCTGTATTTCAAATGTTGAAATTAAAAACATGATTGAGCTATATTGACGGTGCAAAAGATGCACTTGATGCACTGCTGCAGTCCATGTCTGATGCGCCTCAGTGCCAGAAGAGACATGCACAATGAGTTGCTCTATATGTACGTTGCGCCACAGGTGGACCCAGCCAATCATCAGGGCTTGATTGAAACACATGAAGCCAATCAGGTCATTAGAAACACACCTGAACAAATCACATCCAAAGCATTGGCACATTCTCATATATATATATATATATATATATATATATATATATATATATATATATATATATATATATATAGCAGAGATATCTGCATTCACATTGGAGAAGAATTTGAGCCACATTTCAAAATATAATTATGGCTGAACATGCAGCACATTTTCAGCAAGGAAAGTAACCTGTGGCGTTGTACTATTGTCCCCCTCAGTGTCTGTGTGGACCGAACTCCAGAAAAAGGTTGAGTTCTCTTTGCCAATGTTACTCTCAGATGTCGTTACTTATGTTATTTATAATTGTTTAACCTTTATTTTTTACCCAAATATTTTCCATTGGGATTAAACATCTTATTTTCTATGTAGTTCTGGCCAAGATGGCAGCATAAAAATGGTCATGTCAAAGAAACAAGCAAGAAACTTAGAAAATTAGGAATTAATAAACAGTGATGTTCAGCAACAGCACATTCAGTGGTCAATATATAATATATATATATATATATATATATATATATATATATATATATATATATATATATATATATAAATAAATAAAGCTTAAATGAGTCTGTAGATCACATCAAGATGAGGGTGCTTTAAAACAATGGTTCTCAACTGGTCTGGCTGCGGGACCCACTATCACCCCTGAATAACAAGCCAAATCAAGGAATATTTTCAACTTCTCAAATTGATTAATGGAATGATGCTGCAGTTTGAATTTGAGATGGTACAGAATATCACAGTGCCAACACAAAACAAACTAGTTAGAAATGTTCCCTTTTACAGTCAATTAAAAAACTAAAAGTGCATCTTAAGGACAGACTCAACAGTGTGTTCATGCACAAACATGAAATAAAAAAAGTCCAACGACTGAGAAGTAGTTTAAAAAAGAATCAAATGATGTAACTTTAGCTGAAAATACTCACTCACTGAATCTACGACAACCAATGCTGCACTATGGAAAAACAAATGCAGTGTCTTGAGGAGCAGCTTTTATCTACAAACTCAAAATATGTTTTACAAAAAGTGCAATTCAAAAAAGATTCAAGTATACAAAATGTACTTTTCTTCTGATTACCTTACCAGTAAGGAAATGCTGAAACGCATTGTGCCTTCAAAAATATTAAGCAGCACTCACTTCAACCTGGGGTGTAACACTGACAGACCTGAGTCTGGAGGAAAAAGCAGAAATAGTGGTTATTTTTACCATGGTGGACGGCGGAAATGAACTGTTTTCATGGCGATAAGCCACTCCTCCTCTCCGGCGCCAATGAAGTTGAAAGATCACAAATAGTCCGGCGAGTTTGCGCCGCTTTTGGTGTGAACGCAGCACATATATATATATATATATATATATATATATATATATATATATATATATATATATATATATATATATTTAAAAGGGACCATGTACAGTTAAAACATAAATGTCACCATTTGATGCACTGTACCAGATTTTAGCTACAGCTAATTCGCATCTGTAGTCCCTTGACAGACTATAACAAACATAAAACAAGAGCAAACAGTACAGGATAAAAGACACAATACAACATTATATGTGGGGAGAAGGGCACACAAAACAAAGCTACAGCACATTAAAAATAAGTAATACAAAACAGTAAAAGTAAGTAATACAAACCATTAAAAGTAAGTAATATGAACCATTTAAATTACGTCAGGCAGGGTACAAAGCAGTGTGGCTTTCACAGAAAAGGATGATTGCCCAAATGCAGTGCGGCGAAATGGAATGGTGCAGTCTCGTATGGAGGCTATTCTAGTGGATCTGATGGAACTCACTGAGCGACTGTACACAAGGTCACGCAGTGGAGGAGGGGCCAAGCCATTTTGAATTTTATAAACCATGCATACATTTGTAAATATTCTGAAGTTCACAAAGCTCAGCAGATTGTATTTCTCCAGTATCCAGTATCAGTGATGGAAATCCAATGGCTTTTTGTCCAACGTTTTAAGAGTTTGTTTATATAGGGATTCCAGTGGTCTTATTGTTGTTTCACCAGCCTGCCCCCAACATGTGATGCAATATGATATATGTGAAAGGATCATGGCATGCATAAAAATCTTGGCAGCAAACATTGAGAGACAGTTTCTAATATGTTTAAAATGAGCCAGATTGTACTTTATAGTTTTAAGCATTCTCTTAACATGTTTTTTGCAGTTCAAATTTTGATCCAGTATCATGCCAAGATATTTAAAATCAGTAACAATATCAATCCTTTCACCTTTGATAAGATAAATAAAAGCACAGGCAAAGACCCGCGACCCACTGAAAACCAACAGTTGAGAATCACTGCATTAAAAGAACTTTCACCAAAGATGGCGAGGGTTATAGGAATAATGTATACAATTTTGTTTCACATGGCAAAAGTTTAAAGATACTGTTTTTGGAGTCAGTAAAAAACATCATTAAGGAGGCAGTTTGTGGAATATAGTTTTATAAAGAAAATATACCAATAGTCTATTCTACAGTTTTATAACGAAGACAAACCAATTTTCTTAAACAAAACTGCAATGATGTGTGCTGGGCGGGGTTTCCTGGTTGGCTGCGGCCACTCAAACCTTCACATGTGCTGCTCATCTGCAATCAAGCCACGTACTCTCTCTACTGCATAAAAGCCTGCTTCAGTCTTATGCCGTGTTCACACCAAAACAGTTGCGAAATATTCGCGCGTCCAGATTACATGTTAAGTCAATGCACAGCTGCGTTAAAGCGAATTTTTCGCCGAGCGTCGCGATAGAAGCGAAACGGCGTCGCAACGCCGCTTTTTCGCTGTTTCGCTGGCGTTCAAATATTTCAACTCCAGCGAATAATTCGCATGACGCGGAGTTGCGAAAGCCAATCAGCGTTGAGAAGCTCCGCTCGTCACCGCCGTCCGGTCGTCTATGTTGCATCAGCAAAATGGAGGACCGACGTTCCGACGTTTGTGGTCTTTCCACAACAAGTACAACGCAGCAACAGTTTTTACTCCTTCCATGGTCGAGTAACGGAAATGAAGGAGATTTTCGCGGCGAAAAGGGACTGAAGCCCGCCCCCTTTCCCCAGCGATGGTTGCGAAAAACTAAAAAACACCAGCGGCGCGATAGAAGCGAAAAAGCGTTGCGAATTTTCGCAACTGTTTTGGTGTGAACACGGCATTACACTTGTCGCCAGACTGGCGCTTTAGTGTTCATGGTTGTTTACGGTGGCCAACTTAACGGTGTTGTAACCCGTTTCTTGAGTTCAGTTCTCTGGATCCCAGCCATCTAACGCACTGGAAAGCCCTGTTTGTCCCAGTTCCTCAGCTACCAATAATTTATGTTTCATCCCGGCAACACTTGCTGTAATAAGGAGTCCCTGGAATATCAGCTCCAAACCTACCTGACTGTATTACCACTTGTGCCTTGGCCTGGAAATGGAGGCTAAAGCCTGAGGTTTAAGGAAGATTTGCCTCTTCCTCGGAAGACTTTCAAAGCAATAAATTGCTTCTTTTTTTAGGACCGCACACAACGCATGTATTCGTCCCATGTGCAGACCACCACTAGTGATGGCGAGATGACTCTTCCTGAAGCTTTCCATCAAATTGTTCACTCATGGGTCGAAGCTTCATGGTACTTCATTAGCTTTACTGTGCCATCAAGTGGACACATGTAAAATGGGCAGAGTAACTATAATGACACCATGGCTTTGGTGTGACGCTTTGAATTTAATGCATAAATCATGTTTGCTGCGATACATGAATTATAAACTTAACACCCTGTGAAGCCTGACTCCTCAAATAATAATCAGAAACTTCTCTTTTTTTTTTTTCACATACAAGAAATTTGTCTTGGCGGGTGGTGCATACATTATACAAACCACAATCAACAGTGCAAAAAATTGAAAGTTGTACAATTTTAGAATATTATTTGGAACATTTCAGTTGGTTTGGTTCTTTCCCCAAACGGGAACATTTTTTTTATTTCACATTGTGGTAGGCAAAAAACTGTTTCTATCCTTGTTCAGGCAAAGATAGAATTTACATTTCAACACTATACTTTTAGATGGCAAAAAAGGTAAACGACAAACTAATTGTTTACTCAGATTTTTTTTTTTTTTTTTAAATTGGGCAATCTAAAAAGATTATTTAGGGATTCATGAAAAACATGTCAACGCAATATGTCTTATGACATTTCTACTTTTTTTTGATTAAATGCTCAACTGTATTTGCATTGTCATATAGTATAATCCAGATTATTTTAATGAAATGCAATTTACAGGTGAATTATTACTTTATATACCTGCTGTATCATCATATTTGATAGCTGTTTCAAAACTATTTTACCATACAATAAGGAATGAAACCTTAATAGGTTGCTTCAATGAGTAACTATCTATATTGAAATATTAGTAGCAATATAAATATTCTTACTGTAACCTTTTAAAAAATTGGCAATGATTTCCCTGGGAAAAATGAACGAGTAACTTTAAAGGGTGCCATTTTGAAAACTGCCATGTAATGCTTGCTGCTGCCGCCTGCAGTGCATGGAAACTACCAGATGGCAGAATAAATGTGTACAATTGTATGCAAACGGTTCTTTGAGAAAAGTGCTGCTCACGTTAATTACGTAGAAGTCTCTGATACTCATGTAGCAAATATTGTACAAATGGCGCTACAAGGTATGGTGTCTTTCCCTATGATGCGGGGTCAAAAGGGAAAGTGAAAACCAATTGGGGAGACTGCTTATGTTGCTGGGGACAACATTGTATCCATGGCAACATTTCCACAGTGCTGGGCTTCAGGCCGTTTCTTTTGAGACCATTTCGCTTGCTTTAGAAAATACCCTTTCCCAGGGCACAGATGAAGCTGGGGTAGAGAATAAAGCAACCACGGATGTCTACAAATTTGGATAAACATTTTTCCAGCCTTCCCAATATTCTAGGGCAGTGGTACTCAAACTTTTTCTTTCACTTTCTACTTCGGCGGAAGAAAAATGTTCGGGGGCCCCATCACTCCGTGCTTTTTCAAATGATAGAATAAAGAAAATTGAAATCCCTTTTCAAGTAAACTAGATTGCTACATCAGACAAAAACTAACTTGTTCAAACAATGCAAATAAAGCTCCATCTGTGAAAAAATTACTAATAAAAAAACCATTACCCAATGTGGCTGCAAATAACCTGTTTTGCACTGAATATATTTTCAAGATGATAACGTTCAACCTGTGCAAAACAAAATGAGTGCAGATGTGTGAGCCATCACGTATTAGTGGCTGCAGTGAGCTGCTTTCCTCTACAAATATTTTTAAAACTGGGTTGTAGTTTTGAAGTGGCCGCTCTCATTTGTGAGCAGCACTTTTCTCAATGTTGAGCTGAGATCTGTTTTGAGAAAAATGACAGCAGAAAATGCCTCACGGAGATCTCAGAGGCTTTAAGCAAAACGGCAAGAATCGGCTAGCAGGTCTGCTGGAGAAGTATGAACGACGCCGTCGTTGAGCATTCAGAGTTCTGCGTCGAGGGAACGCGTTGCCTGCAATTAACCGCCATGCCGCCAGGGGGGTGTGTCTGTGTGGTTTCAGGGGTTATATAGGGGCCGAATCCTTTCTCTTCCGGTCACAGTAATTTCAATGGCATCAAAGTTGGAGCGGCTGCATTTGGAGTTGGAGCTCATCAATATTGAAGAGCAAATGCTTATATTGCAAATGTTGAAGCGCAGGCGACAGAGGACGTTTGCGGAGGTGGCATGTACGACCACTAAACCGGTCGAGGCTGGGAACGGGTGAATTTACAACACTGGTTCGCCCACTGAGGGACCTGGATGAACAAATGCACTTTCGAATGTCAGCGGGCCGATTTGACGAGCTTCTTCGCCGTATACAGCCGTTAACGCACCAGGCAACGCACAGCATGCAGGGCTCAAGTGTCACGCATTTCGGTCTTAAAACCCTGTAAGACCCAAATATAGAAAAACCTAAAAAAAAAAAATTATTTGACCTTTCAGATGTTGTTGTAGGAGGCATTTGATGCAGAAATGAAAGAGTTTTTAAAAAAAAAAATGTTTATGTACGTTTTTAGAGAAATGTTGTAATATTGCAACATTGGGCTTAGCTGGGAGCAGGATTTCTGTATTTGTACTCACGTTGTCTGAACAATTCAGAACAACTAAGGGTTCATTTGCAGGGTTGATTGCTTACTTAGCCCCATAATGGTATATAACATTAATAATAATAATCACACATTAGCCATATTTTTATGAAGTCATTTATTAAAATTATTAAAAATATCAAACAAGATAAAAATCTTAAAAAGCGCATTTTTCCCCTCTTTTTTTCTTTTCATGACATTGGTCATGAAGACTTTCATTGGTGGTGAAAGTCCCAAAAACAGTTCCTGTTGTCTGTAAAGCAAAGGCGGACATCACACTTTCCGCATTGTGTGTTGGTGTATCCTTTATTGCACTGTCTGCAGCGTCCTCTCCCTGTCTTCCTTGGGAAATGGGCAACTAGGTCCTTGCGTACATCCAATGGGAGGTTTGCACATCTCTTGGATGGCCTCTTCTGAGCATTCAGGGGGCTTCCTGATGTCACTGTCTGTGTTGCTGGGCTCCCTTTGTCTGAAGATGGTCGTCCTCTCTTTGGAGTTTGAGGTGTTGCGTTTACCAGGATGAGAGAGGATGCTAGCTGTGCCTGAAACTGTCTCCTGTTCATTGTTTCTTTGCACGACACCTTGAGCGCTTTACAGTCCCGCTTGTAGAGCAGCCAGGCATTGACCACAGCGAGGATGATGGTGTGCCAGAAGATGTACATGTACCAGCGACGGGATTTGATGGGGAACTTATATTTTGCTGTAAATGAGTCCAACAAATCCACACCTCCCATGTACTTGTTGTAGGCACCAACAATGTAAGGCCTCTCAACTTCAATGAAGGTTTTGTTGGCTTTGTCCCAGCGTTGAATCTTCTGCACAGGTTCAGGTCCAGCAAAGGATGACACAAGTGTGACGGCCCTGCTGTCATACCATTTGACAGCACAGATGTTGTGATTCCCCTCCACTCTGACGTCATAGCTTCCTCTCCCCTTTTTCTTCAAGCTCTTCTCGTCTTCAAGGTTACAGTTGGGTAGGTGCACCTGCCTGGCTGTTCCCACGTAATGAATTCCCCGATCAAGGAGCTTCACTAATAATGGAACACAGGTGAAGTAGTTGTCTGCATACAGTTTGTAGTTCTGACCTTCTGGAAGTGTGGAAGCAAGTTTCATCACAACCTCACCTGACAATCCAAGTTCAGATTTGGCTCGTATTCCGTTGACACTGCCTTGGTAGACATCAAAGTCACACATCATGCCAGAGATTCCAGTTCTCACCCACACTTTGAATCCCCATGGGTTTGGCTTGCCTCGCATATATTGCTTGATGCTGCTGAATTTCCCCTTGAAAGGAATCATCATCTAATCCACAGAGTTGTGCTCTTCTGGTACCACCTGCAGGCATTTCTCTCTGAATGAATCAAGCCACAGTCTGAGTTTCCATAGTTTGTCTTTCTTTTCCGTCTCAGATACTGTCATGTTGTTTACAAAATGTAATGACGTCAACAGGGATTGGAATCTGTTGCGTGGCATCACATCAGTAACAGGAGAGAACCGCGTCTGTCTCCCAATACATACGGGTTCCAGACATTTGTACCAGGCCCATCTTCAGGTACATGCCAAGCATTTTTTTCAATTTCCTTTGCAGTGGTGTTTACAGATTTTCCATGCTCCTGAAAGCTGTACTCATTCGTGTTTTGTGTCAGAGCCTCAATCATGTCTTCGGACACAAACTTCTGGAAGTATTCCAATGGTGTGTGGAGGGAAATGTCATCTGCTGTGATATCCAGACCAGAAAAATCAGTGTTGGGACTGAATCTTTTTTCAGCCAGCGATACCTGTCACGGGGCATGGTGTGTTTGTTTGTTTTTGGCTCGATGTCCATGTAATTATCAGCTGGACAGACCATGGGTGGTTGGTTTTCTTTGTCCACTTCTTTACAGACATCTTCATCGGAGTCTTCATCACTCATCGGTGTCACTGATTTCCATCTCAACCTCACTCTCTCCATTTTGGACCAGGTCAATAACATCCTGCACCGTGTATCGCGGCTCTCTCCTTGCTGGTGGCATTCTGAAAATAAAATAGCAATTAATTAACGTGTGTGTGTGTGTGTGTGTGTGTGTATGTATGTATGTATGTATGTATGTATGTATGTGTATATATATACATACATACGTATATGTTTTATATATTGTAGTACATAACCTGAAGGAATAGATAGGGTGGTGGCCCAAGTGCTCAGGGTAGAAATGTTTTCCAGGCAGACAATACTGTCTGCCTGGTAAGTCGCTCTGGACAAAAGCGTCTCCTAAATTCCCTAAATGTAAATGGGTTAATGGCTCTAATTATCATTCTAAAAGGAAAACATGCATCCCCCCACTTACATCCACACCCCATATTCAGGAACATTCCTTTCCCCAGAACTGAATTGTTCCATGGACAAAGTCATGGAATTTTAGGTCAGGCTGATCAAATTAACTACATTTTTTAGAGATAAAACTTTTAAATCAGTCAAATTTGACCAGAACACAACACAAGGGTAGAATGTATACTATCCATGTATAAAGAAAATACTCTGTTTCAGGCAGTGGTGTAGTGGAGGGAATACAACCTGTTTGAGCCCACTGCGACAAGCCAGCTATTTTAACTACCACATTCACCCAGTGTTGTATAATTGCAACAATTATATAACAAGCTCTAAATGAAATTTTATGCATCTATTCCACATTAACTACATATGTACATGCTCTAGACATTATAATAACAACCAAAAAAAATACAAAAGACATTTTACTTACGTGCATCTGATGAATCCAGTCCAATGAAACCAATAGATGTTGTTCGAAGGAAACCTGGAGAGGTTGTGTGAGTTCATGGCCAGAAGGTGTGACTTATAAACAAATGTACGATCCAATAGCATTGTGAGACTGAACAATAGGACCCAATGACTATGTAAATGTGGTTGAAAAAAAGAGTTTTTTTTTTAGGATGGTTAAAGGTAACGTTGTAATTTTACAACAAGGGGTGCTACAGGGTTAAAAAACACTACAATAACAATATATTAATTGAGGTAGTTTGCTGTTCCTGTAAAACTGAGCAACAGGGCCATTGGGTTCCCCAGGTTACATGTCGGTCACTAACACATTTACATCATCAGGTCATGACCTTGTGTAGCTCAGAGCAGCAGGTCATGACCTCCCTTAGCTTAGAGCAGTAGGCCATGACCTTGTTTAGCTCAAAGCAGCAGTTCACATGTACTTCTATCTGATCCAATGGCATCTGCACACTTCTAGATTAGCAAAGAAAGACACTTTTTGGTATTTTCAATTCTGTATATCAAGCACAAGTTAAATACTCCCCTAAAAGCGTAGAAGCCTTCAGAATTAGCGGTGGCATTGCGATTACATTACTGTATTTGACTTGTATAGCTGTATCTCAATTCTTCGGATTCTTCTGTCTGCAGTTAATCTGCTCACATGATTTACATCATCAAAGTTTTGACTTACAAGAGCTGTTCCAAATCACAGCACTCGTCTGTCCACAAATGATTGTCATCAGTAAAGTGTCCATGGTCGGAGAGAGGACTGACTCCATTCTCTGTTTGAGTAGATTTCCTTTTCTATAAACTGTCACGCGTCATAAAACTATTGTTGAGGTATTCGCCTTAGAAGGCAGATTTGAAGGTCTTTTGAGGGATATTAACTTTTGACATTTTGTCTTTTCTTTTACTTATTTTGACTTTATCGATTTCTACAAACCTTTGTTCTTCTTATTGCAAAAAATAAATAAAACTGGTCTGTGTTTTGTACATTCTGACCAAGGTCCAGTCTTGCTCATCTCAGAGTGCCTTTGTAGTCTCGTAAGGTCAGAGACATCTTCCCCTTAATTTATTTGTTATGATGATGTTCAGATCTTGTTACTCAAATACATTTGAAGTTCAAATTCCAACATTTTGAGTTACTATTCTTAATTTGCTATGGGAAAGTCATTAGATTAGTCGATTAATCGAAAAAATAGTCGATAGATTAGTCGTTTATGAAAATAATCGTTAGTTGCAGCCCTAGAGTCAGCCTTTTCCCACATGAAAAAGATTAAGTCCAAACACCGTTCCACCATGACTGATGACCATTTGGTCTGCCTGACGCTGACTACCAGCAGCTACTGTCCGGACTATGCAACCCTGCTGGTTCCATGCAGTGAAGTCATCAGAGTAAAATGTAATGACCAAAAATGTACAGAATTGTATTGTGTCGTAAGGGTTCATGCAGTTATGCAAGGTACGCCAATATTGTAAATATAAAGTATACTCTGTATATTTATACATTAATAATGCTTTATATAGATATAAGCATTATTAATGTAGGTAGATCTTTTTGACTTGGTCATTTTAAAAGTAGCTCGTGAGCCAAAAAAGTGTGGGCACCCCTGGCCTAGATCATAGGAAACCTTCAGGGCCTGATTGTATAGAGACCCTTACTTTTTGAAATTGGCTGCTGATTATGTTGCAGAGCCACGTCCATATATTTTTAATGTGACAATGAAAAATAACGAAATACCAATGAATTGGAAATCTACCTTTGTTCTCCCAGGAGTTCTTGTAAAGCAATGCCATTTTATCAACCAACCAGTCAGGCTTTAGGAAAAAACATAGCACTATTACAGCTGCACTGAAAGTGGTAAATTACATTTGTGTTGCTCTTGACAAGAAGCAACACTGTGCGTCACTGTTTATTGATCTGTCCAAAGCATTTGACACAGTTGAGTATGATGTTTTAAGGCTGAGGCTCCTCAACTCTGGGCTCTCAGAGCAAGCGGTCGCTTGGTTCACGAGCTACCTTGAGAATAGGTCTCAGTGCATCCGATATGAGGGTCTGTATTGCTACCGTCTGTAAAGGTGTGCCACAAGGATCCGTATCAGGTCCACTTTTATTTACAATTTATATAAATAATCTGGGCCAAAATGTGGTGGACACTGACTGTCATTTCTATGCTGATGACACTGTGATATATTGCTGTGAGTCAACTCTTGTGCAGGCAATTGATCTCCTGCAAAATGCTTTTAATGTTGTTCAAGATACCCTTTTTCAACTGAAACTTGTTTTAAATACAGATAAGACTAAACTTATGTTGTTTTCAAACAGTCGGAATAGGTCACAGAATATCCCTTCGGTGGTCACTCTTGAAGGAAGTGAAATAGAGGTCGTTGACTCTTATAAATATCTGGGTATTCTGATTGATGACTCCCTCACTTTTCAGTCACATGTACAGGTGAAAAAGTTGAGAATAAAACTGGATTTTTATTTTTGAAATAAGCTGTGCTTTTCAAATGTAAAAAAAAGTGATTAGTTGCTGAACTGTAAAACATCACAGCCCTGTTTAGTTATGTCCACTTACTACTTCTCTTTAACTCAAAGAGCTCTGACAAGTTTTAGATTTGAACTTAACTGTTCAAGTTAAAACTTAGTTAAACTTACAATAATTACTTTTTTAGATTTGCTAGTGTTAATTAAACTTGGCTCTTTAAGTTATCAGTAAAAAAAAAAAAAAAAAGGAAAGACAGAAAAAGGTGGGAGTGAGGGTTTAAAAAAGCAAATGCTGTCATGTTTGTGTTTTAGGTAAACTGTCTTTTTTAAACCATGGCCAGGTTGAAGCTTGGCCATAATCTACTAGTTAAACACTGCAGATAAATCATATACTTGAATTCCAATGAAAATATAGGCATTTTATAGTAAACAAGAAAGGACTATTTCCACCGGCGGAGGGATTCTATTACCCTGACAACCTCCAGTGAATCGAGGCGGAGCAATTCACCGTTTCTGTCCACCTGCAACAAGAAGAGCCAACTGACCAGAGGATTCTTGTCGCTATGCTTGGGCGCATGAAGGTGAGTTTAAATTATGACTAAGTATTTTTCTTAATTAATAGCATGTGTAACGTTAGTAATGTAACACAGTTATGTAACTAGGTCGTGCTTTTCAATGGTCTGGAAAGGCTAACTTTGTGGCTTTAATGTTTAGCTAGCTTAACAATGTCCTTTAATAGTTTTACCCATGAACTTTTTTACACATACACCGCGCCCACACAGCAGAACGGGCACAGAGATGATGACACGGATTTGACAGAATCACCGTTGAGAAGCGCCGCCCGTCACCACCGCCGTCTCCCCGTTTCTGAATGAAACTGCTGCTGCTCCGCCTGAACCAGCGCTGACAGCGGCTTCATTGAGACGCTGTTGTGGGACTACGGATAATATTATGAACCCAGACACCATGGAGATTGATGTTCCGACATATGTGGAGTTTACACAAAAAGTATAAAGCAGAACTGGTGGTTATTTCCATGGTGGAAGGTATAATCGGTATCGTTTTACGGAGATACGCGAGACGCTGTTCCTGGAGGAGTCGGTGAAATTCACCGAGCTGTGTGCGGCTACGGATGATGTTATGAACCCAGACACGAGGGCGTTTCATGTTCCGACATGTTTGGGACTTCCACAACGAGTATAAAGCAGAACTAGTGGTTATTTATTCCATGGTCGATAGCGGAAATGAAAGCTTCGTCGCTTGTCTCTCTCACAGAGGCAAGCAACAGAGCTAAGCCACGCCCCTTTGGTCGCGCCGCAAATTCGCATTTGGTGTGAACACACTCTTTCTACTCGTGCGAGTAAACTTCCGCGGTGGACGCGGCGCCGCAAATTCGCGTCGCGTCCGGTGTGAACACGGCATTACAACACAAACGATACCTCTCTGTAATCGTAGTGATGCAGACAACAAGCTACAACCTTCATTTTACAAAAACGGGTTGTTCTCCGAGCTGTACGGATAACATTGGTCTCTATGTGCAGCCAGCTGTGAGACGAGTGTGCACAGGGGCGCAGGGACCGTCTGAAAAGTGCAATGCAGAAAATACATACAACAAAAATAATCAATGACTTCACTATTATGAATTGTAGCATTGCCAAAATAATGTCATACACCAATGGGCTCCCCCTTGGTTTATTACATTTGTTATTTTTGAAGAAATATGATTTCTATGAATTTCTATTAATATTTAATTAATATTAATATTCAATAGGGTCACAGTAATACAGTTGAAAAAGACAAAAATAATTTCTTACATCATTGGGCTCCCCCTTGTTGTACTACAGTTGTCCTTTTGAAGAAATATCATTTATACGTTTTTTTATAAATATTTATTAATATTAATATGCAATAGCGTCACAGTAATACAGTTGAAAAAGACAAAAAATCATGTCATACATCATTGGGCTCCCCCTTGTTGCACTACAGTTGTTGTTTTGAAGAACTATAATTTCTATGATTTTTTTATTAATATTTAATTAATATGCAATAGCGTCACAGTAATACAGTTTAAAAAGACAAACATCATTTCCTACATCAGTGGGCTCCCCCTTGGTGTACTACAGTTGTCCTTTTGAAGAAATATCATTTCTATGTTTTTTTAATAATATTTAATTGCAATTAATAAGCTATAGCGTCACAGTAATACAGTTTAAAAAGACAAAAATCATGTCATACATCATTGGGCTCCCCCTTGTTGCACTACAGTTGTTCTTTTGAAGAAATATCATTTCTATGATTTTTTATTAATATGCAATAGCGTCACAGTAATACAGTTTAAAAAGACAAACATCATTTCCTACCTCAGTGGGCTCCCCCTTGGTGTACTACAGTTGTCCTTTTGAAAAAATATAATTTCTATGTTTTTTTTAATAATATTTAATTGCAATTAATATGCTATAGCGTCACAGTAATACAGTTTAAAAAGACAAACATCATGTCATACATCATTGGGCTCCCCCTTGTTGCACTACAGTTGTTCTTTTGAAGAAATATAATTTTTATGAATTATTTTTAATATTCAATTGCAATTAATATGCAATAGCGTCACAGTAATACAGTTTAAAAAGACAAAAATCATGTCCTAGATCAGTGGGCTCTCCCTTGGTGTACTACAGTTGTCCTTTTGAAGAAATATCATTTATATGTTTTTTTTAATAATTATTAATATTTAATTAATATGCAATAGCGTCACAGTAATACAGTTTAAAAAGACAACAATCATGTCATACATCATTGGGCTCCCACTTGTTGCACTACAGTTGTTCTTTTGAAGAAATATAATTTCTATGATTTTTTAAATAATATTTATTCATATTTAATTAATATTAATAAGCAATAGTCACAGTAATACAGTTTAAAAAGGCAAAATCAGAGGCGCTGTTCAATCAAGAAACTGCACAATGAGGTGGAAATATAAATATGATTCTAACATCAACTACTCTACACAAATTACTTTGATTTAACTATATAACAAACTGTGTTGCATTAAACAATGCATCGATTAATTGAAAAGTTGATTCGTGCTGTGTACATAATATATACATCCATATTAAACTGCCTGTAGTCACTACTGTTGATAACATATCCATGTTTATTTATTTATATTGATTAATTACTGTTCTTCTAACATTAATGTTCTTCTAACATTATCTTTCTACGTGTTTGCATCATAGAAGACTGTAAATAAGAATATGTTGTACATGCTTTTATTTTGACATGAAAAGAATCGGCTTGTATTCCAAGTTTGGTTTTCTCGTTTTTGGATTCAGACGTCAGAAACAAAAAAACAGAAGTGGTTTTCCGTTTTCACGTTTTTGGTTTGAAACAGAAAACGAAGAAACCATGGTATTTCCGTAATTCCATATATTCGAATGAACAAACAAACGAACAAAACGTACACGGACCCACCCTCCGTAGCAAGTCGCCCACCATTTTGCCGAACCTAGAGCACTCATCCTGCAGTAGTTTCTGCTGTACCTCCAGCCTACGAGTGTCCAGGTTTCTCCATGAGTTTAGTGTCATTTGGCAGTCTTTATAGTCCTTCGAAGAGAAGTTGTACAGGTGGTCATATTTTCTGACCTCCTCGATTATTCTTTCTTCTACTTGGTCTATTGTTGCTACTGATCCACAAGAAGTTTAAAAACGGCGGTGTAGGAAGACAGACCGGAAGAAGCAACTGCCGGAAATTACGTTCTGAGCGGACCAATTACAGCGCTTACGGTCCGCGTCGACGCGACGCGTAGTTATGTTTTTTTGGAGGTGCGCGTCAGGCTACGGCGTAGGGGTCTGCGTCGACGGCGTAAGTACGCCGTCGACCTGACGGAGAACCATAGATTTTGGCTACAGATTCACGTTTTCACCAGTGTTCCAAAAAAATATTAATTACATGTTATACGCTGTTTAGAGTTAGTGTACGAAAGATAAAAAGGTGATTCCCTAAATAATATCTTTTACATTACTGTAAAAACATCTTCAAACAGCTGCATTTTCATTATTTACTTTTTTTTACAAGATTGGATTTGGACACATCGTGACAGCGTCATAATTGACCTTTGCCCAATACTCAGTACTGGGTAGAGCTTGAATGCATCATGTAACAAGTCAAGGCGACTTGAATGTGTTACGAAAGACGGTCCTTGGAATGGATCATGGTTATCTGGATCGTGGTCCATGTCTACTACTCATTATATGAATCATTTCTGTCATATTCATTGAATGTGCTGTAACTCTGTTACGTTGTTCATTCTGGTCACATGACATATATTGCTTCTGTCTATCCGGGGAGAGGGATCCTACTCTGTTGCTCTCCTGAAGGTTTCTTCCTTTTCTGTTTTTTGGGGAGTTTTTCCTGATCCGATGTGAAGTCCTGGGACAGGGATGTCGTATGTGTACAGATTGTAAAGCCCTCCGAGGAGAGTTTGTAGTTTGTGATTCTGGGCTATACAAAATAAACTGAATTGAATAAAGGCGTGTCCCTCTTGGTGTCCAACTCCATTCTACATCACTGTTGGGATGGATGCTCTTCGTCATTTCTCATCTCCATTAATGTTGCAGCTTCTAAAGGTGGAGCTAATCTTACTTTATATACTAAATAATTAAGCTATATACTACTCAATTATTCGTTATAGTTTATTAGTTGATTCATATTTGGTGTTAAGAATCAGAATCTGCAAAGTAGCCTAATTCAAGTACCACATTTTACCCTAAAATGGCTACATTTCCGTTATATTATATTGTTTTATTGTATATTAAAAATATATATTTATCCATGATTCCAGACCATGATTTAAGTATTTGAGTTCAGGACATCTCTGATCTCATCCATATATTATTACTTTTTTCATTTTCAGATTCTACTAAGTAAAAATCCCACGTTTGAACGTTGTATAATTTTGGATTAATTTTGTTAATCTTGTCTCCTGACACCGGGGGTCCAGTTCTCCTGGGTCTTGTCGCTTCGCATAACCAACTGCTTCTCAGCAGCTCAACCACATCCCCTACCTCCACATAGCCTCTTCACCTCTCGGCCTGCTGCGCCAGACCTCTTCTTTTATGCCACTAATCCTGGCAAAGCTCACACAAAACTATTTCCCCCTATACTATAAGTAGTACCTATGGGGGAAATAGTTTTCATCCCACATCAAAGTGATATGAAAAGGCTTCTTTTGCTTGTCTGGAAGGGACTCTGACATAGGAGTCAAAAGCCCCTTTTATACAGACTCAGCAATATTCCAAAAAGAGGTTCCTTCATTACTGCAGCTCTGGCTGGTCTGAGTGAAGGTGATATGGTTGAGCCGCTCATAAGCAGTTAGTTAGAAGAAGCAGGTAGGTGAATCAAAGGACAAATGTGGGACTTTTACTTGAGATCACAAAAAATAAAACAGTAAAAATGTATGTAGTCTGATTGTGTCAGTCATGGTTTGGAATTAGGAGAAATGTATTTTTATAGCACCTCAAACATTTAAAGATGGACCTATACCATGGTAGGAATGTGGGACTTGTGCTTTAGGACCTTTTTTAATACCATATTTTATCATATTAAAAAATTCAAACAGATCCCCTGCGTCATCCCTTTTATTGCATGCATTAACAACTTAAGTAGTTTATCATATCATAGAGAAGCCTTCCCCCAAAAAAGGGAATGAGCAGCAGAGAACATGGACGTTTGTATCAGCAGAGCAGCAGGAGATTATACATTTATTACAATTATATTCACAGAACTTTACCATTATATATTTTTTAATTTGAAATGGCACCTGCAGCATTTATTGTTTTCTTTTCATAAGCAAAACCATTAGGTGCAGGGCATCAAGAGTCTCCAGCTGGCTGACGTCATTACTTCCACACACTGACCTCCTCCGAACGGGAGCAGACTGCAGCACGCAGACACGTTCACTCTCCTCGGCAGAATGGGGAGGAAGATGTCTGCCTCAAATGTCTCCAACAACCTGCCTCCCGCTGTCGAGAGCGTTCACCAGCTACACGGGGACAACTCACCGAGGCACCATCAAGTGGAGCGCGGGGTTGTATGTGTGTGGAAGCTCGCTCACTCCTCCCGGGAGACAGCAGGCTGCTTCACAACAACACTTCCTGTTTTTGCACGACATGTGACCCAAGTAGCCAATCAGGAGCGAGGAGGACTTCGGCTGAGGTAAAGCGCCGAGGTGTTCTCAACAGAGTCCTGTTTCCTCTTCCTAACGGGTTAAAGTGGCTCGTGATGAAAGCATGTGCAGCAGCACAGTATGACAATAGTCAGGTCAAAGATAATGAAGGTTATGCTCTATCATATCTTTTGATTTAATTAAGCAAAAATAAATAAATAAAATGTTTAAATCCTGATCATGTTTATTTTTAAAAATCTTAAAATTAATTAAATATAATAGATATTTAATTCAGTCAAAAAAGAAGATTATTTGATTAAACAATCACAAATGAATGTACTACTTTGATTTAATTAGTCAATTATTGATTAATTAATCAAATTAAATACGTTCAATTAATAAATAGCAGCAAGATTTGCTCATTTGATCTCACCTTTTCAGCAGTGAAACAGTTGGAACCATCAGATAGGTGTTTGTCTTGACACGTGCTGTTTTTTATTTACCACTATCAAGAACATTTATTTGTTTAGATGTCAAAAGAAGTGATGGTTTTCACATTGGCTTTCACAAGGGAAATACATATTTAAAAGGGGTAAATCCATAGTTTGAAGGAAAATAAACAAACTGTGGCAGCAGTATTGGGCTCATGAGACTAAAGAAAGATACTTGCATGAAAAGCAAACTAAAGTAGGAGGGGTAAGAAGTAGTGGAACCAACAATATAACAAGTACTCATGAGTAGATTAGGAATTGGTCATAGAAGCTTCAACACGTTGTCATTAGTATCTAGAAAAGAAGACGTTAGTATACCATCCTAGACTAGAGTGTAAAAAAAATCACAAGTTACACATTTGTCTCAGAGGATAAAATCTAAGTTAATGTGGTATGTATGGTATTTATTCATGTATTATTATTGCGTTTGTGTGGCTGGTCAACACTCCGTAGCAGAAGGTGGCGGTAATGCACCAATAAACTGGATACCAACCGCCGAAAACTAGAAGAAGAAGCCAGAAGAAGAAAAAACGCAGAAGAAGGAAAACAAATAGAAGTAAAAGCAGCAGATTAGAGCACGCGCACCTGTATGCGCGCGAGGGGGCGGGAAGGGAAGTAGACCGGAAGTAGAGAGGAAGTATGGAGAGCCCTGAGTTCTCCTTCACTCTGGCTTATGTCGTCCTCTCCCTCTGCTTCGTGTTTACACCCAACGAGTTCCGCTCGGCCGGTTTCACCGTCCAGAACCTGTTCTCGTCCTGGCTGGGCAGTGAGGACCTGGGCTTCATCCAGTACCACGTCCGGAGGACCAGCATGACGGTGCTGGTCCACTCCGCGCTGCCTCTAGGTAAACTCTGACGCGCACACCCGGAAATAATAGTATTCTGTTGCCGACGTGAATACATAACTATCAATATTAATCATAAATTACCGACATTGAGTAAATAACTATGTCAATATGCTGAGAGTAGCTCTTGCTGTGTGGAGGGTGAGTGTCTGACACACTGGCGTCAGCTACTTGTGACGTCAGAGATTCCGTCCCATAGACACGCAGGGGGACAGCTCGGGTGACGTCATGCATTCACAGAGCTACACCTCCTGTCCTCGTCAACTAGGCTGCATCCCACGCCTCCTAACTGCTCCCTGTTTCCCTCACTTGAGTCTTTTCCTTGCGTCTTAGTCCCTCCCACCAGGGACGCATGAGAGAAACCATGTGAGGAGAGAGGACACTAGGAGGGATGACACAAGGAGAGAGAGGACACATAGAAATATGTTTAAGAGACATGAGACGTCCTTTCCTGTGAAGCGCCATGTGAAAAGCGTTGTCGGCTGCTGATCATATCTGGTCACAGCTGATCACATCTGGATCAGCTGTCAGTCGCTTTAACAGCTGAGAGACTTATGATGGAGTTTTTGTCTGAACACATTATCAGTGTAATGGAATAGTTTCCCGGTCCAGACAGTTTTTTGCGAACATTCCAATAACGATTCACTTAAAATATTGATAAAAGTGATCGTATAATGTTTTCAGTTGATTTTATGGCGTTAAACTACTACTTATACTAATAAAGACACAGTTATTATCAATGTCAGAGTGGATTTGTTTTCTCTGTAGTCTGTTGCCTGTTAAACAAACTGCATTGAGTAGGCATACACTGTGTGGTATCTATACACAGTGTGTGGTATTTGTTCTGTGTCCTGCTTATACACGCAGGATCTACCGGCGGAATGCGTTTGTCTTATTTATTAATTATTTACGTCTGTATGTTTTAAAATACTGATTGTGAAATCATTATAAAATAACCCACAATATGATTATGGTTTCTCTTCAACATTGGAATTATGTTTTTAGGCTCAATGTTTTCAGGTTAAACTTAAATTATATAACTCATCAAACCCGACACTCAGGAACAATCAGCCTCACGTGACTGAATGAAAGACGATGTAGAAAGTGTTTTAACCAGATGGAGACTCAGAAAACACTCTAATATACTGAAGACGATCACAGATTAAACTCAACCCTGGTAGGAAACTCCAGGATCGTGCTGCAGCGTCCAATCACATAACTGATGAACAGTGATGGGCATGTCCAGCGTTAAAACACTTCCTGGAAGCCGGCTCTCGTGGCTCCTCTGACACAGCTGCATTTTTGGAACTCTGGCAGATTGTTCATGAGAACATATTCATTTACTTTTGATTGAATTCATAACGGGCTGCACGGTGGCCAGCACCGTTCAGCCTGCGTGGTCCTGATGGGGCTGCTGTTCATATCATATCAGGTGTGTGGTGCTCATGTCTAAGTGGTTGTGGTCCATCTCTCCAGGTTACTACATGGGGATGTGTGTCGCCGCTCCAGAGAAAAACCTGGGATACGTTCACCAGGTCAGCATCCCTCATTCTGGACACTCATTGATGTTTAGGTTGTACTTTCACTACTTCATTCCTGCTAATGTACACATCTTTGCATCCAATTAAGACCCGTATGCACAGTATCACCCGTATGCACGGTATCACAAACATTTACCACAATTTGTTTCCACTTTCCCGTTTGACCCCGCCATAAAGACAGACACCCTATTAACAAGTTAGTAATGTATGTATTGGCATCACAACCATCATTTGTTCATTTATTCAACTGAAAGCTTCGCACACCAAAGCCATAGTGTTATAGTCACTCTGCCTGCTTTACACATATCGTCCACTAAGCTGCAATGCTTTTTATGATGTTTTTGTTATAACCATTTCTTTCCTTTAGTGATGGCTTGTTATATCTGGCCACAGGGACTACGGTTAAAATTTAGCCTCAGCTAAGACTGACACAGTTACCCCTGGCTTGATTGATGTGTACGGTCCCTGTTCAAATAAATAAATGAAATGCTTCAGGAAGCTTCATCTCTTGGGGGGTCGTCCTGAGACCACAAGGTCGCCGGTTCCATCCCGGGTCTCCCCATAGTTTGCATGTTGAAGTGTCCTTGAGCAAGACACTGAAGCCCCAGTTGCTTCACAGCAGCCCACTGCACCTAAATTACTAAGAATGGGTAACAATGCAGAGGATAGTTTCCCCACTGTGGGATTGATAAAAGATTATTATTATTATTATTATTATTATTATTAATAATCTCATAATGAGTTTACGGGCCGCTGGTAACACTTACCAGTACAGCACTTTACATACGGAAAGGAAAATAAACACAAACATGTTTCCCATTCACTGGTGTTGGACACAAACGCCGACACATGTGATCACCACAAAGAGACACACATGATCATCACAAAGACGGACACATGTGATCATTACAGTCTTCCACGGAGTCCGCCATCTTCCACCTCCATGTTTCTACGGCAGCCCAGAACGGACAAACTGAACACTTGCTGTAGAGAGAGCCTTGAGCGTTTTACGTTATCTGAAGGCAGAGATGCATTCTGAAACCCGGTGCTAAATAATGAAAGATCATAATATTGATAAATACCACTATGCATACCACTATATTAATTGGTTGCTAAAAACACAACATGGCGACGGCTAAATCCCTGACCTCGAGGCTTCAAAACATCAGTCCCACGACTACGTCCACTTCTTCTCTACAGTCTGTGGTTGCAACCTGCCACAAACCACTAGATGCCACTAGAGCGTACACACTGTTCCCTTTTTAAGTGCAATGCTTAGTATCTTTGAATGATCATTAACGGAAAATAGGATATGTCCTTAGGCCAATATTTTGATGATAATCATAATGATATATAATTTCAGTCCAGATGTTGTGACTCAAAGCTTTGAGAGATTATTTTCCATTTTTGCCTCTGCAATCTTTGACTAACGTATGTCCTGGACCTGATGAAGGATGGACATTGTTCTTGAACAAGTTCTCAGCTGTGTTGTCATGTTGCGTCTCAGCAGGTGAGTGACAGCTGGAGAGCGTTTCTACTCCTGTCTCTCTGCATCCAGTTGACCAGCTGGACGCTGGTCATCTACTGGTCTCGCCGCCACTGGACCAACCACCCGATCAGCCGGGCCTTACAGGCCCACATCCAGCCTCCTCACGCCGGCTGGGGCTCAGTGGCATCCAGCGTCAACACGGAGTTCAGGCGCATAGACAAGTTTGCTACGGGGGCGCCTGGAGCCAGAGTCATCGTCACCGACAGCTGGGTGTTGAAGGTGAACACCAAACTTAGATGTGTCCAAGCTGCGGCCCGCGGGCCACGTGCTGGCCAACATATTTATACGAGGGATTTCAAAATTGTATCTACAGTTGGCCTGCTGGCTTTATTAAGATGCAGTTCTTAATGTAAACACTAGGTGTCCGTATCACTACATGTGTAGATTGCCTGATGCCATCAAGGAAGTCAAACTCCTGTGGGAGAAATTGTGTTGACTTGCAGCTGTGACAGGTGAGCAGAAAGGGAATGATATTGTTGGTGTTCAGCAAAGGAAAGGCCCAGAAATTAAGCCCTCTGCACCACAGCGCCCTGCTCGGGGGTTAGATCTCACCCGATCAATAGCGCTGAACCAGCAGTAGTTTCAGGCTTTTCCCCACATGCAACTCCCTCTGTCAGAGTACTACAGGGGTCTGGAGAAGGGATCAAATCGTCTTACTGCAGAGTCACGCTTACAGCACAGAGTGCTTGTTAGTTAGTATCTTCAATGAAAAAGCACATTGCCCAAGGTTCAGTACTTCTTAGTCCTTGCAGCCCATGGCATGACAAGTTAAGACACTGCTGCTATAAAGGAAAACACATTTGTGTTATAAGATATTTGCAGCCATATGCATTTGTAATGGGTAGAGCTTGAATGCATCATATCACAAATCAAGGCCACCTCCGTTAGCGTTCGAAAAGCTTATTTTGGCATATTTGAGGTGCTATAAACATCCGTTTATACAAATGTACAAATCATGAAAGCAAACAAAATATCTATCTATCTATCTATCTATCTATCTATCTATCTATCTATCTATCTATCTATCTATCTATCTATCTATCTATCTATCTATCTATCTAGCTCGCTCGCTCGCTCGCTCGCTCGCGATCTGGGTCGTTTGAATGTGTTTACCATGAATGTCAGTAAATGTCGGTGCACTAAAAACTCTCATTTGACCACGGAGGTCCGAGTGTCTGTTGAGTTGAGCGCAGTCTCAGGTTGCTGGTGGTGGAATGGTCGGCTAATTGTAGCTTACATGTCTGGAGGTTCCACATCTACTGACCAACCGGTATCTCTAAATGGGGTTCTTTAGATTGCTCCAAGTGTAAATCAGTCCCTCGGCAGCCGAGGTGTGTGCCATCGCTACGCTTGTTGATGAAATACTGCCCGTTCAGCAGCTTGAGCTTCAGCTTCAGTGCCTTCGGTGCAGCGCCTTCGGTGCAGTGCAATGTGTGACACAGGCAGCCATGGTAGTGTGTGTGTTTTCCATAGATGAATGTTCATTACAAATCATCATCATCACTTTTAGTATTCTAATCTTTTGATTTGGATTTAGAATGTTTAAAAGGCATGAAGAGTTCTTCTCCTTACGATAAACCCCTCTGGTGCCTTTATTACCCACCTGGGACACTACCAGTCATCAAGCTACATTTTAGGTGATGGAATGTGAAGATAATGATAATAATAAATCAACAACTTGTTACTTGAGTGCCCACGTAGCGGGGTGTAGTCCAGTAAAACCACACCAAATGTTTTCACACTATCTTTCTGTCATCGGGTTGGTTCGCGTCTCATTTACAATTTAAAAATTTGAAGTTTTCTAAATTAGAAATAAAACAAACAAAAGAGAATTGTCATTTGTCCACATGCCTGACCGTGTCCGTCCTTCTGCAGGTGACCACATATCACGTCTACATGGCCTTACAGACTGAAAGTCATGTTACAGTGATAGAGTCCAGGCAGCACCAGCTGAGTCCAGACCTGGCCTCTCCAACACAGATCTTGACCATGAGAGTGAACAGCATCAACCCAGCAGTCAAACCCTTTGATATCAGGTGTGTGTGTGTGTGTGTGTGTGTGTGTGTGTGTGTGTGTGTGTGTGTGTTTGTGCGTGTGCCTCTGTGTGGTATTGAGCTTTTAGGAAAAAACAGCATATGACATGTCTGTCCCTCTGTTTCCAGGCTCATCTCTACAGAGTATGCAGAGCTCAGGGAGATGCTGCACGCTCCCATCAGGAACTCTCCCAATGTAGTGATCCTCCAAACCATGAGTGAACTCTTCCTGGAAACATTCAGAGCTCAGGTTGACCTCAATCAACCGTACACACTCCCCAGTGGACAGGTACACGACTGTCTCTGTGTGTGTAAATCCTGAGCACATGGAGAATGATTCAGAAGAATATTCTCTCTCCATACACAGGAAGTGGAGCCATGTATAGGATGCATGCAGGTTCCTGCAAACAGCAAGCTGCTCAGACTCTGCCAGGCAGAAGGTAGGTGTGAGTGTGAGAGAGAGAGAGAGATACACTACCGTTCAAAAGTTTGGGGTCACTTAGAAATGTCCTTATTTTTCAAAGAAAAGCACTGTTTTTTTCAATGAAGATAACATTAAATTAATCAGAAATACACTATACATTGTTAATGTGGTAAATGACTATTCAAGGTGGAAACGTCTGTTTTTTAATGAAATATCTACATAGGTGTATAGAGGCCCATTTCCAGCAACTATCACTCCAGTGTTCTATTGGGACATTGTGTTTGCTCATCGCATAGAAGACTAATGGATGATTAGAAAACCCTTGAAAACCCTTGTGCAATTATGTTAGCACAGCTTAAACAGTTATGCTGGTGAGAGAAGCTATAAAACTGGCCTTCCTTTGAGCTAGTTGAGTATCTGGAGCATCACATTTGTGGGTTCCATTATACTCTCAAAATGGCCAGAAAAAGAGAACTTTCATGTGAAACTCACCAGTCTGTTCTTGTTCTTAGAAATGAAGCCTATTCCATGCGAGAAATTGCAAGGAAACAGAAAATGTGTCTGGGTGATCCCAAACCTTTGAACGGTAGTGTATGTTCGGACCATTTTTCTTTTTTTGCAAATACCGTGACCATAACTTGTGTATTGATATATTTACAGCGGGTGAAATAAGTCTGGAGCACGTCACCATTTTAAATATTTTTCTCAAGGAGCTATTGACATGAAATGTTCACCAAATGTCGGTAACAACCCAAGACATTCATACATACAAAGAAAATCAAACAAATAAATTCAGAAATTAAGTGATGTGTAATAATGTGAAATGACACAGGGAACAAGTATTGAACACGCTGACTGAAATGTATTTAATGATTGGTACAAAAGCCTTTGTTGGTTCAAGATGCCTCCTGTTCGTGTGTGTGTATGTATATATATGTATATGTATATATATATATATATATATGTATATATATATATCTCCTGTATGAGAAACTAGTCTCATGCGTTGCTCAGGTGGGATTTTGACTCATTCTTCCACACAAACAGTCTTCAAATCTTGAAGCTTCTATGAACTCTGATCTTTAGCTCTTTACATAGATTCAACCTTATTGTTGAAACATACTGATGCATTGGTTACAGAAGGATTTCTAAACTTCTGAATGTTCCAGTGAGCATTGTTGGGGCCATAATCCGGAAGTGGAAAGAACATAATTTCACCATAAACCGGTCACGACCAAATGCTCCTCGCAAGATTTCTGACAGAAGAGTGAAAATAATGATCAGAAGAGTTGTTCAAGAGCCAAGGAGATCTTTAGAAAGACCTGGAATCAGCAGGTCCAATTGTTTCAAAGTAAACAATACCTAATGCATCAACACATGGCCTGTCTGCACACTCACCACCAAGACTCCGCTGCTGAAGAAACATGTTGAAGCTGGTTTAAAGTTTGCTGCACAACATTTAGACATCCTGTGGAACACTGGGAGAATATAGTCTGGTCAGAAGAGACCACAATGTAACTCTCTGGATGCCATAATACACCATGTTAGGAGGTCAAAGGCCACGGCCCACCACCCCAAGAACACCAGACAAAATCCCACCTGAGCAACGCATGAGACTAGTTTCTCATGCAGGAGACGTCTTGAAGCAACAAAGGCTTTTGTACCAAGTATTTAATATTAAAAAAAATATTCAGTCGGCGTGTTCAATACTTTAGTCATTCCATTTTATTACACGTAATTTAATTTCTGAACTTATTTGTTTGCTTTCTTTGTATGTCTGGATTACTTGGGTTGTTACCGACATCTGGTGAACATTTCATATCAAAAGCTCCTTTAGAAAAATATTTACTGAGAGAAATGAAGTGTTCAATACTTATTTCACCCGCTGTAAATACAGTATATACATATACACAGTATGTACTCTGACTACACCAGCCCAAAGTCAATCTAAATGTTCTTCTTTTACTTTGTTAGTGGTTATTTGCATAAAAAAACAAGATTTAAGTGATTAAGACATAAAATGATGATACATGATTGTATTCTTGTATAAGTACTTGCAGGGTGTGAATGGGTGAATGATGACATGTAGTGTGAAAGTGCTTTGAGCGATCAGAAGACTAGAAAAGTGCTGTACATTAAAAGTACAGTCCATTCACCATTTAACCACAGCTGTGTCGTACTAGTTTGCACATGTGCAGTAGCGATGTACAGATTAGTGAGTGAGTGAAGTATGTTGTTGTTCCTGTGGAGATAAATGACCTTCTAACTTGATATCTCATCAGTGCATTGACTCGCATTCTCGCCAATACCTGATCCAGGATCGGAGACATTTCTGATACTAGTTTTGGTATCAGAACAACTCTGGTGTGTGATGGCTATTAATGGGATTATGTCTTGTGAACATGAAAGTCCTGTTGTGTCCCTGCCTTTAGTTGTCTGGCTTTGTTGTTCATGGCTGTCTGTGTGATTGTGATTCTGACCCTGTGACTTGTGTGTTCGTAGGAGCGGATAACGAGTCCGAGTGCCAGCAGTGTTTCTGCAGACCCATGTGGTGTCTGTCCTGTCTGGGTCGATGGTTTGCCAGCCGCCAAGACCAGCAAAGACCTGAGACCTGGTTGTCCAGCAGAGTCCCCTGTCCCACCTGTAGAGCCAAATTCTGTATACTGGACATCTGTGCTGTCCACTAACGAGAC
Source organism: Taurulus bubalis (assembly GCF_910589615.1). Lineage (NCBI taxonomy): Eukaryota > Metazoa > Chordata > Actinopteri > Perciformes > Cottidae > Taurulus > Taurulus bubalis. The sequence goes on from NC_136601.1 coordinate 21,677,527, forward strand.
TAAACGGATCCAAACCGACTTTTCCCGCTCAAAATCACGTGTGTTTGTGAGCAGCGTTCAGCAGCAAACCTTCTGAGCGAGAAGCAGTGGACAGGACACTGGACTGAACGTAGACCTGCTCATTCTGTGCTTTCCATAATAATAATGAATAAGGAGTGATCATGAAAAACATTTATGGTGTACATGGCATGATCAATGTGACATTTGGAGAGAAATGCTTGTTTGAGCCCCAATCAGATAAGAGGTTTGCTATCTGTTGCCATGACCAGGATATGTTGAGGTCAGCACAAAGAGCCTGCTTCAACTGACTTACTACTCAACATCAACATGTAAAAGCAACTCTCGGGTGATCATATGAATAGCCAATCAGAACCAAGGATTCAACTAGCATTTGCCTCATTGCCTTTTTTTTCTTCTCCAAAATCCTTATTTGTTCCCAGTGATTAACGTTGTCCTGCAGAAGTGTTGATACTTAGCATGGCTGAATTTAAGCGATTTGAATGGCCTCATTTGGGTGACAATTTGAAAAGTAAATACTATCTTACTGTATGAATAATATTGTATGCAGTTAAGATCAGATGCAGTTGCTGCATTAAGCGCTATGCCGACAGGTAGCAGCCACTTAATACTAATAACAAGCATTCCTATATGAATACAAAATATTCCTGTTTTCTTATAGTCATAACCTGAGTTTACACAATAAGGCACTTAATAAAATACAAATACAAACAAAGAGTTAAACACAAAACTCAGAACACAATCAATCAATCAAACTTTGTTTCAGAATCAGGGTCCAGATGGTACAAAACAATAAATAGAATAAAATACCGACAAAAGCACAATTTAAAATACATAGACCTGCCAATGTCTTATACATAGACTGCTGTACCAATGTCTCCCACAGCTGGGACTGGTAGCGTGTAGTACTCAACTTTTATGTTTGATAAAACCAAGATGATTTAATTTTCTGAGTCATTAACTCAAAAGATACATTTATACATAAGATTTCTTAAAACAGTTTGGAAAGCATTAACTCCTTTACTCACAAACATTTCACTGGTACTACACCATCTCTGTCTCTTCAGTAATATTCTCATGGCGTCTGTAGGCTTGCTTTCTTGTGTGTACAATATGCTCTAAACAGGGACATCTTCACTCCATCTGTACACATACTAAATGCATACATTCTACGTCATTGCCTATAAATATCATCATCGGTCATCTGTTCTGTAATAAAATGTCCAAGATTATGGTCACTATTCAATTCAGTTTATTTTATACAGCCCAACATCATAAATACAAATTTGCCTCAGAGGGCTTTATAATCTGTACACGTAACATCCCTGTCCCGGGACCTCACATCGGATCAGGAAAAACTCCCCCAAGTAAAGATAGTAAAAAAACATTTCACAGAGGAAAAAAAGGGAAGAAACCTTCAGGAGAACACAGAAGGGTTGTTATCAGACAATTTGAAGTCAGGGCATTTTAGACTTTTGCCCTCCTTTTGTTTCACAGATCAAGATAGCACTCTTACTGGCATTGTATTCGATATCCTGTTCCACACCAGAGACAGTACTTGTAGTGAGGAGCTGCTGGAGACCAACACTACACGGACTAAGAATCACAAGATTATCTGCAGGCATAATATGATTAACTAAAGTATTACCAATCATGCACCCAGTGTATTACAGGCCTTCAGCTGCTTGGACAATATATAGATCAAAAATAACTGGGGACTAATCCTTGTCGGACACCATTGTTAACCACAAATGGGTCTGAGACTCTTTGGCCCCTTGTTACTTGCATTGTCAGGTGGTTACCAGTAAGCCAGAACTCTCACATGTATTTGGGAACACCTCTTTGACCTTAATTTAATGACTTTTTGTGATTAACACGCTTTGGAGGTGTCAATAAAACACATGAGAACGGATGAGTTTTGACCTCTATAATTGTTGACAATTTTCTTACAGGCATATTTACACAAGCCAGTTGTCCAATCTCCACGCTTACGGACGCACAGACTTTGAGGCCATGGACACGTATAACAACCTGTAACATGGACACATGTAACAACCTGTAACATGGACACATGTAACAACCTGTAACATGGACACATGTAACAACCTGTAACATGGACACCTGTAACATGGACACATGTAACAACAACCTGTAACATGGACACATGTAACAACCTGTAACATGGACACATGTAACAACCTGTAACATGGACACATATAACAACCTGTAACATGGACACATGTAACAACCTGTAACATGGACACATGTAACAACCTGTAACATGGACACATGTAACAACCTGTAACATGGACACATGTAACAACCTGTAACATGGACACATGTAACAACCTGTAACATGGACACATGTAACAACCTGTAACATGGACACATGTAACAACCTGTAACATGGACACATGTAACAACCTGTAACATGGACACATGTAACAGCCTGTAATGTGCTTCCTCGCCTCAAGTTTCCTTTGAACGTGGCTGTGTCTGGAGCCGCTCCTACCTCCTGCCATGGCCTTGCTGATGCCCCTCCTCTTTACCTCCTTCTGCTGACATGGATTGAGGTTATCTGGGTTGTGGTCCATGCCTATCACTCATTATATGAATAATTTCTGTCATATTCATTGAATGTGCTGTAACTCCGTTAAGTTATTAATTCTGGTCACATGACATTTATTGCTTCTGTCTATCCGGGGAGAGGGATCCTCCTCTGTTGCCCTCCTGAAGGTTTCTTCCCCTTTATTCCCTGTGAAATGGTTTTTATCATCTTTATTTGGGGGAGTTTTTCCTGATCTGATGTGAGGTCCCGGGAAAGGGATGTTATGTGTACAGATTGTAAAGCCCTCCATGACAAATTTGTATTTGTGATTTTGGGCTGTACAAAATAAACTGAATTGAATTGAACATGGAAACATGTAACAACCTGTAGCATGTATTAACATATGAAACTTACAATTCATCTTACCTCGCTGATCATTCAAATTCGACAAAAGGAAAATAACAGTCAAAACCGTCTTTGTCAATCTTTCAACTGTTCCAACAATCAACTCTGGTTTGACACTTTGAAAAAGAGACTGAATAAGAAATGTAGATAAAAACACCACCGTAAGAGTTCAACTCTTTAACCCTGCTTCTGACGTCAAAGGTGACTCCCAAGAAAAGAAAACAGAAAGGCTACCATTCTAATGGCCATGGGAAAGAAGACTGTCGCCTATTTTTAGTGGTATTTCAAGCAAAAAAAACACATGAATATACATAATGTTGGTGGGGAAAGGGTTTAATACCCTTATATGAGGTGCAAGAGGAACTTCGAGGCTCTTAGGGATGTGTTGTCAACAGACTAAAATACTGCCCTTTTGTCTTCATCTTATTTTCTCACCCATGTGTCTGTATTAGAGGAGCAAGTTATAATCTCAATTACCTCCTGCTACCAGTCGCATTTTTATTTGATGCATGCCCATTGAATCATGGCTTGTGTGGCTCTGTATAGGAGCTTGGTCAAGTCTGATCAAAAACAGTGATGATCCGAGCATCACAGCTGTTGGCAATTATCTATGATGGAAGGCAGTGACGAGGAGTGCTGTTCTCTCCTCAGTATGCAGATTATAGTTTAAAATAAATAACAGATCAGTGGAGGAAAAAGCTGTGATAATAGAAAAAAACAATTTCTAATGCCTATTTTATTGTTTTAATTAGATTTTTTTCAATACAACTTTTTTCTACCAACACAAGCATTTCAATGCCAGTGTTTCCTTTTGTCCGCTCAGGTCTCTTTTTCAATGCCAAAGTTGACTCACTGTTGTAGCTTCATAATGGTCAGGCAGAGAGGTTCTCATGAAAGATGGCATTAAGTCGTATTATTGGAAATCCAGTGGATCCAGTGTTTTTGGAGTACAAATCAGGATATCTCACAATCTGCTGCTCAGATTTTGAACATTCTTTTTTTTTTTAATTAAGGTACCCCACCTTAATAGAGGTGCACTGTAGTGGCCCGTTAATTTGTGTTAGCACAACAGTTTATTGAGGCCTTTAACCCTTCAGGGTCTTAGGCCTTTTTCTCAATTTTACATAATCTCTTAAATTCACCTTTACAGGCACTTGCATATGAGATATATACCCATGTGTTACATCAAAAATTGCAGAACAATCTCAGCTCTTTATATAACGAGGCACCATTGCCCAAAGGCACAAGAGTAAAGAGATAACATGGCCCTAAAGCGGAAAAATTAAAGGTTGATTTATTCATATCTCTTGAAAACATAACTTTTACTCATGTGAACAAACTGTTTTGGTGATGTAAATTCTTAGTCTTAGGTTCACACAAGCAGTGGGATATATGGATAAAATGGTAGATACATGTAAATACATGTCAAATACCAAATTTTGTATTATCATTTTTTGAGTAGTTGTGTTGTCAGTCCCGCTCTCATTTTGATGAAAGTAGTGACAGAGACAAAATGGGACTCAGAAATGACTTTTACAGACCAAGCTCCATGGGGTGTGTGCAAATAAAAGAAAAATACTACAGTTTTTGTTTTCAAACAAAATATTTACTATATATTTGAGTCAATATGTACTATTGAAAAACAAACTATTCACAATGTTTACACAATGTGCATGTTTCAGTTTCATTTTTTCAAGAACAGTTTTCAGAACAAGAACAGCATGTGTACTCTGTATGTATGTGTGTTCTGTGTACTCTTTACCAGCACATGGTTGTGTGTCGCGTCACGCAGAATAAAACTGAACAGCAGATAGGAGCGGAGCAGAGCTGCCGTCTCTCTGGCAACTGTAGTTCTGCAGTGCACTGCAAGAAAACGCTTTTAGCTGGTTTTTAGCTGGGTAGTGTGCTGTCTAAGTGAAAACTAGTGTATTTTTACAGCGCAGGTGGGTGGGTAGGTCCTTAGGGATTTCCTGAATGTTCATTGGGTAGTTTCACACAAAATGTCAATGGACACCTGAAATGACAAATCACGGGGAAAGGCGGAGCTCAACACAGACTCCACGGACTGTCAGCTCCTGTGAGAGTCACGTAGGAACATTTAGTGGCACCTAGTGGTGAAGCTGCAGATTGCAACCAACTGAATACCACTCATTTCACTCCTTTTCTAAGCGTGACGAAGAATTAGGGTGGCCTTCAGGAACCAAAAAAAAGCGAAAGGCTCTCTAGCTAGTGTTTGGTTTGTCCCTTCTGGGCTACTGTAGAAACATGGCAAATCACTGGAGTGGACCCGCTCCCCAGTATGGTAATAAAACCCTTCTTAGTTTCAGGTGATTATATTTGATTAAAAACATGGTTACAATAAATCATGTAAATCATACAAAGAAATATAATGTATAGTTGTTTGATTGTATTGGCATAGTGTTTGTGAAGAATCACAATTATTAATATGTTAAAATTGTTTTATTTGTATTGAATAAACATAATTGACATATTTTGAAATATAACAGGATTATAAACTATAAAACATGTACTATTAACGCGGCGTAATGAATGAGCTGCTTGAACTGCAGTGACTGTTCAAATGTGTTGTCCTTCATGCTCATTTTACCAGATCAATAGTGAGTATTATCAAGAAATACATTCTTAAATCCATACTGATGTATGTAAGGCAACAGTGATCCAATGCAGAATCGGAGTGAAGTAATGTATTGGTGTTGGCTGTCTGCATAGTTGAGTGGAGGTTATTGCTGACCGAAGTCCCTCTGCATCTCTGTCTTTTAGTCAGTTGTTGTTTGTTGGCCTTTATGTACAGAACTCCACATTTCAAGTCAATTATGCTAGTTACTAATGGGTGGTGAAAAAAAGGTCCATCCTTTTCACTCCTTCATGTATCCACTTCCTCAGCTTTTCTCTGATCCTCATCTCGTCATTTGTCCTCCCAGTATTCTGCGTCCTCGTCGCTTTGTTAGAGGCAAAGATGTTGGGCCGGTCCACCGCTTTCAGCCTCATTCCTGGAACACAGAGAGGAAGGAGTCCATCACTACTTTGATCTCAGCTCTGACAGCTCTGGGTTTGTCTATCTGAGAGGTTTTAAAGGGGATCCACACAGCGATTTGGACGTTTACTCATCGTACTGTGACACTGGAGCTCATCAGGTTATTTATTATTGGTAGTATAACGTCATACAGCATGCACAATATAAATATCACTTACAGAAGACATATTTTCAGTGAAATTGAAATGACAGAAGTCTATCATACAATGTACAAATGGCTGTGTACTTTGTTGATGCTGTATGAATGGACTCAGATGACCAGAGGGCTGGCGGCTATGCTGTTGATTCTGGAGTGGTTAATGGCATGGTTTAAATCGACAAGGAACAGAAATACACACAGTAATCACTCCACAAGAAAAAAAAATTAAAATAACTGTACCATACACAGATATCAAATATCCACAAATAATCGAAACGTATGCAAGAAAATACTTTGCTTTTTAATCCACCTATTTATCCTGAATAAAAAACGATAACTGCCTGGTTCGAGGCACATATCTGGCAAAGGTTGCAAGAACCAACTGGAGCATTAAAGGTTCCAAGGAGCACAATTAATACAAGAAGTTTGGAACAACCAGGACTCCTTCGAGAGGCGGCCAGAGCAATGCAGGAACGAGGCTCGTGGTAAGAAAGGTGACCACAAACTCGATGGTCACTCTTGCTGAGCTCCACAGATCCTGTGTGGAAATGGGAGAAACTTCCAGAAGGACAACAATCACTGAGAACTCACTGATCACTGGGACTGATGAGGGTGGAGGGCAAGCTGAACAGAGCAAAGTACAGGAGTGTTCATGACATACAGGTCCAGAGTCTGAACACAATTCATTTTGAATGAGTTATGCCAAACGCAGAGCTCTACCGTACAAACTATGTCTATAAATGTATGTGTATAAACAATTACAAAGCTGCTGTTTCTACGCCTAGATGGCGATATTTTGAGTGTCGGTGAAGATGCTACAAAGTTAGCAAAGCTCCGATTGATCCAAGCTCCATTGAGAAAAAGTGATTTGCTTGTCGTCTTGCGGAGAGAACTAACAAAATAGGATTTCAGACTTTTTCACAAATCTTCATCAATATGTAGTTATTTCAGCATTCACTTTATCCATTTATTGCAATTAAAGCACAGATAAAGTTCACGAGATTCACACTGAAGCATTCAGTGAGAACACAGAGGAGTCAACTCTAACTCATTCATTTATTGGGGGGGGGAAAGCCCAGATGTCTGTGGCTCCATAGCTGTAGCCCTGCTGTCGGTCAGGGCTAACATTACTGTTTGTTGTTCTGAATCTCTGGTTACGCTCCCACTAGATCACGGCAGTTGGCCAAGCAGACACATTTAATTTCAAACTCATTTTGACCAGAAAAATGTGCCAACAATAATCTTTCAGATTATGTGCACAGCACAGACATAAAAAATATATGTAATGAAGTACAGTATATACTTCTTTCTTCACTCAAACTATAATGTGAGTAGTAAAAACTCTTAGTACTGAAATGAGTTCCAGTTATCCAAGATATTTGGGACCTCAGGTTTAAGGTGCTGCAAAAATCCAAACCCAGAAGAAGTTAAAAAAAAAGTAAATTCTTGCTAACTGTGCACACAGACTCAGTGGCTCTGAGGAAAATGAAAAAAAGTGTGCCCCTCTCCCAACCCATCGAACACTCACACGCACACACACGCACACACGCACACACACACACACACACACACACACACACACACACACACTCCCCCCCCCTGTCTTTCCACCAGCTGCTGATGTCTGACAGGCTGCTGATGACTGTGTTTTTTCCCCTCCTTGTTTCAAAGTATGTTGGAGCAGATGGCCTGGAGAGGCAGAGTGGGGGAATGTGTTGGAGAGACTGCTGGGGAATGTGCCAAGTGTGTGTGTGTGTGTGTGTGTGTGTGTGTGTGTGTGTGTGTGTGTGTGTGTGTGTGTGTGTGTGTGTGTGTGTTTGTGTGAACATTTGTGTGGTTTCAGTTCGCGTGCCTTCTTGCTGCCCTCTGCCCTTCATGGCGCCAGCTCCACTTCCCTTCCACTCTAAACATCTGGTGTCTGGAACTTTGAGAACACACAAATACATGCGCACACACGCACACACACACACGCACACACACGCACAGCAAGCAGGGAAAAAGCCCTCAGCTAGTTAACGTCTGAGAGAGCAGCATGACTGCAATAGTGTGAGGCTGGATGTAAAAGCACGTTGACGGCAGTAGAGGAAAATCTTCAATCCAAGCTTTCTCCCTTTGAAATATATTCATTTAAAGAATCACATGGGTGTGAAGTCACATTTAGCCATCCCTTTTTTTAATGCCAATGTGTACTTTAAGTGTTCTGTTCATAGTTGTATATTAAAAGGAAGACATTTTTTTATTTTTGGGAAGTTTCTTTTCCTCAGAAAGTGAATGCATTCCGCTTCCTTAGCAGGCTGCCAGAGGGTCGGTGTTACACAGGGGAAGGTGAGCAGACTTGCTAATGGTACAGAAGGGGAGGGAACATATTTAACTGCCCCCAAATTACATGTGTAGCCACGTTTACGCGCAACTTAATGTGCTATAGCTAGCAGCTAGCCTGTTAACTGACACTAGCAGTGCACTGTTCCCCATTAAATGTTCATTTGGGGGCTCCTTCAATAGGCCACACTGGAGAACAGGTAGTGTTCATGTTCGTTTGGGGGCTCCTTCAACAGGTCACGCTGGAGAACAGGTAGTGTTAGCAGGGAAGCTAATGCGGGTTGTTGGTCGGAGGTTGTTATGACCGTCTGTGATCAAGCGCTGACATTCATGCTTTATGCACATACTCAGGTCTACAACACAAAGGTGTTTGGCAGGTGATACCATACCAACCTGAAACCAGAGGGAGGAGCCAAAAACAATGTGTTTTATTTAGAGTTACTACAAGGAACGTTTAATCGGTTAAACAAATTCTCAATTAAATACTGACGCCTCTATATGACCTCCATGCGTTAAGAAGAGCGGGTTCTTTTAACCACTGGGTCAGGAGTTCAATCCCCAGTCCTACTGTCTGCATGTCAAGTGTCATTTGTGATATTTGTGATGCACTATTGATCTCAAGCATTCTTGTCATAATTTTTCTCTTTTCTGTCTTCTCACAATCAATCCTCTGACATTCACAATAGATGACATGCATATTCATGAACCTTATAGGAACGCTATTTCATCATTTAAAATTAATGTCAGTTTTGGGGAAGTGTCATACTCAATTCCAGGTTCATACTTGTACTACAACACTTCAATATTCAAAACACGTTATTTGTTTCTCATACTGTCTGTCTAAGACACATCCAGAGTGTTTAAATCTGTGGAGTCTCACATTTCTGAGTATGGGCTGTGTGTGTTTTTCCATGGATTGAGTGTTCCAGTACTTGCTTTCAAAGTATTTATATATAACGTAGACCTGCTTTATAAAAACTCCCTTTTTATACGACATGCCCTTGAATCTAAATAAAAAGTTTACTTTCTTTAACTTCCACCCACTTACATCAATTAAAAAGGCCAGCAAGCTGAACGCTGTAGTATATCGACTGAACATTGAGCTTCATTTTCATTTCATGAACAATTCCAGGTACAAAACATTGCGTTGCATCGTTTGCATCACTTCTAAGATGGCTTGTCAAAGGGAAACAAGGCCCAGGTGAGTTGGGTCTGCTGGAGATATCATACTGTACGGTCTCAAATAAAACGTAGGAGTTAAATAATAGTTCAGGGCATGTTCAGCACAGATAAAGGCGGGGGAAAACATATTGAACTGTTGTACTGTAATGGCTCACATGCTACATTTACACAGTAAAGCTAGTTCCTGCTTCCAGAGTTTCATTGACAGTAACTTAACAGGAAACAAAAGGATGTTAAGTAAGAATGATTGGAATTAAATAATGACTGCAAACAGTAGTGTAAAGAGAACGTGCTCTCATCAGTGGTGGGTAAGACATCCCTGCTGTGGACATTATACTATATGTATCAAGACAACAGGTAAACATGGACAATGTGTTAAGTTTGTATAACAACAAATTAAAATCAGGAGCAGGTCAGAAAACAGGGAGGCCTCATACTGAAATATGGTCAGACATAATTCTAACGGTGGATTTGTTTCTTTCTGTAGCCACGACTTCAGAATGTACGTGAGAGAAGGAGTGCAGTCTCACCTTCCTCTTCTTGCTCCTGCCCTCGGCCTGCAGGGTCCTGGTGCACTGCTCCACACACTCAGAGAAGTTCAGACTGCTGTGGTTGGGACTGTAGTCCAGCTCAGCCAACTGACCCAGAGACAGGATGTAGTTGCAGGCTATACGTAATATTGCCAGCTTGGAAAGCTTCTGCCCATAAGAGTAACAAGGCACCTGGAGAGAGGAGGAAATAGGGATCAGAACGTGTGTATGTTTCAGCAAACCACAGATATGTTGGGTGTTTTTGCAGCAAGTAGATGACATAGTATAGCAAATGGACTTGTACTTGACTGCTCAAAGCACTTTCACACTACTAGTCACCCATTCATACACTGATGGGAGTGGCTAAGGTTCCACCTGCCCATCAGGAGGAGCTAACATTCACACACCGTAGGCGCAGCTACGGGAGACATTTGGGGTTAAGTGTCCTGCCCAATGACACAGCTACATGGACTAGCGGAGCCGGGGATCGAACTGCCGATCCTCTGATTGAAGGACGACCCTGCTCACCACTGAGCCACAGTCGCCAAGTGAAGTGACTGTTATGAAAAGTTACATAGTATAATATCACTATTGAAAGTTACATGGTATGAAAACAAGCATAACAAGCAAGAAAATCCTCTCAGGCGAATCCAATGGCACGGAGGGGCAGTGTGTTGAGACAAAGCATTATAAATGGTGAAATCAAAGAGTCATGGTCTGAAACCGAAAGACCACCCTCTTGAATAAAGATTTAAAACGCTCCATACACACTAAATAGTTGGAGTTTGTCCCACATCCTCCAACGCCACCCAACTAAATGGCTGTTTCCATGATCATTTAAATGCTTGCTGCGCTTCAACGCAGAAACCTTTTCTTTACCAACCTCCATTGTGTCGCGAGTGCCTGATCGGTACTGCGCATGTGCAACTCAACAGATCTGAGAAGGAAGCGAGATGGCTCAATCACATTTTTACCACTTGCTCGATCGGGCAAGTGAGTTTCTAGATTTACTAGCACTACGTAGCATTTGACTTATTCAGTTTCCACTCCATTATTTAAGCTGTTTTATCTGAATTAAGAAACATTTGTCACCCAATGCAACAGCATGGCTCTTTCAAGTTTCTATCAGTTTTGGGTGGCAGTGGCATGGTGGCTAAGATGTATGAGGCTTTGTGCTCTTTTAAGCAAACTGGTGCAAGCAACCTTACTTTTTAAATCTGATCAAACAGAATCTCTTGTTTGCTGTGCATGTTGCCATCCTAACGTTGCTTTGCTAGAAGAACATTGTACAGTGCTTTAAATGACTAAATAAGTGAACCTGTATTCACTTCAGTTACAGACCGACAGACTTCTTCTTCTTGTTTCATTTCCTGCAGAATATAGTCAGCGTCTGCATATTGAGGCCCCCGTAAACATATTTACTCAAAGCCCAAAAATGTATGTGATTATGCAATGTTAATGTGAAGAGCATGCTTGAGTTGGAGCTTGAACATGTGTGCGTGTGTTGCGTTATCAGTATAGAACGTGAGTCTGACCTGCTTCCTCAGGTTCTCAAACGCAGCACTGATGGTGTGGACACGGGTTCTCTCTCGGGCGTTGGCCAGAAGCCTCCTGGTCTGCTGGACGACTTTGACCTCTGGGTGACGGCCAGGTCCATCAGTACTCCCCCCAGCCTGCTTCCTGGGAGACTCCTGAAAGCAGAAGGACATTTGTTTTTCTGTTTTCACTGAACTAAACAACAGCACCATTTTATTCAACTGTCCTCTGGAACAGAGCTTCTAACACACAAGTCCCCGCATAGGGTTTTTCCACAGGACAGCAAGGTTACCTTGCGTTTACTATACCTTCTTCACAATTAAAGCTTCCCACCAGTGGATAGTTTTAAATGTGAATAGCAGCAGTCGGAAATAAAATCATGGCTATGCCCTGCTGGCTTGGCACGCCGTGGCTGACCCAGGCCCATGCAAAACCTCTATCAGACCTCGAAGGCAGCAGTTAATCCTTCTAACCAAACCCTGATGAACACCTCACAATAATTAACCTAGGTTCATGTGCACCTAACTACAGCTAATTATTGTATATTAAAATGTATGTTTATCAGTTCATTGTATTGTTTTGTCATTTTGTTAGAAATGTGTAACCTCACTGGGCTTTCAGATTCTTTTTTTTACCTTGAGAAAATAAGACTTCTGGGGATTCAGAAGAAGACGTTTTGCAGTGAGTTCATAATGGAATCCAGAAAACAAGAAAGCTTGAAGCATAAGGACTGCTCAATCCCAAAGCTACATGTTTGGATGGGTCACCGGAATGACACAGCCAGCATATGAAAGCACATTTACTCCTGGGCCTGTACTGACAGACAGCCTACAGTCTCATGTGCAGTCTTTCTATTACAGAATAGCACATCAGTATTGAGGATGGGCAGAACCCCACCACACTAACTCAAACTCTAACGCTATTCATTTGCATCAATAAATTGTACAGTACTGATTAATAATTGCTGATGAGTATTGCCCATTCCAAATGATCACAACAAATGCACTAAATTATAGCTGCACAGCAATAACAAATGTGTAGCTAACAGTTATTTTCATTACTAATTCATATATTGGTTATTTTTCAGTTTTTATTAAATGTCTTGTTTTGTAAGATATTAAGTTGACTATATATGCACATACAATTCACTGGGATTTAATACATCTAGCTTAAACCATTAATCAATTATCAAAATGTTGCAGATTCATATTCTATCTAATTCCAATACTTTGATATTTCTCCGTATTATTTTCTTCAGATACACTCCACACAATCACCTCAGGTGACTGATCCTGGGGCTCCAAATACTCGTGACACTGGGAGGTCTGGGAGGCCCTCGGCACCGGCAGCGCTGAGGTTTGGGGCTCCAGGGAGAAGGCCTGGTGGCCGGGTGAATGGCTGTGGCTGCTGCTGGATGATGTCGACAGAGGGAAAGTGGAGCGGAGGCCCAGTTTGAGTCTGTTGGACAGAGGCTGGGATATGGCAGTGGGCCAGTGGGAGATCTCAGAGTTAGAGAATGGAGAGGCGGGTAACTGGGACAGTTTGGAAGTGATGCCAGGCACGTTAATGCCAATTCTCATGTCTATGGCACCGCTCTGATCTGGAGCCTCGCTGCCTTCTGGTAGTCCGGACAGAATCCCCGTAGTACTGGCTATCCCCTCGCGTGACATCATGAGCTGTCTCTGTGGAGGCGCCAACCTGCTGACATCACACCCCTCTGTCTGCGTGTCATCTACTGAGGTCACATCCGACCCGCTCTCTGGATAGGTCGCCATCCTCTCGGGCTCAGGGCCGCTGTAAAGCCTTTTAGGCTCCCGAGACTTCCTCTTGAACTTCTTGTTGGTGTCTGGCACAGAGATCAGCACTGGCTCTTTGGTCATGGATCTATTCCAATTGTTACTCAGTGGATGAGGGTTCTTCATTTTCCCGACAATTAGTGTAACTAACAAGCTGTTGAAGTGAAATTTGAACGGCAAATCTAATTTCAACTATGCAAAATACAGATGTACGGAATGCAAAGCCTTCAAAACAATTTCACTGTCATCTTTCAAACTCTTCACCTGCTGGAAGCGTTGGCTTCATTGCTGTAATCCAGTGAAAGAGGACCTTTGTGTTTCAGACACAACTTTTGGTCCAAGTCTATGTGAAAGTTTCCAACTCATAATGTACCCATACTTAACCGGTATGAGTTAAAAAAAACAACAACCTTCCTTCCTGCCCAGCCTTCAGCTGCCAACAGTGTAACACAAGCTGCTCAGCGGTGCTGACAGAAGCTGCACAGCCGTTGAGCTACTCCGACTCCACCAGCAGAGTTCCTGTGGCTCCACTCTGTCTGCATAGCAGCATCCTGAATAATCTGCATTAGTACACAAAGCTGTGTAACATCTGCTGTTCCGCACAAGTCCTCCCTCTGGTTCCAGACTGGCAGGGAGCTCTCCTCAGCTCTAAAGGGTTCTTTCTGTGCCTCAGAGTCGGGTCAAAGTGGAGCTGTCTGAGTGTGGCTCCAGTCAGTCTGCATAGCAGCCCTGTGAATAACCCACACTGAGACACACACTGCAGCACAGCTGCTGGACACAATAATGGGAACAGCACATGAACAGGATCTGAAATAATAAATGCAGTTCTGGAACAGTGAGCAGGTCTAAAACACCTCACAGTGACACCCTAATCTTCATCCATACTTGAGAAGTTGTCATGGGCATAACACACGGAAGAAGTTCATCTCCCCTCAAAGTAGCAGCAGCCAGTCTTGGTTCGGGTGTCAGCATCAAAGTGAAAACTTTTCCTGCAGGATCTGGTGCCCTACATGCTACCCCAGGACCGGTGCATCCCGGAGTCTGTCAAGGTTCGGGGTCCCCTCTTGAAGAAACGCTACCACTTCACAGTGTAAACGTCCTGCTTATCCAGAAGTGCAACCGGACGTATCTTCTGAGCTGACACCGGAACACCGGGTCCGGTCCTCTCCGGGTCTCACGGGAACCTGCTTCTCTTTAGCCTGTGATAGAGACCAGAGAGCTCAACGTTACAAAGAGAAGCTCGTGCTCGTCTGCTGGCGTCTGACTGGCTGGAGCTGTCTCGAGCCTCAAACACAAACACATGCACACAGAGGGAGGGGAGGGACGAGGGGGGGGGAGGAGAGAGAGAGAGAGCGAGAAAGAGAGGGAGGGGGGACAGGGAGGAGTGAGAGAGTGAGAGAGGGAGGGAGGGAGAGAGAGTATTTGAACATTAATCTTTGGTTGTAGCAGCTCAGTCTTGAAACCTGGTTCGAGAGGGTCTCTGTAGTCACGTTAGCAAAGATTATTTACTTCCAATAAAAAACCTTACCTCAACTAAAAGTTAGAGAAACGTCTCACCACCACCACCTGGTGGCGTATAATAGGAGCTGGTTTGAATTTTCCAAAAATAAAAAAGTAAGACAATTAAACCTAATGGATCAAGACTAAATCATGAAGCTCCATGTGCCAAATGCTCTTAATTTTGGACTTCAGGATGAAAGTCTGTTTAGACCACCGAAATACAATTTGACAACCTCTGATTATTGTGATTTTATTTCTTCAGTTTTTTTTCTTGTTTTTTGGCAAAGGAAAAGCTGTCCTTGTTTGGCAGAAGGGCAAAGTCTTATTCATTTATTGCATTCATCCGTATGTGATTTATTGTTGGCAAGTGATATCATGTAAGTTCAGTATCACAACGTTGCTAACATGCTGTTCTGTGATCAGTTCATGAAAGCATGCAGCTTATCATCCATTCTTCCACACTCAACAACACTGTAACCCAGAGCTTCATTTAACGGAAACTTTATAACCCTAACACGTGTATTGTTAGTAGGAGTGTGGTGTTGAGAACCCAAATGCACAGACGCAGCAGTTCAAGTTCCAAGGGCGGACTTTATTGCGACAAAACAAAGCACAACGAATAGACAAACTAATACCACCGGTAATGTCCAGCAAACACAGGAGATCCACCTCCCCTGCTCCAGAGTCGGGAGGGCAACTCAACCGCTCTTGTGAAGGATGCTCTTGAAGCACGCCGGACGGATTCCGCTCCAGAGTCGGGAGGGCAACTCAACCGCTCTTGTAGTCAATGCTCTTGAAGCACGCCAGACTGATTCCGCTCCAGAGTCGGGAGGGCAACTCAACCGCTCTTGTGATCCACTCTCTCCTGAAGAAGCAAACCGAACTGGAACTGGAACAACCCGACAAATGAGCCAGGTACGCAGTGGTCCCTAAATCACCTGACGGTGATCAAGGCAATGCACAACAGCTGGGATGAAGGAGAGGGGCGTGGCAGTGGGCGGAAACCGGGGGTGGAGACTTACGAGCAGACAGGGAATCCAACAGTACCCCCCCACCCCGTTAACGGGAGCCTCTTGGCGAACCACCGGATCTACCTGGGTTCTGTCGATGGTAGTCTCTAATGAGCCCCGGATCAAGAATCCGAGAACGGGGAACCCAGCACCGTTCCTCTGGGCCATACCCCTCCCAGTCTACCAGGTACTGATATCCCCTGCCCCGTCGGCGGACATCCAGGAGGCGATTGACCGTGTAGACGGGGCCCCCCTCAATGAGACGGGGGGGTGGAGGGGGTACAGACGGAGGATTTAAGGGACTGGAGACAACGGGCTTGAGGAGAGAGACATGAAATACTGGGTGAATTCTCATGGAACGAGGCAGCTGAAGTTTGACCGACACCGGGTTGACGATGGAGATGATGGGATAAGGACCGACATATCTGGGGGAGAGCTTCCTACACTCGGTGCGGAAGGGGGATGTCCTTGGCCGAAAGCCACACCAATTGACCAACATGGTAGTCCGGGGCTGGAACACACCGTCGATTCGCCGATCTCCTGTTCTGTTCTGCTGTGCGAAGTAGAGCGGCCCGAGTCTCTCTCCACACGCGCCTACAACGACAGGCATTGCTTTGGACCGAAGGTACGGCAACCTCAACCTCCTGGCTGGGGAACAGGGGAGGCTGAAAACCCAAAGAGGCCTCAAATGGGGACAGCCCGGTGGCAGTAGATGTGTGGGAATTGTGGGCGTACTCGACCCACGGAAGGTGACGGCTCCATGACGAGGGATTGGTGGCGGTCACACACCTGAGGATGGCCTCGAGCTCCTGGTTCATCCTCTCAGTCTGGCCATTAGTCTGTGGGTGGAATCCTGAGGAGAGGCTGGCCGTGGCGCCGAGGGTGTGACAGAAGGCCTTCCACAACTGGGACGAAAACTGAGGACCGCGGTCCGAAACTATGTCCGCCGGGATGCCATGAAGCCTCACCACATGTAGAACTAGCAGATCGGCGGTTTCACGGGCCGATGGAAGCTTGGGCAGGGGAATTAAGTGAGCAGCCTTTGAATACCGGTCCACAACTGTCAGAATGACGGTGTTGGTGTCAGATGGAAGGAAACCAGTAACGAAATCCACCCCGATATGGGACCACGGGCGTTGGGGCACAGGAAGTGGTCTGAGTAACCCCACGGAAGGTCGATGCGAAGCCCTGTTGCGGGCGCACGTAGTGCAGGCCAGCACATACAAACGCGTATCCTCCTCGAGAGACGGCTACCAAAAGATGCGGCGGAGCCAGTTTATAGTTCGGCGGATGCCCGGGTGGCCCGAGAGACGGGACTCGTGGGCCCACCGCAGGACTTGGGAACGGGCGGCCTCAGGAACAAACAGGCGGTTCGGGGGACCTCCTCCGGGGTCAGGCTGGGTGTGCTGGGCCTCACGTACCACCCTCTCAATCTCCCAGGTGACTGCACCCAGCACGCACGAGGCGGGCAGGATGGTGTCGAGAGTAGAACCTCCCTCCTCCGGAGCAAACTGACGGGAGAGTGCGTCCGGCTTGGTGTTCTTGTGCCCTGGCCGGAAGGTGATGGTGAAGTTGAAGCGTGTGAAGAACAAAGCCCAGCGGGCCTGGCGGGAATTGAGGCATCTCGCCGAATGGATATATTCCAAATTGTGGTGGTCGGTCCATACAATGAAGGGAAGCACCGATCCCTCCAGCCAGTGCCTCCACTCCTCCAAGTCTAACTTGACCGCCAACAGTTCGCGGTTGCCAACGTCACAATTCCTCTCCGCCGGGGACAATCTGCGGGAGAAGAAGGCACAAGGATGGAGCTTGGAGTCGGAAGCGGACCGCTGGGAAAGTACAGCTCCGACTCCGGTGTCCGAGGCGTCCACCTCGACGACAAACTGGCGGGTCTCGTCTGGGTGGACCAGGATCGGGGCCGAGACGAACCGATCCTTGAGGGCACGAAAAGCCCCGTCGGCCTCTGGGGTCCATGAAAAACGGACCTTGGAAGAGGTGAGTCGTGTCAGTGGTTCTGCCGTTCGGCTGTAGTTACGGATGAACCGACAATAGAAATTGGCGAACCCCAGAAACTACTGAAGCTTCTTTCTTGAAATGGGCACCGGCCACTCCGTTACTGCCTTAACCTTCTCGGGGTCCTTTCTCACCTGACCCTCCTCGATAAAGACCCCCAGGAACTGCACAAATGTAACGTGGAACTCGTTAAATGCGGGTTGAGAAAATGTATCGGCTAATTTGAAGTGCTTCATCACCCAAATCAATCAGATTATATTTAGGAATAAGTATATACTTATGAGGATTTATGTACTGTATGCACGTATGAATCATGTACTATATATGTGTATATGAGTTTGAATATGTGTATGGGCGGATCAGTATGTATGCATTATTCATAATCAGAAATTCAATCAATTGAAGCAGTGAAAATAAATTATGTATGATTCTCTGTATTCTCATCACGATCACCTTAATCATGTTCTACAATAATGATATGTATGGTGTACTAATAGCACTGTCATATAATTATGAGTGCTTTCAACACATCCATAAGTTTCTTAAGAGCTAAATAAACTTAAGAACAGCGGCATGCATCGGCTGATAGTCTGTGTCTGAGACGGGCGATCAGCTGCGCCTGTGGTGATCAATGTCCGCGGCTCGAGAAGCTCTCGTAAATAAATTATTTCTTGCCGGCAAAATCTATATCGCGTACAGGAAGTCATGATAATGTAAAGGATGGATCCTGGCGATCTGGAAGAACTCTCTCCCTATAAAACTAATATAACTAATATCGCTCCTTCATCAATGAGGAAGTGAGCTGCTTTTTTTGTCCGGTGGGAGTGTCCAGCTTATCCAGTGAAGTTCAGTAAGCCTGCCCGGGAGCAGGTTTAAATTTTTGGATGTGTTGCTATGGTGATTAATCTAAGCTTGCTTCGAGAAACCGAGAACGCCGGACCTACGTCATCTTATCCTGACAATTAGCCCGCTAACTCAGTAAGCCAGGTACGAGAAATAGGGCCCTGGTGGTAAGCGCTGTGGAGATCCAGCTTGGTGAATATCTTGGCTCCAGCTAGGGATTCGAAAACAGAGGACATCAACGGCAACGGATATTTATTCTTGATAGTGATTTGATTCAAACCTCTGTAGTCGATGCAGGGACGGAGGCTCTTGTCCTTCTTCGAGACGAAGAAGAAACCCGCTCCCACAGGTGATGAAGAGGGGCGTATGATTCCAGCGGCGACCGAGTCCGTGATGTACCTCTCCATAGACTCACGTTCTGGCCGGGAGCGATTATATAACCGGCTCGAGGTCAATGGCACAATCGTATGGACGATGAGGGGGAAGTGAAAGAGCCCGCTCCTTGCTGAACGCCTCTCCCAAATCCACATACTCCTGAGGCACTGCGACGAGGCCAGGACCGGTGTCAGGCTTGCTCGGGAGAATAACCTGACGGGGCAGCGCAGATCTGAGGCAGCGAGAATGACAGGGAGAACTCCAGCCGGTGATCCTACCTCCAGCCCAATCAATCTGAGGATTATGCTCCTTAAGCCAGGGAAGTCCCAGAACCAAGGGTGTCTGGGGGGACGGAAACGCATAGAACCGGGTATTCTGACTGTGATTGCCAGACACGTGCAGGGAAATTGGCTGAGTCCAGTGTGTTATCTCCGCCAGTGAACTGCCATCCAATGCGCTCACCAGCAGAGTGCGCTCTAGCGCCTCCACAGGAATTCCTTGACTCCTAATGAAGTCAGTGTCCAAAAAGTTCTGTTCAGCCCCGGAATCAATGAGGGCTGACAGGTGCACAGGCCCCGATGACAGCCTCAGGGTGGCAGGAAACAATGACCGAGACTCAGAATGGGGAATTCTCCTTGACCCACTCGCCAGCACCCCCACTCTTACTGACGAGCTCTCTCTTTTGGCCGAGCGGAGCACACGGCCATGCGGTGTCCCGACTCCCCGCAGTACAGGCAGCTTCCTGTGCGGAGGCGTCTCTCTCTCTCTCCTTCGGAGAGAGATGAATCCGACCGAGCTGCATCGGCTCCGGTTCCAACGGGGGAGGGGCCGAGGAAGGAGAGCGGGCGCGCGCCTGGCCGTACCGTCCGACCGGGCTCAGGGGCTGAGAGCCGGGAGCGGAAGAAAACTGACGCACCGGATTGGAAGACCGGTAGTTCCTCTCCCGACGGCGTTCCCGAATACGGCTGTCCATCTTGACTGTGAGAGCGATGAGCTCCTCTAAGGAATCCGGTTCGTCCCGAACGGCCAGTTCATCTCTCAGAAGCTCCGACAGACTGCAGCGGTATATTCCCTTCAGCGCCTCACTCCCCCAACCCGACTCCGCCGCCAGAATCTGGAAATCCATGGAGTATTCTGCTGCACTGGTGGACCCCTGGCGGAGACTGAGCAGGCGCTGTACAATGTCCCGGGTGTACACCGGGTGGTCGAATACGCTCTCGAAAGCCTCCTTGAAGTGATCGTAGGAGACCCGAGTAGAGCGTCTGTGGAGCCATGCCTCAGCCCAGACCAGCGCCTTACCACGTAGCAAACCCACCGTATATGCCAACTTCGCATTGTCCGAGGTGTACGTGCGGGGCTGCTGGGTGAAAACAAACCGACACTGGAGCATGAACCCTCGGTACTCCCCAGACACTCCACCATAAGGCACAGGAGAGGGAACAAAGGACTCACGGGTGCAGGCGGACTCCTCGTCCTCCGGGACCGGCTCCACGGCGGTGGGGCGGCGCAACGAGAGGTTGTGCAACATGCCTCCGATCTCCTCCATCTGGGACCCGATGATACGCTGAGTTCAGTAAGTCCTGCAACACCTGCTGGTGTTGGCCGAGGAGAGCGCCCTGCGAGGCAACTGCCCCCTGCAGCTGATCTGCAGAAAGCGATGCTACTGCGGCGGCTGGGTCCGTCATCTTTGGTCGGGTTGTTCTGTTAGAAGGACTGTGGTGTTGAGGACCCAAATGCACAGACGCAGCAGTTCAAGTTCCAAGGGCGGACTTTATTGCGACAAAACAAAGCACAACGAATAGACAAACTAATACCACCGGTAATGTCCAGCGAACACAGGAGATCCACCTCCCCTGCTCCAGAGTCGGGAGGGCAACTCAACCGCTCTTGTGAAGGATGCTCTTGAAGCACGCCGGACGGATTCCGCTCCAGAGTCAGGAGGGCAACTCAACCGCTCTTGTAGTCAATGCTCTTGAAGCACGCCAGACTGATTCCGCACCAGAGAGAGTGGGCGGAAACCGGGGGTGGAGACTTACGAGCAGACAGGGAATCCAACATGTATGTGCAGTTTTTTATTTGTATTTATGGGCCTAGGGTCAATCGGATGGAGTTTTCAGTCTACGACCGAAGATGTAGAGTTTTTTTCTGTCGTTCCGCCAAATAGCTTAGATTCTGTTGAGTGAAAGCTGGGCCCCCTTTGGAGTAGAAAGTCATATGCAGCCTGGTAAGAGGAGGTAACCAACTAACGAGCACGTAGCCAACCTTAAATACGATAATAATGTCCATTGTTCAACATAAAAAAAAAACGTATAAATCAACATATTTATTGTGCCGGACTCGAATAGAGTTTGTTTGTCGTGCTCTTTGGAAACTGATACATGTGGAAAAAAATACCACGAAAAATCATAAAATGCCTTTATTGGGGGCGCTAGTGAGCAAGATATGGAGTAAGATGGTAATTTCAGTGCTCTTGCAGAACAGACAATATTTTTACATAAAAACAGTTACTATTTCAGGAATATCAGCCTGAAAACTCACCAAGGCCAAAAGCTGACTGATGCAAGCTAAATATTTTTTTAATGGTCGAAAAGCTTAAAAAATACCAATATAAATCCGGCGGTAGCAAGAACCATGAGGCAGATTTTTTTGTGCTGAATTGGAACAACTTAAAGTATACTTAGTACAATTTAAGTATATGACTGTGTGTGTGCTAATATACATGCCGATAGCTCACTTAAATTATACTTTTTTGTGTTTTAAGTATATTTGAGATATATTATTAGTATTTTACAAATATGTAAACATTACAATATTAATATATTTATATTGTGTTAATAGTATACCATGGTTATACTTTTGGTATACAATTAACACAATATAAATATAATAATATTGTGTTAATAGTCTAACTTTTGGTACACTATTAAAGCTGATTGGCCAAGACTCGACACATCAAAGATGTTTTATTGCGAAGATCACAACATCACCTTTTCTCCTTGTCTCACTCCAATCTCAGAAACGCTGGCCGGCCAGTTGTATTCATCCAACACTTTCTTCTATTTTGACTACACAGGAAATCCTGTTGAACCAATATTATTTGTTGAATGGATTACCACCATTATCACTATATCAATATGACATGCCAATATTGCTACCAGTGCAAGTCAAATATATATTTAATCACTGTGGTGTGTTTATCACGAACATGTGATCCTACTGCTTTATAAATCACAGAAGCTTTAAATTGTCTACATGCGACTCAAGATAATTACCTACCTGTTATGCCCTGCACTTTTGCAACGTCCAGTTGGTTTCCTTTGTGAACAACAGGGCAGCCAGCTCCTGGCAAAAAAGGGTAATTCAAGACCTATTAAGCCGCAGGAAGGCCCTCTTCGAAACTGTCACAGTGCTGCAAGCCAAGGCGTGCTGTATATGAGTGAATCAATGGAACACATCAATATACAGTAGGAAGATCTCTACCTACCTATTAGGAATTAATAGACGTTATTCACATGTGAATACAATGTGCTTCATTATTTAAAACACTGCTAGTAGTCTGTACATCCCTCTATGGAGCTGTACCACCAGTGGTGTGGAGGTTCTCAATCTACTAATTGGTATTAATTAGTAGATTGTAAATCTTTATTTCAGACACATTTGAACTTGAACAGCAGACGATGCTGGCAAAGACATTTTTCTGACAAATTAAAGCAAAAAAGTTATTTAGCGTTTCATCGCTGTCCATAGAAAGCGATGAAGGATGAAGGTGTACCATTAGCCGAGGGCATCATTGCCTAGACATACTCCACACACTCCTTCATTTACTTAATCATTTCTGGGAGTTCTAGGTGAATGTAATAATAAGTGTAAAAATAAAGTTACATTTGTTTGATTACTATGTACGTGGTAGAAAACAGAAGGATTGAATGTGAACGTTGGCCAGTAGTAGATGGATAATAGTAATACTTAGTGCAGAGCAATATTGTGTAAACAAGCTAAATCATTGTTTAAACATGCTGTCTTGTCAACCCCTCCAATTCTCAACTGAGCACCTACCACGAAGGGATGTCATGATGTCATCCATGTTGTTGTTAACATCCATCTGTTGATACAAGAAAGAATGGAATACATAACCCAAAGGAAAAAAAAATACTAGAGTTACTTTAAACCATATGTCCTTGTCAGGTACAACAGATATGTAAGATAACTGCCGTGTTACTATCATAGGACTGATATTTCACATAATGGAACATTTTTCAAACAAACATCTTTGGGTCTGTATGTTTTGTTAAAGTGGCAAAAGCCTTCAGAATGAAAATTATTTAAATGTTGTATTAGTGACAACATTACATTAGAGTCTACAAGTGTGTTACGCCCAGACCTTCTGGGTAGTTCTGTGTTCACTGTCTGTTCCTGTTGTGTTGTCTGCAGTGGCGGGCTGCAGATTTTCTACCTGCGCCAGCTGTTTGCAGCGCGAAAAATAAGCTAATAGGGAAAAACAAGTATAATACATGTAGTGTATTTGTGAAAAACAATTAAATTATAAAATAGATACCACTTTTAATTATAAAAACATAGCTATAACTTTGTGATTCTGTTTAGGCCAGCTGAGAAGGCTTAACAGGCCCTGACGGCCCGCCACTGGTTGTTTGTCACTCACCTTGTCTATCGTTTCAGACGTCTCCCTCCTCGTGTGCCACCCTCCTGTGTGATTGCAAGCCCCGCCCTCATTGTTTCCACCTGTGCCTCGTGCCCCTGTGTATTTAGTCTGTGTCAACCCCTTGTTCTATGCCAGTTTGTCTGTGCGTTTCTCCGTGTTTGACCCGTTTCTGTTCACTCGTGAGTTTGCCTGCCGATCCGGGTACCTCTGCCTGGACTGATTACCTGTGTACCGAACCCTGCATGAAGGAAAGACTTTGTTTTTACACCGGACTACCTGGCCTCTGAGTCTGCTTCCGAGTCTTGCTCACCGTGGTTTCAGTTCCTTACCAGACAAACTGGCCAACATGGACTCAGCAGACTCCGATCCTCTGCGTCAGGCTCTCGCCTCACAAAGCGTTCTTGTGGGTCACCACGACCAACTTCTCAGAGACATGATGGAGTCCCTCCAATCCCTCTCTACTAGTGTGGACCAGCTTGGACAGCAGCTCCATCAGGTTTCCTTACAGCTGTCCCCTTCAGTCTCAGAGGCGCCTTCGCTAACCCCTACCCAGGCCGCTGTTGGCTCCCGGGAGCCACACTTCCCTGCACCGGAGCGCTACGCTGGAGATCTGGGAACATGCAGGTCTTTTCTTATGCAGTGCTCCTTAGTTTTCGACCAGCAACCCTCTAGGTATGTGACTGATAGAGCTAAGATCGCCTTTTATTATGGGATCACTTGGAGCGCGTTAGCCTGTGTTACTACCATATGGGACAGTCTCCCACTAGCTCCTCATTCCAGTGTTTCTCTGAGATGCGTAAGGTTTTTGATCACCCTGTATGCGATAAGGACGTTGCTTCACCCCTACTTTCCTACGGCAGGGATCCCGCAGCATAGCTGAGTTTTCCATCGACTTTAGAACTATAGCGCAATGGTCAATGTGGTCTGATGTATCTCTCCAAGGGGGTTTTCTCAGAGGACTTAATAACCCAGTGAGGGAGGAAGTAGTAGTGAGGGATGACTCGGAGAGTCTCGATGCCTTAATCACCCTTGCTGTAAGGCTAGAGAGCCGTCTTGGGGAGCTTAGCCGGTTCGATCCCCAGTCCCCCCATAGTTCACATGTCAAAGTGTCCCTGAACGAGACACTTAACCCCAAGCTGCTCCCCGGGCGCCTCACAGGGCAGCCCACTGCTCCTTAACCAAGGATGGGTCAAATGCAGAGAAGAATTTCCCCAAGGGGATTAATAAAGGATCATTTCTTCTTTTTTCTTTCTCTTTTAGCCCGCCAGTCCCTTGCTTAGCCCCTCTCCCCCCCTACCTCCCCGCTGAGGAACCCATGCAGCTTGGGAGGACCAGCTTGACTCCAGAGGAACGGCAGCATCGCCTATGGGAGGGCAGGTGCATCTACTGCGGCCAGAGGGGCCACCTCATTGCCCCGCTGGCCGCAGTAGATGCAGACCGGGCGCATCAGTGAAGAGACACTGGTGAGCCGTACAACCCTGTCCGTAAGTCCCCCTCGTTTACTCCCCATAGTTTCTATCACCTCTCCAACGGCCTCTCTCAGTCAGGACGTGTTGGTGGATTCTGGTTCTGACGCCAACCTAATGGACAGTGGATTGGCTCGCAAAGCTAGAGTTGGAGGGCCGTCTCCTCTCCAAACCCCTGGAAGCTATTCAATTCAGTTTATTTTGTGTAGCCCAAAAATCACAAATACAAATTTGCCTCTGAGGGCTTTACAATCTCTACACATAACATCCCTGTCCCGGGACCTCACGTCGGATCAGAAAAACTCCCGCAAATAAAGATAGTAAAACCCATTTCACAGGGGGAAAAAAGGGAAGAAACCTGAGGGAGAGCAACAGAGGAGGATCCCTCTACCCGGATGGACAGCAATAGATGTCATGTGTACAGAATGAATAATCTGGGACTGACTAAAATTAGCACAGTAGTCCTCTGTTATATTGAGACATGGTTATGAATCAAATACAGAAGGAATAGCTTCCTAGCAACAGCACTGTCAATTAGACATCTGGTGTAGAATCTTTTATCTACGCCGTTAGTATAAACTCAAAAGTTATAAGACAATGGTCTGATAAGAGGGTTCTATGGAAACACTGTAAAATGCTCCACGTCAACACCATATGCAAGAGCAAGGTGGAGGTTGTGGTTAAAGCGGTGAGTCGGTTCCTGTACTGAAGCCAATTGAATCCAACAATGACATAATTGCAGCATTAAGGCTATCATTGCCGACATCCACATGAACATTAAAATCACCTACAATAATAACCTTATCAGTCTTAACCTGTTGAGCCATACGGTACCCTTATATATCAGGTCACAAGGTACAAATCAAGAAAGAAACATGGTATAAATCCCCCCCTCACAAAAAAACAAGCATGTTAGGTATCAAATTAATTAATTAATCCCCCATGTACAACCTCTAAACACAACTCAAACAATAAATAGGGTTAGGGTTAGGGGTTAGGGTTAGGGCTTAAAAACTTGGTTAACCTGGTTAATGTAGCTAACGTCTGAGCTTCGATGTTGCGGAGCCGTGCATCTAACCCACTGAGACCTGCCACCAACCTAGCAAATAAACTACACTTATTACATGTACCATTATCTTTAAAGGAGGCAGGGAAATAGCTAAACATGTGACACGCTGAGCGAGAAAGTAGGAGAGGGAGAGAAGGAAGACATTGCTACCAGCTAAGCAAGGTAGCCCAAGAACTAACAATGTGAAAATAAGACTGAAGAAGAGTCAAGTGTTGAAATGTGAAAGATGTACAGCAGGTAATCAGCCACTTGTACTGAAGAATATCACACAATTAGCTTGGTTTAGCTGTTGCTGAGACAAGTAACTACGTTATCGACTAACACACACGGTGGCAACCGGAAGTGAGGCAAATACGCTTACAGTCTATGGTGCCATTGGGGTCCGATATATTACAGGATATAAATGGAATATCAATATTTCATTGCACTTTTTTTCTCTCTTCCACAGAAGCATGCAGATCTTAGAAAGCTACATTTTAATGGTTGGTCTTCCTCTCTCTGTTTCTCGGTCATGCCAGTTTTCTTCACTAGGATTATGTCTCCTTTCTCTACTTGTCTTGGATGTCAGAGAAAACTAATTTAAGATGGACATCTGAGCCTTCAGCTCTTTCAATCTGTCAAAACAGAATAATTGTTGCACGATGAAAGGGCAGACCCAGACCTCTCGATATTGAAAATGACAGAGGGAAGTTTTCTATGTACGTATATAATTGATGTGTAACAGAAGACTTGGACAGGATATGGTATCAACAGAAGTCTTTGGAACCCCACTACAAATCAGGTTTTAGCACACTGAGGACTGTCATACATGGTTAACATAGTTCCATTAGTAGAATAAATGAGATCATTTCAACAAAACTATTTAAATTCTACTTTAAGGCATTGCAACCAGACACATTTGAGAAAGGAGGTAGAAAGAAAGTGCCCTTGCAAGAACATAACTGCGTTTATAAAATGAATAATGTTGTTGAGGTTTCAAGGTATCTTTTCTTTTTGCATATTTAGCAATTTTGTCATTCACTGTAAAACTCCATACCTCCAACAAAAAATGGATTACACTTTGCTCACTGAGGGGACAGCAGTGTCGGTTGATTGGTCCAAAGGCTTGTAATGAAGTTTGGTATAGACTTGTGTGGTCCCCAAAGTATGAACTCTAATGACTTTAGTGATGCCCTGACTTTGCTAAGGTTGGAATATTTGGTTGGATATTCCTCACAGAAAAAAATAACGTCCTGTGTAATCGTTTGTTTATTTGTTGTATTCTAACAAGCACCAATCTCTTCAAGTCCGAGACAATCCTAGTTTAAATGTCACAAACCCCACATAAGTGGAGCATCAAGGGCTCATAGATGTAATAACAGCAAGACAGACAGGACTAAAGGCTGGAGATTACTGCTAAAACCCCAAACAATTAAAGTTCAGGAGGAAGAAATAGTAAAACCTGTCGAAGATATTCATATATATATATATATATATATATATATATATATATATATATATATATATATATATATATATATATATATATATTCATCATCAATTGGAACACGTTTTATTTTTTTTAGAAATGCCATTGAAAAAAAGCCAGATCAGAAAAGCTAGTGGAAAAGAGGCTAGCCCTGAAGTAGTCAAGCCTTTTCTATCCTTCCCTGGAAAAAATCGAATGACATCAGCCTCTGCTGTAATTAGTACTAATGAGCAGGCTGACTGACTACACTAAGATAGTGACCATTCTAATCATTCTGTCAGCATGTTAGCATGCTGATGTTAGCATTTAGCACAAAGCATCGCTTTGCCTGAATAGCATCACAACATGTTTCAAACAATGTATTTTCCATTACTATCACACATATGTATTTGGGTTGCAGCCATAAACCTTTAACATAACGCATATTGCTTGATTTAAATTACATATTTCCACAGGGCATTTTTATTTTTGGTAAAAGTATATTATATATACATAATGATGTGTACATGAGTAGAGTGTAAAAACCTGCTTAAATGAACAGTAGAAACATTGAAGTTCAAAATGCAGTTTTTAAAAAGGAAGACTAAATTAAAGCCTTCATTTTTTGTACGCAAACGACCTTCAATTGTGCTTTATGCTGGTTGTGCTACACATCAGGTTTATTGTTATTACAATTAGAGTATTCTGTTACATAAATCCTTTTTTTTTTTTTTAGAATGTTCAAAGTCCAAATAAGTCTATCTTTACAAAGATGCTTTTTAGAAAGGACTTAAGAGTCCTGTGGCCAAATTTGTATTTGACTATAATGCAGTATAGAGCAAAAAACAGTTGATGGGAGTGGAAAAAAGCTTAATTTGCAGCAGGCAAGGAGAAAGTTCTAACAGCAACGGAGAGAGACACTTCAGAGACACCAATACAGATTCAGCAGACAGAGGAGGAACAGACACCTTTATACACCCCCTGAGTCCATTTAGACTGTGGAACACCGAAGTTTTCAAACGTTTTCACATTACTTTAACTGCGGCGAGCAGCCTTGTAAATGTGTTTCAAATGATATCTCATTAAAGGCATTATGCAGTACTCAATAAAATGTGTTCCCTTTCACCTCTGTTGGTTGTTTCTTTTTTGAGCTTCTGGATGATGTCTGGGAGTTCTGTGCAGATTTGAGCTGTTCCTAGAATTGCAAATGTGCAGAAGGCTCGCTCATGCTCTGCTGTGACGGCTTGTTAATGTTAATTTTGCTTATGAAACTAGAATCTTTGGCTGGAAATAAAAAATCTTAGCTCTAAAAAAACCCGTTGCTCTCAAAGAAAAGGTTCGACCCGGCTCTTGACTCACACTAACGGGAGTTTACGGTGAGGGGGACATGGAGATAAGTTGACGTTATATTGCTCGGTTTTGTCAAAATTATTTAAAATGTAGCCCACTGTGGGATAATGTCGAACCCACCAATAGAAACTCCTGGTTTATTCAGCAGCTTATGCCCCGCCCACCACGTCCAAACTCAACTCATAGCTTTTCTGACAAATCATTTTGACAAATCATTTATTCTGACAAATCATTTATTCTGACAAATAACCTGCAATAAAAAAAAAATCAATAAACTGCACAGAGCAGTTCTGTCATTAAAGAACCAAAGGGACAAGAGAAGCAAATTGTGTGAGGCTTTCAATTGTCTCAATTACTTCTGTTGAGTAATTAAGTACAACTTTATTTATGTCGCACTTTCCTAAATCAGGATTACAAAGTCCTTCACAGTTAATGACAGAAGTAAGTCCATAACTGGAGAAAAGCCAAGTACACAACAAAAAGAGAATACATAGGATTGCTGTTCTGACTTCCATAAACTCTGAGCTAATGCCGTGTTCACACTGGACGCGGCGCGAATTATCGCGTCGCGTTCACTGCGGCAGTTTACTCGCGTGAGTGTGAGGGTGTTTACACCAGACGCGAAAGATCGTGTCACGAAGGGGGCGTGGCTTAGCTCCGTTGCTCCTCTCTCACAGAGACGGAGCACAGAGGAGCTTTCATTTCCGCTATCGACCATGGAATAAATAACTACTAGTTCTGCTTTATACTTGTTGTGGAAGTCCCAAACATGTCGGAACATGAAACGCCGTCGTATTTGGGTTCATAACACCATCCGTAGCCGCACACAGCTCGGTGAATTTCACCGACTCCTCCAGGAACTGCGTCTCGCGTATCTCTGTAAAACGATACCGATTATGCCATCCACCATGGAAATAACCACTAGTTCTGCTTTTTGTGTAAATTCCACATATGTCGGAACATCAAACTCCATGGTGTCTGGGTTCATAATATTATCCGTAGTCCCACAACAGTATCTGAATGACGGCCGCTACCAGCGCTGGTTCAGGCGGAGCAGCAGCAGTTTCATTCAGGAACGGCAGGACGGCGGTGATGACGGGCGGAGCTTCTCAACGCTGATTCTCAACGCTGATTCTCAACGCTGATTCTCAACGCTGATTGGCTGCCGCAACTTTGCGTCACGCCATTTCTCCGCCGGAGTTGGGAGAATTCAACTCACGCGAATTTGCGCCGCGTCCTTCGCTTTGTTCGCCCCAGGTCAAATGTTCTGTTCGCGCCGCCTCAAACGCGTCTATCTCGGCGCCCCGCGAAAAAATCGCTTATTCGCGGGGCGGTGCGTCTGTGGATTGACTTTACATGTAATCTGGTCGCGCCGCAAATTCGCGCCGCGTCCGGTGTGAACACGGCATAAGACAATGATACCTCTAAGTCTTAAACAATCAGGAGTGGGTTCTTGGAGTGTGTCTAACTCACTGTTGGTTGTGGTCAGAAATGTGTAAATAAGAAGTTGGCATTAAGACAATATTCAGGCAATGTTAAGTTGCACTCTGATGTAAGAGTTTAGTCTACGCTGAAAAAAGAGAATTGTTAACCAACTTTAAATAATTACGTTGATTGGTAACACAGTGGTAAGCAAGCTATGAAAAGTCAGGCTACCTTCTCAGCAGCAAATAGCCGCAATTTGAAACTAGCTGATGAGCCATACATTTCCCTCAGGAGTTTGTTTCTCCCTTTATTCCCTCATGAGTTGGAGTTAAAGGTTTGATTGTGGCCATACATTCACCTGGTAGACAAAAACATGATTCTAAAGGATTACTAATGGTGCTTATAGTACCCCCATAACTGCCGGATGTGAAGAAATCAAGTGTTTCAACCATTTCAACTCAAAAGGTGATGATATTTTAATGTTGGTTACTGCTTGTTTTCTGTTGCCCCCATGTGGCCGGTTATTGCAAGTCTGTCGATCGTCTAACTGCGTGTGTTTCTTACCATCCGTCTTCTTTTGTGATCAAACTGGAATTATCTTTTAAATGACACAAATGTTTAAAACTGCAGACCTTACTATAGCTCCACTTCACTGGGAGTACAGCTCTCCTTCACACAAGAGGAACAACAACATCCACACATACTCACACCCAGGTCTCTACTGAAAAAACATGAACAACTCTTAACCTATTTTTCAATTTCTTGTGGGCACAGAGGTAATCCAGACTTTCATTTCCGCAAATATAGTTATCTTATCTTTGATATCTTAAGTACAGTAGATGTTTTAGAATATATTTTTATTGAGAGTAGTTTCACATAAAAATGTTGCCAACTGCAGCTATAAAATGAAGAACCTCCATAAAAATGTATTTTCTCATCGACATTGTTTGCCTTTAAAATATGAATGCAGAATTGTTTTGGATCTTCTTCTTATTGCATAAAATCTTAAATTAATAAATTCATCATCTACTATGTAAGCACTGACCTTGTCAAAAAAGTGTCCTTCAGCGCTGTTGGCAGCTTTCTCGCAGTGCTGTTAAATTCATACTGGAGAAAGACGACTGCTGCTTCTGACAGTCCATCAGTTTAAATGTGTATTTGTTTTACCAGAGGCACTTTTAGAACTTAGACTCCAAACTTCATCACAATAACAGTTTGTGTGTGTTTGTGCTTACGGCTCAGTTTTGTAGTTTGTGTATCCTGTGTGTGACGTTGCCTGTCTGATTATGTCTCAAACGTTTTGGTTGTGTGTGATTGAATGACCAGTATTGCAAATGGTATGTCTTTGCTGTCCATTGGGCACATAAGTGCTATAGCTAGCAGGCAAGCTACCCAAGAGCTATATTAACAACAAACAGCATCATTTAGAATCTAATCATCAGAGCACACACATACATACGCCTGAAGGAAACAGATCTGCTGCACCGTGCACACACACACACACACACACACACACACACACACACATACACACACACACACACACACACACACCAATATTGAGTGACTAGAGACACACACTCCGAACACTGCCTGAAAACATTAGTGCAGACTCCAGAACTGCAGACACACACAAACGGCAAACCAATCTCCTCTCTTTGATCTTAATGAGATGTTCACGGCGTACATAGATTTGGGGTAAAGAACATGATTTTCCTCAAGTACTCTATTAAGTGGTTGCTTTGCGTTTAACCCTTTTACATCTCTAATTATGATAGTCCGCCTGGTCCTTTTTGTATTTTTTTAATCAAAAAGTGTCAGAAAATGTCCTTCGGCGAATTTAGTTTTGCTAAATTTAAGAAAATTTAAGCATTTGTTACTAACAAATGTTATAAATGCTTAAAACAGTGTAATAACAAAAGTAAAGAAATGTATTTTATAGGGCTGGGCAAAAATGTAACTGATTATGCGCTAAATTCAATAATTAATGAAAAACTAGTGTATTGCACGCTTTCATTTTAAAGTAATGTTATCAGAACAATATATAACAGGCACTCTGGAAGCAACAGCAAGTTAACAGTATATGATTCAGTTTTCATTTTTTTCTACCAGAATAAACATTTTATTTGATCAGGGAACAGCATAAACAGTCTGTTCAGTAGTGAGGGTCCCTGTTAGAGGGACAAGCGACTCCTTCTTTTGTCCATGTTCAAACAGTAATGTTTGTCTGCCGTAAGCAAAATTCATCTGGTTTCCTGTTTTGAGATAAGGTGCTTTTATTTTGCTTTTTTTTTTAAACGGAAGTTGCATAGTTTAACGGCTAAAGCTACGGTCTCTAAAGACCATCTGTCGGAGGGGTACGCTACAAACTGTAACTCCAAGATAACTGTGGTTACAGCAATGTCCAGTCGTCTCAGTGAGAGCAACAGCTGGTGCACATTGTAACATCGTCACTTGTGTAGTGCGCTCAGTTTCATACAACTTGTGTATTCTTCTGACGACGATGCGTCTGGAGGCTCATACGCGCCGTCATTTGTTGCTGCGTCAATGCTGTGCAACGTTAAGCCCCTCCCAATGCAAAAAAACAATATGCTGTTAACACATGATAAAATCATTGTCGGCGTTAATGGATTGCTGCGTTAACACATTTATAACGCGTTAACGTGCCCAGCCCTAGTATTTTAATATTCATCAGTATTCTCTTCATAAACAATTGTAAATGAACATGAAGAAAACGTTTGAGATTCAAAAGATGTATAATAGGTTATATTTCATTTTTCGAAACAGTTGTGTTTGCCTAGAGCTCTCATGTTACAGGTTGTTATATGTGTCCAGGTTGCAGGCTGTTACCCCTTCCTCTCTAAGATACTGGAGAAGGTAGTCGCAAACCAGTTGTGTGACTTTTTACATAAGAGTTTCAGTCAGGATTTAGAAAGCATCATAGCACAGAGACAGCACTGGTGACAATTACTAATGACCTTGTAGTCGCATCAGATAGGGGACTTGTCTCTGTACTTGTCTTGTTAGACCTTAGCGCTGCATTCGACACCATCGATCATGACATCCTATTACAGAGACTAGACCAGTCGATTGGTATTAAAGGTACCGCACTAAGCCGGTTTAAGTCCTATTCATCAGATCAATCTCAGTTTGTATTTGTAAACGATGAAACCTCGATCACCACCGCCGTTCGTCATGGCGTTCCACAAGGTTCTGTGCTTGGACAAATGTTATTCACCTTATATATGCTTCCTTTAGGCAATATTATCAGAAAACACTCCATAAACTTCCACTGCTATGCCGATGATACTCAACTATATCTGTCGACCAAGCCAGATGAAATCCGCCAGGTCGCTATACGTCAAGCGTGTCTTAAATATATAAAAACCTGGATGACCGGCAACTTCCTGCTGCTGAACTCGGACAAGGCTAAAGTTATTTTACTTGGCCCAGAACACCTCAGAAATCAATATTTTTCCATCTATCCACTGCACCTCTCAGTCGTCAATCTCTCCACAATGGCTTAAGAAAGCAGTCCTTCATCCATTAGGCTACTTGCGCTACAGCTGTTATTCAACATCAAGGTTCAGTCATGATAAATAAATGGAGATTTGCCATGATAATCTAAAGAACACCTTTTTGGCCGATTGGTTGTATAAATTAGTTGTTTCTGCTCCGGCTCCGTCTGCTTCTTCTTTGTACTTTCCTAAATTGATTTTACTGCACAGCACATTGCCCCTGAAAATGTCTATTTATTTATGTGAATTTGCCAGTGTTTTTAAATGTCACTTTAACAGCTACTGAATAGTTTATTTATAACCCAATGCTTAATTTGACTTGGCTTGTCCTTTATCCCCTCACTAGTATCTGACAGGGGCACTTTTCTTTTGGCTGGGGCGGGGAGTCTATCCTGGTACTCGCCTATGAAGTTGCCTCTGTTGTATACGGGCGCAGAGTTCGAGCCAGTATTCAATGGTCAGCGTCTAAAAGTCTTCACAGTTGGGTACAATCGATTCAAGCGCACACTTAAAATGGAGCTCTGTGGGGTCCCTACATGTCCCAAGGAAACCTTAGGCAAGCTTAGCTGCTAAATACATGGCTAATTAACTTTAATTATAGAAATATAACTTAATTTATTCTAAAACATACAGATGCCGAATAAATGGCCAACTTTCCCTTGGACCCTGCTGCACATGTTACTACCCATTTTATGTTTGCTTACCTGCCAAATACACTGTAGACTGTAGACATTGCATATACATTTACGTCATACACGTTTCTTAGCACGACACTACAATGTATGTTCAGTGCCTTTGTTTACCCCTGACACAAGTACTCACTAAGGTGCACCCTTGTATCCAAAATACACAACTATTCTTGTCTTCATTATGTGCTATGTCATTATGTACTGTGTCATTATGTGCTATGCCTGAGTGCTGCAAACTGCAGCAAAGTGAGTTATGTTACAACACAAAACAACACATACTCTAGTCAACAAGAAATTACAACCTCTGTACATTGTGCTATAATGAAATGAGATAAAATAAACAACATAAAGGGTTGGGGTGGCTTATTTGATGAACTTTGACCTTTCTTGACCTTGCATATGAGCGGGACAAACATTTTATTATCTTCACTTGCATTCATTCCACTCCCTCTTCCATTCAGACCAATGCTCCCACACATGTACTCTTTAATAGTAGTATCTAAATGACCTATGTGTCTTGCATCTGGCTAGAATGTGTGTCAAACCTCCTATAGAGGTGGGTTGAACAATCGGATTTCAATCTGTTTCAATGACATCAGCTCACAATGATCAATCGTTTCATGTCAGTTTGTTAAAAGATCAACCCTCGAGACATACACAATGAGCAATGCATTGTGGGTTTAAGCAGCACAAGGTAGGCTGCCTATGTGAATGACAAATGATAATAAAAAGTCACTTAACTTTTTGAATGAAATAACCTTTTAACCCTTTCCTTAAGTTAGTGTATATTTTGTTATAGTGCATGACAACAGGTGTTTGTGTATGGGGTGAGACAGGGGTGAGGTTTTTTTTGCAAGACACCATGGTGTTGCAAAACACTTTAGAGAGATATGTTTTTTTCATCTATCCACTGCACCTCTCAGTCGTCAATCACTCCACAATGCCTTAAGAAAGCGGTTCTTTATCCATTAGACTACAGCTTTGGGTAGATTTCTAATTCCTGGTCTCAGATATTTTCATTTTATTTGGTAAGAAAACAATTGTCCTGTTCCTGCAAGGTCCAATTGGGCAAACACAATCATAAACTCTGCTGCACACAAAAATTGCATTTAGCAAAAAACTGTTGTAATCCTGGAATTAGCATACCTTTCATTCAAATGAGTACAACTAATTAACTGTGTAAAGGACTTAAGATAACGCATGTGCCTGCTATTCATATTCTGAGCGTGTACAAGGATTATGAGTCACGCTATCTTTTAAAATAGCTGAGGGGGCCAACAGATCTTCACATCACTTGACAGCCTCCGCATACACACTCTCACAGAGGACAGATAACATGGTGTAGAACAAGTGTAGTAGTGGGGAACGAGGCATGCATTAACTTTAATTATTCTAGGAAAAAGCTTGTCACATTAATGACAACATAATGGGGGGAGGTGGAACATGGGGAGTGGCAGGAAACACAATTTGTGACTGGGTTCATACATAGACAGAGAAAGAGGTGGTTTAGAAATGAGGAGAGGAAGGAAAGGGATAAATGAGTGATCGATTTTACTGTAGAGACAAACACAAAGTGAAAACTCCAGAACACAATGCAGAATTTTGATCATAAAACATGAATCAAATTAGCTTTCTTTGAAATCAACATTGTAGGTTATTGTGATTTCTAAGTATTTCATATATAAAAGCTGAGGTAAACACAGTTGTTCTTTGTTTACCAGCCTTCAAACCGCGATCCATCACCCAGCCGGAATGAGGCGCTGTCCCTGGTGCTGAAATATTGTCATTCAGATCTTGTTTTCTCTGGTTTGCTACAGCACTCAATACTTAAAGGTTGACAACAACGGGGACAGTGCACAGGGATTTATGTGTATGTGATCTTTCCTTTACATGTATTAATCATTTTTATATTAACAATGGATCAAACAGTGATTGTCCAGTCATAGCTTAGCAACCATAACTAGGCACTGTTGGAATGAATATATACTTTATTAATCCCCAAGGTATATATTCATTCATTCAACATCTTATTAGAGAGCAGTATCTAAGAAGATCTAAAGGCGGCCTTTTTTTTACTACATTTATTAAATCACAAAGTGAAAGGAATGGATTAAACTCATGAGCTTACTACCTACAGTGGTAACTAGTGTTATTTCAGTCGAACTCGCTGAATAAGGGTAATAGATTACTTCATAAAATATACCTGTTCGGGACTGGTGTTGGAAAAAACACTGTTTTTAGTTGTCACAGAATGTTTTAACATAATGGGATGTTTCAGGGTTTTTGTTTACAACTCCATATGTCACTTAGCCTCTGAAGTCTCACAAAAGAAAAGGACCATATAACAGTCATGGTCTAAGGGTCTTGCAGAGGGAGCACCAGGGGGTATTCCTCTCACGGGGACTTCGAGGTGAAGAGTAACACACCTGCTTCTCTGGAATGAAGAAGCTCCCACAGAAAGACAATCAAGACCTGATCTCAAGGAAGATATGGAGGGAGCTGGGTCCAACAGGGCCAAACCACCAGCACCCCCTCCTGTCATGACGTCTTTCACAAAGGGAATTAAAGGACAGAAGTAGAGACAAAACCTTCCAGTAGCAGCTTGGAAACATAATGTGTGTGTGATTTCAACGGCTCCTTCTTGCAAGAGTATATTACCTGAATAATGATTTCACACTATGTGTCGAGTAGAATTTTTCTAAATAAATCCTTTGCACAGTAGCCACAGGTGTCACTGCAGCACTGTGTGTGTACCACTGCAGTGCACTGTGTGCCTACCAGTACAATCAGTACAGTTGATGGACCCTACTACTGGAATATTGATTTTGGATTGCATCTCATCTAAATCCCTTTATTAGTCTAGCTTCTTGTTATTGTTATTGTGAGGTCCTGGGACACAGTATGTTGTATGTGTACAAATTGCAAAGCCCTCTGAGGCAAATTTGTGTCAGGATCCCTGCCTAACCCATTGGGTGTTTACCTCTGTTCCCCCAAATCTCCTTACCTCATGTGTTTGTCATCCCCCTGTTTGCTTTGTTTTTGCCATGGCAACACCCCCGAGCGGTGCACAGCGGCTCATCACCGGCTGCATATCAACCCTGGTCCTGCAGTCTGTTTCGTCTTCTGCCCCGGTAGTCACCACTGCCACCCTGTGAAGCGCTCAGCGCCCTCTCTTCGCTCTCCTCGTTTGTAGAGTTCCTGTTTCTTTGCCTGCTGCTCCGGCGTCGAGCCACGGAACTCACACTGTGATCTGCTTGCCTCTTTGTCGGACCTCGGGATCCACACTGTCTGGTTGTGGCTCCAAATAAATAACATTCACTGATTCTGTCTCCGTGGTCTGCATTTGGGTCCTAATATGGTGCTCCCGTGACAATTTGTTATTTGTGATTTTGGTCTATACAAAATAAATTGAATCGAATTGTCATCTTTTACTTGTCTTTTATCCAAGCACTTCTTTCAGTTCATCTGTATTCTGTTCCTTCTTCCATGTCTTTATAGTAAGTAAGTGAAGTGTATTTATATTGCACTTATCACAGATAAAGGTCACAAAGTGTTGTACAGGAGTCAAGAAAATAAAAAACTAAATATAAATTATACCAAATTAATCAAAAGGGGCCAAAGCAGTACAACAATTAAGAACAAATAATAAAATGGGGGTAGTGTGAGACCGCCTATAAGAGACCTGAGTATGGGGGTGATGTGAGACCTTCTATGTGTCCTTGTCAGTTATCTGGCAGCAGCATTCTGGATTACTTTCAACCGATTAATCGCAGATTTTTCGGAGTGAGGAGAAAAGTGCATTATAATATTCAATACGAGAAGAGATGAAAGCATGAATGATCATCTCTAATAAACTGTTGATAATACAGATCTCAGTTTGCTAATGTTTCTTCGGTGGATGAAACAGATCTAGACAGCTGCTTAACATGGAGGTCAAACTACAAGGATTGGTCAAATATTACCCTGAGATTACACAGGTTGAGGTGGATAGCAGAGGAGAGGGAACCAATGCTCTGCTTGATCGTAGGGACAGCCTCACCAGGTGCAATAAACAGGACCTTTGTCTCATTATCATTTAGTTGTAAGCAATTTACTGCTATCCAGTCCTTAATAGCATTGACACAGTCAAGGAGCCTAGTTAACCAAAGGCCTCACTGGGTTTAAAGGAAAGATGGAGTTGGATATAATCTGCATATAGATGATAAACAACATTGTACATTTGTATAATCTGTCCCAAAGTTAACGAGTATAAAGAAAATAACAGAGGCCCCAGAACCGAGCCCTGCGGTTCCCCACAAGACAGTGGAGAGGTGTCTGACACAAAGTCTCCCATAGAGACAGTAAATCTTTTGTTCACGAGGTATGATGAAAACCACTCTAACGCTGTGCCAGATATGCCTACCCAATCACGTAGCCTCTCAATCAGGAGGTGTTGGTCTACGGTGTCTGTGAGCTAGTTCTGATTAAGACAGAACAATCATCTGCGTCAGAGGACATTAATATGTCATTTGAAACCCTCAAGAGAGCGGTTTCAGTCGAGTGTTGTTTGCGAAACCCTGACTGGAACTTGTCAAACCTATTGTGCCTCTCCAATGCAGCAGTAGTGATTACTGATCAGTAGGTCCTCACAACAGATATGATCAATATCTAGACCCAGAGAGAACACAAGGTCCAGCGTGTGACCACCCCTATCAGTGGAGCCAGAAACATTTTGCGTGAAATTAAAAGATTCAGTAACTCAGTGGATACACAGTTTATGGCATCATTGACATGGGTTATCTAGCTTGATAATAGAGGTCAGGACGTCTGTGAACTTCAGACCAAAAAGCAAAAGCAGAGTTGTGGTCTTATACCCTTCTCTGCATTTCCTTTAGGGCAGTTACCTATCTTTAACTCTATAGAGACTGTAACCAAAAGAGGAGTTATAGAAAATGACTTCATAAAAGTCAACACCACTATTGCAACAGTACACAGAACACAATAGGATAATTAAATGTGGACTCCTAAATATCAGATCGCTGTCTTCTAAAGCTGTATTAGTAAATTAATGAATATCAGACAATCACATTGATTGAAGAATATGTCAGCCTAAATGAATCTACTCCTTCAAGTCATTAATACTTACATTCCTCGAGGCACTGGACAAGGAGGTGGAGTAGCTGCCAACTTTGACTCGGGCCTGTTAATGGGTCCTAAACCTGAATTGAACTACAACTCATTTGAAAACCTTGTTCTTAGTCTTTCACATACAACCTGGAAAACAGTACAGCCGATTCAGTTTAATTCTCTGCATTGAAGGACAACCCTGCTCTACCACTGATCCACAGTTACCCACTAAAAAGACCTTCTGGGGTTGGTGGGGACCAAAAAAATATCTAAAAAAGAGGGAGGATTTATCTACATTTACTACTTTTGCCATATCCTCAATATAAGGTGAGGATATTTCAATGTTGTGTTTAGACCATGTTTCAGCTGTTCCCGAGCAGAAAAGATCTCGACAACAGTTAAACTAGCTTTACAGACAACTCTGTAGGGAATCATACTATTTTACATTTTTATTTGTCTTTGAAGCCATCAGTATCTGTACAAAAAGTGGATACAGGATAGATTCATGATGGGACAACCTTCAGAAAACATCCATGACACAATAATGGTACAGAAAGGGAAACATAAAATTGTATCCTAGGCCACTGTGTAATAATTCCAATGACTATAATGGTGGTGTAAAGTGCAGTGGTAATTGGTATAATGGTTGGAAGAAGAAGTGGCTGGCTAACACCATCCATTATGTATTAGCAATAAATGCAAACAGTGAGGTGATGGTACTTTCAGACCATTACTATTCAGAAATAACCACCATAACAATTCTATTTTTTACTGCATGTCTCCTAGATTGATGCTACCCAACTGAGACACACACACACACACACACACACACACACACACACACACACACACACACACACACACACACACACACACACACAAACAATTGAATGAGGGGTGATATTTGCTATTATATAAGTTTTAAAAACAACCTGCATTATTGTCTTTTGCTTAACAATTACAATGCATCATTCTTATTTTCTTCTCATTACCAGTTGATGCCTAAACACATTCTGACTACAGGGGATGCTGGGACTCATTACACAGGCTGCTTCACATATAGAGGCAAAGTCGCACACACACGCTCACACACTCACTTTGGTGGCATCAGCCATCTTTTATGGAGTGGTCTTCTGGAGCAGGAGCATCACGACGGCTGACAGGAAGAGACTGAACAAGCTGGTAAAGAAGGCCAGCAGCGTGCTGGGGTGTCCACTGGATGCGGTAGAGGTGGTGGGAGACAGGAGGATGATGCGAAGCCATCATCCCCGATGAACAACACCTCCCACCCCATGTAAGACACTCTGGCAGCTCTTTGCAGCTCCTTCAGCCACCGGTTGATTCATCCAGGGTGTGTTAAGGAGAGGTACCACAAGTCCTTAATTCCTGCTGCCTGTCAGGCTAAACAACCAGCTGAGCTCAAACACATCACTTTGGTCACTTTAACTGGTGCAATATAAATGCATTTTTAAATACATGTTATTCTGTCTGGAATGGTTATATTTTGCATGTAGACAATGCTATATACACTCACCTAAAGGATTATTAGAAACACCATACTAATACTGTGTTTGACCCCCTTTCGCCTTCAGAACTGCCTTAATTCTTCGTGGCATTGATTCAACAAGGTGCTGAAAGCATTCTTTAGAAATGTTGGCCCATATTGATAGGATAGCATCTTGCAGTTGCTGGAGATTTGTGGGATGCACATCCAGGGCACGAAGCTCCTGTTCCACCACATCCCAAAGATGCTCTATTGGGTTGAGATCTGGTGACTGTGGGGGGCATTTTAGTACAGTGAACTCATTGTCATGTTCAAGAAACCAATTAGAAATGATTCAAGCTTTGTGACATGGTGTATTATCCTGCTGGAAGTAGCCATCAGAGGATGGGTACATGGTGGCCATTAAGAGATGGACATGGTCAGAAACAATGCTCAGGTAGGCCGTGGCATTTAAACGATGCTCAATTGGCACTAAGGGGCCTAAAGTGTGCCAAGAAAACATCCCCCACACCATTACACCACCACCACCAGCCTGCGCAGTGGTAACAAGGCATGATGGATCCATGTTCTCATTCTGTTTACGCCAAATTCTGACTTTACCATCTGAATGTCTCAACAGAAATCGAGACTCATCAGACCAGGCAACATTTTTCCAGTCTTCAACTGTCCAATTTTGGTGAGCTCTTGCAAATTGTAGCCTCTTTTTCCTAATTGTAGTGTAGATGAGTGGTACCCGGTGGGGTCTTCTGCTGTTGTAGCCCATCCGCCTCAAGGT
Organism: Taurulus bubalis; assembly: GCF_910589615.1. Lineage (NCBI taxonomy): Eukaryota > Metazoa > Chordata > Actinopteri > Perciformes > Cottidae > Taurulus > Taurulus bubalis. The sequence goes on from NC_136601.1 coordinate 21,719,805, forward strand.
TGTGCATGTTGTGGCTTCACAAATGCTTTGCTGCATACCTCAGTTGTAACGAGTGGTTATTTCAGTCAAAGTTGATATTCTATCAGCTTGAATCAGTCGGCCCATTCTCCTCTGACCTCTAGCATCAACAAGGCATTTTCGCCCACAGGACTGCCGTATACTGGATGTTTTTCCCTTTTCACACCATTCTTTGTAAACCCTAGAAATGGTTTTGCGTGAAAATCCCAGTAACTGAGCAGATTGTGAAATACTCAGACCGGCCCGTCTGGCACCAACAACCATGCCACGCTCAAAATTGCTTAAATCACCTTTCTTTCCCATTCTGACATTCAGTTTGGAGTTCAGAAGATTGTCTTGACCAGGACCACACCCCTAAATGCATTGAAGCAACTGCCATGTGATTGGTTGATTAGATAATTGCATTAATGAGAAATTGAACAGGTGTTCCTAATAATCCTTTGAGTGCATATATATATATATATATATATATATATATATATATATATATATATATATATATATATATATATATATATATATAGCCTTGTCCCTTTAATAAGAAATATTAAATAATAATAATATTACAGCTGGTTGGAGCCAAACGGTGATCAACTGTGCCTGAATTATTACACAATGCAAGAGAGAGTATACTCTACAACTGCTACAATAGCTTTTGCTTTTATTCCTGCTTTCCTTGAAGAGCAACGTCGTTGATGGCGTGGAAACAGAAGCACATGAATGAGCTACTTCGTTAACCATCAGCATCATTCATCAGTAAACTGCATCACAACAGCGAATGAAAGAACCATGTCTATAGGCCATTCACAGTTGTAAGTGTAAACATCCCAAATGTGTCCCAGTTTATTTCCTGTTGCAGTGTATGTGAATGGAATTGGCTGACAGGAGTTAAACAAGTTGTTGGCTTTCAATTCTGTTGAAATGGTCTATAGCCATCGACAGCATTTATCATCAGAATGCAACACAATAGCAAATGAAAGCGCCTGTATTTGTCTTTTCGGGTAATCCAAGATTGTTGATGACGTGGAAGTCTTCGTCCACATAAGGGTTGTAGCAGCCGGCTTCTAGTTTACTTGAGCTTTTTAAACATGAATAAACTCTGATGGGCAGGGTCAGGTATTGCTCCTGGGTCCTTTATGCTGATCGTGATGATGATGATGATGCTAGTAACCACTATGCCACCCGGTGTTCTGATGAACTGCCACAGTGGAACTCACTGACTTTTCAGAGTTGCAGGTGCAGTTCATTCCAGTCCACCCACATTAAAGACTGCTGAGGAAGAAATCATATGCTGATTATGTTTAAAGCCTTGAAGTAGTTTCAAAGAGAGAATGATGACTTGGAAAGAGTTACCAGACTTCACAAAAGAAAAAAGACAAAGTGAAGAAATAAATGCCTCTGTATGTGTGTTTACTGCTTTGTGAAGTCCAAGTGGATTTATGTGCATTTCCCCCCACTTTTCTCTTACTCTCATGAAAACAAAGTGCAGTTCAGGAAGATCAAAAGTGTCTTCAAAGCTTGAGAAAGGAAACTTTGATCTCAAAACTGAGGTTTCGAAGTTAGTTTGAGCTGTACATTGCTGTTCGTGACAGAAACGAATCTACTTGTTACCCATTTCACCACCTTTGTTTGATCTATAGTTGAAAACATTTCTTTTACAAGTTTCTTTCGAAAACAAAGGCCACAGATTGCACTGCAAAGCCTTTCAGCTACTTTTCAAGAGGTGAACGAGTGAAATATCAGTCTTATGTCACCCACTGAGCCTTATGCCGTGTTCACACCGGACGCGGCGCGAATTTGCGGCGCGACCAGATTACATGTAAAGTCAATCCACAAACGCGCCGCGGCGATTTATTCGCGGGGCGGCGAGATAGACGCGTTTGAGGCGGCGCGAACAGAATGTTTGACCTTGGGTGAACAAAGCGAAGGACGCGGCGCGAATTCGTGTGAGTTGAATTCTCCCAACTCTGGCGGAGAAATCGCGTGACGCAAAGTTGCGGCAGCCAATCAGCGTTGAGAATCAGCGTTGTGAAGCTCCGCCCGTCATCACCGTCGTCCTGCCGTTCCTGAATCAAACTGCTGTTTCTCCACCAGAACCAGCGCTGACAGCGGCTTCATTGAGACGCTGTTGTGGGACTACGGATAATATTATGAACCCAGACACCATGGAGTTTGATGCTCCGACATATGTGGAATTTACACAAAAAGTATAAAGCAGAACTAGTGGTTATTTCCATGGTGGATGGCATAATCGGTATCGTCTTACGGAGATACGCGAGACGCAGTTCCTGGAGGAGTCGGTGAAATTCACCGAGCTGTGTGCGGCTACGGATGATGTTATGAACCCAAATATGAGGGCGTTTCATGTTCCGACATGTTTGGGACTTCCACAACAAGTACAAAGCAAAACTAGTGGTTATTTATTCCATGGTCGATAGCGGAAATGAAAGCTTCGTCACTTGTCTCTCTCAGAGGCAAGCAACAGAGCTAAGCCACGGCCCCTTCGCACCGCGATTTTTCGCGTTTGGTGTGAACACCCTCGTTTCACTCACGCGAGTAAACTGTCGCGGTAAATGCGGCCTGAAAATTCGCGCCGCATCCGGTGTGAACACGGCATTAGATTGAGCAGTCAGAGATTTGGTGACTTGCTCAGGCACTATGGCAGTATTTTTTGTCCCAGACGACCTGAGGGGTCGTGATGGTTCATAAGGTAGCAGCAGATCAAAAATGCATTTAGGCCTTATACCGTTCAGTGTTTTGTAAACCAGCATTTTTTAAAGTAAATTCTTTGTTGGACAGGAAGCCAGTGCAAAGACCTCAGAACTGGAGTGATGTGATCCATTTTCCTGGTCTTAGTGAGGACTTGAGCTGCAACGTTCTGAATCAGCTGCAGCTTTCTGATTTACTTTTTACAGAGGCCTGTGAACACACCGTTATAGTAGTCAAATCTACTGAAGATAAATGGCCTGTGACAGGGCCGGAGTGGGGCCACTTTTCAGCCTGGGAATTTCAGGCTCAAGACCGGCCCACTTTTTCCATGGTAGTGGAAATTGGATAAATGAAGCAACAGTTCAGCTCTTACTATCCTGTAGTTTTTTTTTATTAATACCATGGTCCAACAAATAATGTAAAGGTTAAATACAACAATAATAATCCATTTAAGATGAGAAGTTAACAAAAAATATTCCACTATTCTACAAGGACAGGTTGATAAATTAACAAAAGCAGAAATAAATAAATAAAACATTTGAAACGTATCCCACTCTTCAACAAAGAGGCATATTTAACTAATGTTTACAGTTCAACTCACAGTACAGTATACAATGACATTGTGAATAGCACCAACAGTATTTACAGCATCAGTAACCGCCTAAGCAGTGCACTGGTTTCAGCCACTGTATGTATAACTGTGTCGTTGCTTATAGACATGAGGATTTCCTTCTCTGTGCACATAAACATGAACGCCTCCAAGTTGTCCTGCCTCAATGAGCTTCGTAGCCTATTCTTCACAAATTTTAAGGTTGAGAAGCTTCTCTCACATGCAACCTGTGTGATGGACAAAGTCAACATAAACTTATATGCTAACCCAATGACAGGATAAGCATCTGTGAGGAGGTTGTACTGTGAGAGTATTAAATGGACACAAATGGCACAGTTTTTGCAGGAGGAACAGGTCCTGCTTTCAAGCTTCATCTCTGGTTCTTCTATATATGGTAGTCTGCCACAATCCGCCTGACCTTCCTGTGCCACCTCACTACATGCCCTGACAGAATAACCTTCAAGAGAGGACTGTTTCAGTCTCTCCCACTGGTATGCCAGGCTAGACAGCTCAGTTTGTAATGAAACTTAAGCAGACATTTGCTGATGATTTCATGGAGTGCTGTGTTAGGGAGCCCATTTATCTTTATTTCAGGGAAGTTTTTAGGGTCAAGACAAGGCAAATTTTGCATTTGCTGAAAACCTCCTATCCATGCTATCTGCCACAGTGTCCAGAACAACATTATGGACTTTCACCTCAAAGGAAGCATCAGATGAGGCTACTGGTTCATCATCTAAAATCTCCTCTGGCATTTTCTTTTTTTGGACATGCTTCTCTGGAAGTGTAGTCTGCACAACTAGCTCATAGTTGTCCATATCTTCCAGCTTTTCATTAGCCCCAACTCACAAACTTATCAGCTGCCACTTTCACTCCCTCAAAGTCCCTGACATATTTTTTAAGGCTGTCCTTCGGCCCCCCAACCAGACGCTGAGCTGACAAAATATCCATTCCTTGTGTCTGTAGGGACTTGGAGAGGGGAGATGTATGTTGAAAAATGCAGAGGAAAGTTTGAGCAATGAGGATAATCTCATATTTCAGAAGATTTTCAAGTAATCCCTTTGCTTTGACCCTCACTGTTGACTTCATGCTTCTATCTTCCTCAACAGAGGCTGCAGGTCAAGAAACAATGCATCCTGAGGATTACCAAAACACCCAAAGACCTTAGTGAGAGCCTGGTCCTTACCCCACCACCTGGTTTCCCCTATTGGGCTCAGTCTCCTGTGATGTTTGTCCTCACTTATCTCTTCCCAAGTATGCATACGTTTATAAGACTCCCTGAGGAAAACTGCCACAACATTAAGTAGTGAGAAGAGAGATGCACTCTCTATAACACTACCTGTTGTGTCTGCCAGGACCAGATTTAAAACATGTGCATAACACCAGACATTAATTTGTGTTGGAGACTGTTCAGACAGGAATGCAGAGAACCCTTTATACGGTCCCTGCATATTTGCTGCACGGTCAGTGGAGTTGCCCACACACATGCCTATGTCAATGCCAAGTTTGTCTAATGTGTTCTTTCGTAGCTCTGTCAGATATTTACCTGTGGATTTTTCACAGTTCACCACAGCATGAACTACATCTGTGACATATCTGACAATGATAGCACACTGGTCCTTTTGATGTAATATCTTGAGTTGTATCGATCTGAACCGAGAACAGTCCCGCCTCTCTAACCTCATCTGAAATTGTGCCCTTTATGACCCGGCTGAGAGCATCTACAACGTTCTCAACAATGTCCTTTGATAGCAGAGTCACAAGAGATCCTCTACCTTTTGCACCAGTGTCAAGATGTTTCTTGCTTTGCTCAATACAACTGCTAATGTGCTGTTGAAGGCACAGATCATAACGACTCAAAAGTATTACCAACTCTAGAAAGTTGCCATGATTGACTGCAGTATCTTCTAGTGTAAGCAGCCTCTGCTTGATCCCCTCTGTAACTAAGTCCACATTTGCCTATGACTTTTATCACATCTATTATGCTTTCCATCAACTGACGCTTCTTCTTCACCTGCTCATGATGTAAAGACATTTGTTTGCCTGCCAGAAGGCTTGTTATATCTGCCCTTTTTGCCAAAAGAAAGTAGGCATCAGCACTATCTCTGTGGATCTTGCTTTTCTCATGCTCTTCTATCCGCTGATGAACATGTTTTCATGTTTTCAAACCTCCCTTTATGAAAGGACTATCACTTGCAGCAGGTGCAAATGCCAAACACACAGAACAATACAGTGATTGTGTTTTTTCACTGTATGTCAACCAAGCATGGTTGACATACAGGTATGAATGCTGTGAAAGACTTTAGCTAATAGGTGGTGTTTTGTTGGCTGCTGAGAATGGTAATTGAAAAACATGTCTAGATCCTGTGCTTGAGGATGAGCAAAATAATCAAAATGATAGGCTTCCTCATCTACACTAGCATCTGCCTGTGCCTCTGGGATCTCTTGCTGGGCTGTTGTCTCACTGGATGCTGTCTTCTCTCTATACCCACTGGATGCTGTCTCCTCTATATCTCCTCTCTCAGCATATGACTCACCTGTATTGCATCCCACTAAAAAAAAGGCAGAAGGGCATAGCAGGGGTGTCAGACTCAGATTAGGCAGTAGGCCAGATTTGTTGGAGCGAGACCTCATGGGGGCCATCATTGTCATGGTCATTATCATTTTTCTGCATGAGTATTATATAGTGGTGATTTACTCCTTTACTACACCCACTTCTGAGCAAACAATGCATATTGGTTCATCAAGTACTGTCATATACTGTTCTTTCTTACAATATATAACTTTAATTCATATTGTTTCCTTTGTTATCCTCTCTACCTGTCCCTGTAGTCATGGCCTCCTCATTGCAAATGTCGGGCTCATCATTTTCAGCAGGAGACTCTTATCTGCTGCTCCGAAGCTACAAAGTCATATTACTGCATACTTCAATATCAATATTATATATCAATATTTGCAAAGTCTACAGATCGCCATATTTTGGGTGATATAAAAAGGCTAATATTTTAATTAAACTTAATATTTTCCTTAGGAATATGTTGACAACGCTACAACGATGTTAATCAAGGCTACAACGTTAGCCGAATAGTTACGTTGCTAAGCATTAGGCCTTTGTCTCTCTTTACCAGTTACCACTTGTGTTTGTCCTCTTAAATCGATAAGCTTGGCACATTTGGCAGCATCCTCCTCCAATGCCTTTCTTTTTTTCAACGTGGCCTTTTCAGCCCCTCCTGCACTCTTCCTCTCGTCCATCCTTCCTGACGCGTATCGTTGCGGTCGGGTCGGCCCAGCTATCGGTAGCCTATCTGAGAAAACTTTTTGGAAAAAACGGGCTACAGACCAAACCAACTCTATTGGGAGGGGTGAACTTCCTCGCATGGTACAACCCATGCAGAGGCTCAGAATGCGGAACGTGTGTAGCCCACTTTAAGAGAAGATGGACTAACGTGACAAATGTAAAATAAAATTCTCGACCGGCCCAGAAGTGAAGCGCCCACCGGGAACTCTCCCGATTACCCCTGGCCTGTGAACACACCGTTACAAGTCTACTGAAGATAAATGCATGGACAAGTTTCTCCAGACCCTGTACAGTCTTCAGTTGATAGTAGGCTGATTTTGTAATTGTCTTGATATGGCTGTTCAGGTTGAGGTCTGAATCCATAACTACACCTAGACTTCTGTTTGGTTTGAGGTTTTCAACATTAGTAATTGAAGCCGAGCGCTGACTTTCAATCGGTCGTCCTTGGGACCAAAAACAATTACTTCTGTTTTATCTTCATGTAATTGAAGAAAATTCTAGCACATACAGTTGGTTTCTTCAATGCATTTAGCCAGCCCTTGTATGGGATTATAATCCCCTGGTGATATACACTGATACAAGTGATTATGAAAAGATGTATATGTAGCACAATTAAATATGTATGTTTTTATCTCTACATGAAATAGTCTAGTCCTGGACTTGATCTGTATTTGTTTAAATGACAAAAGATTGTGCATTTCTTCCTTAACAAGCTGTATCTGCGTAATCTCAGCAAATCTTCTGAAATCAATGCACACAAACATTTCATCGTCGTATTTACTCTGCAAAGTAGTGGTGGTCACGTGACTCAGGTTATGTGACGCCATTTCACGTTTCCGGTCAGAAGTCAACGAAACCACCTCGACAAAAAACTGCAAAATGAACTTCAAGGTAAGAATAAAGCTAGCAAAGTACAGTGAGTTGGTTATATACAGTCCTTGCATGTTAGCAAGTGGCCTTAAACTACCGTTAGACGTAACATGTCCCAACTTCATCCAGGACAACTAGGCTGATCCTCGGATATACTTTGGCTGACTCCCTAAGTCTTTCTCCAGGCTGAAACACCGGATCTTTTGACCAACATTCGCCACTTCTGGAGCGCCGTTTTCGGGCGAAATATGCCAAATTAATTCCTCTGACCTCCGCCGAATTGTAGATCTGCCCTCTCCGCTCCATCTCTGGGCTAAATTTAGCCAAAAGTATAAATATGAACTCCTAATGATACACACACAGCTGGTGGATTCAAATCACTTCACTGTAAGTCTTGATTGTTTTTAATGGTACAGTGAAATCACTCAAAAATATGAAGGATTGCTTAAAGACACCTGGTTGTGCTTAATACATATTGTAATGAAACTGTGCTAAAATTATGCAAAACATGTGTTTTGTCATACAACAACAGATGTTCTTGGGAGAGGCACCGCATCTGTCTGGTTTTACTTGTCTTTTGGGGTTTCCATAAAGCCAATGCGTTTATGATTTTATAGTTAAATAGAGCAAGTCTCAAAACATAGCATTAGGTCATACAGCATCCAATAATATACAAATGCTAGGTTAATTAAAGTAGAGCAAGTTGGGCAAATGTTATTTGAAAGAATACCTAAATGTTATAGTTTTTCTTGTATCAGCTACTAATTATGACATTGTATCCTTACCAGGTGATTTTCTTCAAGAGCACACAGGATGAAGGTATGTAAGTACAAACACTTGGACTATCAGAGGTAGATGTAAACAGTCTGAAGACAATGTCAGCTGCAGACAGAACTCTAGCAAAAAACTTGAAAAAGGCAAAGAAATGTGAGGATAACTACCTTCCACCACCTCCTCAAGGTGAAACTGATGAAACCCTTGAAACGGAGAGAGAGTGGAGTTGCTCTACAAGTATAAGAAGAGGAACAACAACAAACTCATCAATGAGAAGATGGCAAACACCTTCTCCCTGCGTCGAAATGATGTCACTCAAGAAACCTCCCATGATTGACTTCAAACTCGATGGCCTGCCCTGGATGAGCTTTCCATGTGTGACGGGGTCTTGGGGGAATGGAAGGGAACCTACAATGCCACCTGGGGACTTGCACCCCAAGAAATATCCGTTTAACAACCCTAAGAGTCAGTTTAGGATTCGCTAAGGACACAGATTAATCACCGATATTGGGCCGGAGACGTGTTTCATTCAATTGTCCACAAGTTTATTTCAGGAATTAAAAGAATATATATTCTACCATAAAAGCCACAACATGCAAAATCAAATCACAGCAAAACCAGAACAGCAAAATAAACTTAACAGATAAAATGAATGAAGCAAAACAACTAAAGCAAAATAGATAAAATGAATGAAGCAAAACAACTATAGCCAAACAAAGACAGAGCAAAACCAAGGCAAAACAAATGCACAACAAAACAGCAGCAGGAGAACCTACAAATGATAAACAAAAGGTTAAAAAGGGTCACGACCTGCCGCAACATACAATTTAAGATTCCAATTACTTAAAATAACTGAACGTAAACTCACCACGAGCCACCACAGGACCAAGAGTGAATGAGGCCATGCCAACAGGTGCCTTTATAGTGGCATTGATTGGGCTGGCTCCTCCCCAAAGGCTGCGTTCACAAACCCTTCTCTGGGGAGTGTTCCCCACTACAATCTACCCCCTAATATTTTAATCGTCGTCCCGGCGATTGGGACCTACTGCCAGGGCCTAAAAGGGACAGAAACACTAGGCACAGGTACCCTTGAGTTCGTAGCCCCCATCGACCTACTCCCGGCTGTCTGTGGTAGGTGATGGGGTTAGGATGCCTCCCGGCATTGGTGCGTGTGGTCCTTCTGGATGGCTCCACGTTATCTGGAACAGCCTCGACGGCACCCGGTAGTCGATTTGTCTGGACATCGACTGGTGCAGGGACCAGAGTAAACCATTCACCATCTAACGACTCATCCCCATGGGGGGGGGTTCAGTCTCTTGGGAATGCACACTAGGACAGTTAACCACACCAGCCAGTTTACTTTTGATTAGTGAACGGTGGACATGTTTTACCTTCTGAGGGTTGTTCATCAGGGCAATGGTGTACACCAACCCTCCAACTGCTGGGGCCTTCAGCACTTTGTAGTCCACCGAGCTCCAGATGTCTGCAATTTTATGACGGCCTCTGACGCCAACATCCCGGAGATAGACTAACTGACCTTCCTGCAGGGGAAGGTCTCGCACACGTTGGTCATAGTGCTTCTTACGCTGAGCAGCTGCAGCCTCGAGGTGCATGGAAGCACCCTCAAAAGCATGTCGTAGCCGGGTTTGGTGTTCCGCAATCCAGTCATGAGTGCTACCAGCTACAGGTTCCTGAACTCGGCCCAAAAGGAAATAGACAGGTAACTGAGGGTCTTGCCCATACATTAAGAAAAATGGAGACTCACCGGTGGACTGGTGTGTTGTAGGAGAAAGTCACTTGTGGTAGGTAGCACGACCAATCCCTCTTCTTGGTAACTGGCAGGGTGCGTAGGAGGTTATGTAGAGTGCGGTTGAAGCGCTCACATTGGGCATTACCAGTTGGATGGTAGGGAGTGGTGTGGCTTTTCTCAATGCTGTACATACTGCAAAGCTGTTGGATGAGATGGCTCTCAAAATTCCTGCCCTGGTCAGAGTGGATACGACTTGGCACACCAAACTTGCAGAACCACTCATTGACCAGCACCTTGGCCACTGTGGAGGCCCGTTGGTCGTGTGTTGGGACTGCCTGAGTGTACTTTGAAAAGACATCAGTCATGACCAGGACATTTTCCATCCCATTCTTCGACGGCTCCAGCATTGTAAAGTCAACAGCAAGGATTTGATTTGGGCGAGAAGCTAACAAATGGCCCATGTAGGCACAGGCAGCCGGTTGAGTGTTTTTAGCTACCTGACAACGCTCACACTCCAGACACCATTGTTTAATGTCATGGTGCATTCCAGGCCAGTAGCACCGCTGATGGACCAAATCAGTTGTCCGTTCTCTGCCTTGATGTCCATGTTCATGATGTAGCTGATGCAAGACCTGACTCTTGAGCGACATGGGTAGTACCAGCTGGAGGACCTCTTCTCCTTTGGGGCGGCAGACTCTGCGATAAAGCACCCCATCTTGTTCCTCCATCCAGTCCCACTGTCTGACCAGCACAAGAGCTTCCTTGGAGGCCTGGCGTCGTTCAGCTGCATCAGGGCCCTTCCTTCTGATCCAAAACCCCAGGAATTCCTTGATGATTGGGTCTGCTTCCTGTAAAGCACAGGTCAGAACTAGTGTGGCAGGGGAAAACTGAGATGGTGGCCTGTGTAGCCTGATTAGTTCCAATAGCCCGCTGAAGCGATTCTGGAACTTGGATGCCAGAGGCCGCACAATCCAATGCACTGACTGGGTGCTGCCGGGAAAGGGCATCTGCATTCTGATTACATCGACTGGGCCTATACTTGATGGTGAAATCAAATGCAGCCAGTTGTGAAGCCCAATGCTGTTCCGTGGCACCCAGCTTTGCTGTGGAGAGATGACTTAACAGGTTATTGTCCGTATACACCACACATTTCTGTCCCAGGAGGTAATCATTTGAGGGCCAAAAACTCCAATTTCATAGAGCTGTAGTTGGTCATGTTACGCTCTGTAGGCTTAAGGCTTGCATAAGCTATGGGTCGAACCTTACCATCCTGTTCTTGTGAGAGCACAGCACCTAGTCCACTGTAGCTGGCATCAAACCTCTAGGATGAACGGTAAAGTGAAGTTAGCATAGGTCAAGACTGGCGAAGCCATCAACCTACTTTTAAGGCCCTCAAAGCTTTGCACACTCATCCGTTCATGCAGCAGGTATACTTTTTCCGGATGACTTCCGTGACTTCCGTGATTTGGAGCGAGTCAGTTCAGCAACAAGGCGGTGCAGTGGGGCAGCAAGCTTGGCAAACCCTTCAACAAAACGTCGGTAGTAGCTTGCAAATCCTAAGAAGGAACGCAACTCAGACCCATGGTTAGGTCGCTTCCACTTTGAGACCGCTTCAATCTTGCAAGGGTCTGTGGACACTCCATCCTTGGATATGATGTGACCCAAGTATCTCACCTCTGGTCTGAAGAAGGAGCACTTTTCCAACTTGGCTTTGAGGCCCTCCTGCTGCAGACGGCCCAGCACGGCTTCTAGACGCTCTACGTGCTGCGCTACAGTGGAAGAGAAAACAACAATATCATCCAAGTACAGCAACAACGACTGACAGTGCTGGTCTCCAAAGATCCTCTCCATTAATCTCTGGAAGGTGCTTGGGGCATTGCACAACCCAAATGGCATCCGGTTCCACTCAAACAGCCCAAAGGGAGTGCAGAATGCAGTCTTCATTTTGTCCTTTTCTGCGACTGGTACTTGGTTGTACCCAGCGGCCAGGTCCAGAGTCGAGAACCAGCGGGCCCCTGACAAGGTGTCAAGGGACTCTTCAATACGGGGCAATGGGAATGAGTCCTTGCGGGTCTTGCTGTTCAAGAGCCGATAGTCCACGCACAGACAAAGGCTGCCATCCTTCTTCTTCACCAGCACAATGGGAGAGGCGAAAGGGCTACTACTTTCCCGGATAACCTGTGCCTCAAGGAGCTGGTGAATGTGAGTCTTTGCTGCCTCATACTCTGACGGAGGAATGCGTCTATACCTTTGACGTACAGGTACCTTATCCACTACCGGAATTTCATGGGAAATGAGATTAGTACAACCTATGTCTCCCTCATGGGCAGAAAAGACACCACTGTACTTGTGTAGTAAGGACCTGACCTGACATTGCTCCTGATCATTGAGTGCTGCTAGATCTGATGCCGCAATCTTTTCCTGCACTGAACTGGTTATAGTCTGGGAGGAAACTGTGGCTGATATCTCTCCCTCTTCAAGACCTGCGGGTAAACTCACCAGGTGAGCCTGACTCAAGGTACCCAAAACAGTGCGAGGGTAAAGTACAACATCCTGGGTCCCTACGTTTACAATGGGGATATAAACAGTACCTTGTATTACACGGACTAGCGTTGGAGATGCTAGTAACCCTGAAGGTAAGCCATTGCTAAGGGGCTCAAACAAAGCATAATCTGCCAGGTGCTGTTGGGAGCATGTGGCTGCCACCAATTTCATGGCACCCCTGGGACTCTGTAGACCCTTACCTCCCTTCACTTTTACACGACCTGAGCGATCAGGAGGGACGTTAGCTTGGACTTGGTGACACTGCTGGAGAGCTTGCTGAATTGGGGTTGGAGCCTGCAACACAGAGGGTAAGTTAAAGAGCGCAGGGGCATGCTGTACAAACAACTCCCAGTAACACTCCCTGAGAATGTTCATTCCTAGTACACCCGGAACCGCCGGCATACTATGTGGAGGATCCCTGACCAACACTCCCCGCTTTGCAATAACTTTATCACAAAGCTGCACATCCAACTCAAAGGTAGCCTACATAGGGTATTGCTAGCCCATTAGCAACACTTAACCTCAACCAGCTGCAAGAACGAAGTTTTTCTGTGCCCCAGGGTACAAAATGCTGTACAAAGAAACTCTCCGTTATGGTAGAGACCATTGACCCCGTGTCAACGAGACATGGAACCCAGATCCCACCCATTAACACGATAATGTTTGGGCAAGCTGACACCAAATTTTGAGGATCTACTGCGGACTCCGAGCCGGGTGAGCCCCCATCTGAACTTTGGCTCACTGGTTCAGAGGGTGGAAGTTTCCCTGGTTTTGAGGGCAGGGCCTATCAATAGAATTGGTGTGAACTGCTAGAGAGGTCGGCTGGGGCAAGGCAGCAACGTATTCTCCTTTACACTCTCTAGCGAAGTGACCAGGCTGTTGGCACCTCCTACATATGACAGTGTTCATGCGAGGCTTCAACTGAGTTCTAGGGGCATTGCTAAGGGCTGCAAGACTTCTGGTAAGCTGACTCAACTGCTCTTGCTGATTCCTTAGGATTTCCTTTAGTTCACCTAGCTCAGACCCAACAGAGGAGTTACCCGCCTTGCCATAACCAGGATGGCCTCCCTGAGCCGAGTGCTGAAAACCAAATGCTGTAGGGACAGAGTTACTTCTACTCCTCCCACCCCCTGGCATCCCTTCATGTTCCCACCTAATGGCCTCACTCCGGACCTCTATCAAGGTGGTCGTGGGGTGGCTCCGGACAAACTGCTTGAGTTCTCTGCGTAGGTAATAATCAGACACATGTTCAACAAATTGGTCTCTGAGTAACACATCTTTGTTCAGTGACCCAGATGGGGCTCTTTTGACAACCTTATCCATTAAATACATGAGAGCATGAGAAAATTCTTGTAGAGTTTCCCACTCTTGTTGTTTTCTGGAAAAGAACTCTTCCTGCAAAGACACATATGACCTATTACACCCATACAATTCCTGCAGTATAGCCATAACCTGGTCAGGATCTTCCCTTACCTCCCAAGACCTGTATTTAACCTCTTCCCTTGCCTCCCGCTCTAAATGAAAAGTGCTTTTTCAGCTGATGACAGATGACGCGCACGTATACAAGACTGGACCTCTTCAACCCATTCAACAATGCTGAGACCTGTCCTACCCCGGAACGTGTGGCACTTCCTGTCTCTAGGAAGATATATCAGTCTCTCGGTTACTGGAGCATTGACCGAAGGGCGCCCAGGGGTGGTAGGACTTGATGGTGGCGCTGGTCCCAGGCTGGTTGACGTCCCGCTCCTGACGCATCAATCGATTCTCAGCTTGCAGCTGGGCGATCAAGTCTTTTAGCTGGGAGAGTTCCTCCTCCATAAGGGAACCGTGCAGAGGAGAAGAGTAGTACTGGCTTGTCTTTCGGGATTCGACCAGGCCCTGCTGCTGTTTTGCTCACACACCTCGTACAAATTGAATAAACCAACTGGAATACGTTTAAAAAAAACAAAACTACACGTCTCCGCCTTCACAGTATCCTGCCGACAACGCCAGAATGCGACGGGGTCTTAGGGGAAGGGGGAATGGAAGGGAACCTACAATGCCACCTGGGGACTTGCACCCCAAGAAATATTCGTTTAACAACCCTAAGAGTCAGTTTAGGATTCGCTAAGGACACAGATTCATAACCGATATTGGGTCGGAGACGTGTTTTATTCAATTGTCCACAAGTTTATTTCAGGAATTAAAAGAATATATATTCTACCATAAAAGCCACAACATGCAAAATCAAATCACAGCAAAACCAGAACAGCAAAATAAACTTAACAGATAAAATGAATGAAGCAAAACAACTAAAGCAAAATAGATAAAATGAATGAAGCAAAACAACTATAGCCAAACAAAGACAGAGCAAAACCAAGGCAAAACAAAACAGATGCACAACAAAACAGCAGCAGGAGAACCTACAAATGATAAACAAAAAAAAAGGGTAACAACCTGCTGCAACATACAATTTAAGATTCCAATTACTTAAAATAACTGAACGTAAACTCACCAAGAGTGAATGAGGCCATGCCAACAGGTGCCTTTATAGTGGCATTGATTGGGCTGACTCCTCCCCAAAGGCTGCGTTCACAAACCCTTCTCTGGGGAGTGTTCCCCACTACACATGGTATATTGAACCTTTTGACTACATTACCTTATGCGCAATGCTTATCTAATATCACTGTGACAATACAAAAAAAGCTATGCTTACTTGATTATCTGTGGGGGAAAATGAGTCGTATTCTTACCTAATGAAGATGTGAGAGTAAAAACTATGGCTATCTGATTATCTGAGGCATGTTGAGAAACTAAGTGCCTAACTATGGCTGTTGTCCACCCAAACTTGTGCACATCGATAGTTTAACCTGGGTTAGCAGTATTATTACTGTCATGGATATGTGATGTATTAATCTTATATGAATGAAACCTTAAATGTGCAAATGATGTAATGCCCTTATGTGCAATATATCTGTGTGCAATATGATGATTGTGAAATGCTTTCCTTACACTGTGATATTTTCTCTTGTTTCATATATATGTATATATATATGCGATTTTTTTTTTATCCATTGTTAACTTTTTATTTTCGAACTGTTGTGTATTGTCAGCTATAGACTATCATTGATTGTAGTTTATTACTACTGCACTTTGGCATGACCTTTTCCTCTAGGACACTCAGCCTGTACATTCTGGCAGGGGGACAGACAATGGAAATCAGCCTTGCGGCTGTAATTGGGTGCATTTACATTTTCATTTAAAGTGTTCATCAATGTACATTGTCCCTCTCGAACAAATACAAAAAACTTGAAACTAAACTAAGCACACATCATGTAACTAACTAACTGGCATGACCATTTTATTCGCCCTGTGTCTTTAATTATTTTCTTTCTGTATCTTGTGATGTTTCTCCATCTCTCTCAAATTGAGGAGGAATTTCGGAGGATCACACTGAAGCCACTACTGTCCTCATTCCTGGGGAAGTTGGACCAATACTGTCAAACTGTACAGAAGAAGGGGGAGCTGTCGGGAAGAAACTCGATGAGACCCTCGACAAATTGAATGAGGCACGTACAGTTTAGAAGTTTTTGTGTAGAAGCAATCTGATGTCTATACTTGGCTTAATCCCATTTTTCATATTTTTACAGGACAACAGCATTGAGTCTCGAAGAGAAGCTGTGATCAGAGGCCTCAAGGAGTTTATCAAGGTCTACCAGGTAAAGAAAATATACCTCTGCCGCTTGGATTTGAAGCCCTGCCTGTATGAAAACACCATTGTACCATCCAGCATAGTTGATGGCTTTGTGGAATCATGTATACATGTTTCTCCTGGGGTGTTCATGAAATCTTCATTCTAAACACATTTTTATTTTTTATTTTTAGAAAATGTATATATACAATGCAGTGCTATTCACTTTACAAAACTGTTTGATACATTTTAGACTCGATGGATTTTAAACTACCTTGTGTTTCTGGCATGCAAACATGTCGCTTTATGATAAAGGTTTACCCATGTAAATGCTTAATTAATTAGCAGCCCCTTTTTTAAACATAAATAAACCAAAAATTAAGTTATGTGCAAGTATGTAGGTCTTAATAAAAAGAATTTCTGCAGATTTATTCATTTTTTTATATTTTACAGATTTTTGATGATGACGATGCTGCAACTGTCCAAGAGGAAATTTCTACATTTGTCCTTAACATCTTTGTGGTCATCAAAGCCAGGGAGGAAGGTCTTGACAAGCAAACAGGACTAGCCATCGAGGGAGCAGAGGGGCTTTTTTTTGTATTTCTGATGTTGCACCTGCTTGTGCCTACCTGATGGGCCTTATGTATGCCTTGGAACTGAGCTACCCTAACAAACTTAAATATACCTTTGAAGTTTTTCCGATGATCTTTTTGGAGCTAGAGGATGTAAACCCAAAAATGTCCTCAAAAGGTCCATGATCTCAAAGTCAGCTTACATACCTAAATAAGTCAGACAGACATTAGGGGAGTTTGAGTGACCTCCCTCTGTTCTAAGTTCTCAGTTTACAATACTTATCTTGATTTTTGATGCTTGTTTTTTCTTTTCATTAGCTATCTGCACTTTAAAGGCAGTCAGCTCAAATAAGTTGTTGTTACCCAGGGCTGGACAATCTTTTCAGTGGAATAAAATGTCCATGTTGTGACTAATATTTTTTCTACCAAAGGTATTATAACATATGTGTTTACACAAACATGGAATTTGACTCCGGTTTCACGTTGCTCTTACATACACAATAAACAAGATAGCTTGATATGATATTTCACTGAAAAATATCTTGCTTGATCTACTTTACCCAAAAATATCTTGCTTGATCTTGTAGTGTTTTTTAAGCTTAGTTTGTCACATTTGGACTTGCACATCTATGTAAAATAAATTGTTTATGTGTACATTACATTGCCTGAAATATGATCATTAACATGGGATATTATTATGAAGGATTTGTAATTGTATGCATATGAAGGTCACTTTTAATACTGTAGAATGATTAATGTGTGAATGAATGTTAGACAAATATTGAATATTACATGATGCATGGACTGCCGCTTTAAGGAATTGTAGTTCTCTTGTTCGCCTGAGGTGGCAGAGCTGAACATTGACTTTTGAGACGATAGACTCTACCCTTTTTGAAGAGGAAGTGAAGAAGAAGAAGAAGAAGAAGACGAGCTCTGCCACTGCGGGCCAATGAGTGAGTGTAGCTGGATAAGAAGTGTGAAAACTGGATGTTTTAACCAATAGGAAGAGCTCTAGGCTCCATGAATGGGAGAATAGAAGCATTTGCGTGTTGTGAAAACTTTCTCTTTTCCGGCTGCTAGCGAGCGAATCGGACCTGCGTGCCCGTGGATATGTATAGTTGCATATTTGCAGTAGGTGCCAAGATTGTTCAGGTTTATAATTAGACCCGACGAGGCCTGTATTATAGCAGATATCTTACAGTAAGGATTAAAGATCGGCACAGGTTAAGAGGTACGTTTTGGGCTGGCAGGCCTTTAAAAGTTCCGATACTCCGTGAATAACCCTTAGAATCTGAACATATGCATATAAATTGTAAATCTGAAAAACAACGACACAGTCCTGGCTGTAGAGTGGATAAGGATTCACATTTTGCTACGAGGAGTTAGCAAAGGACACAGAGTTTTTTAACAAAAGGTTTTGACGCAGGATTAGTGCTAGAAAATGAAATTAAAATTTGATAGGACGACGTGTGAGCCGATGACCAGCAGCACGAAAGCCACTTGCGGCAACAGAACAAGAGATTGAGATCATAACTATTCAGAGGACCATATACATAGAGAAGTTCAGTTGTGATACATATTATTCTGAAGGAAAGATAAAAATGTGGCATAAAGTAGGAAAGTGGAGAAGGAGGGTACTTTATCTTAAATAAAATAGTGCCTCTAGAGCAGGGATTCCCAAAGTGTGGTGCGCGCACCCCCAGGAGCTGCCTCTAGGGGGTGCGCGAGAGGAAAAATGTAATGCTGGTCTAATGGTGTAATAATTAATATTAAACATAATTAAAAAAAAATTAAGTAGGATTTTTTAATTATAAAAATTCCCTTTGTAAGATTTACATTTAATTGCAATTAAAAACGTACAATTTAATAAATAGATGCACTTCCGGTCCGGCCGCCAGACTGTCTTTTACGTACACACTAGCTAGCTTGTGCACCTAACGTCATTTCATTCATTCAGCAACATCCATGAAAATATGTTTAACTGGCTGAAATCGGGGAAGCTGTCAGGTGGGACATCTGAAGCAATCAGTAATAAAAGAGGAGAGGGACAGAGAGAGAGTGAGGAATCGGAGGCGAGAGAAACGGAGAGGTGCGTTGGGGAGAGACCAGGAGAAGAAATCGACCGGGAGTCGGAGAAAGAGGAGACGGAGCGGGAGCACAGAGGCCCATCGCGGAGTTAAGGTGAAAAAAGAGGAAACGAGAGTGAGCATCAGACTGGGAAAAAAAAAGAGGAAATATGATGACAATTATCTGGGTCTGGGCTTCACTTGGATTGGCAATGCAGATTGCCCGAAGCCACAGTGCGTGTTGTGCAGTGAGGTTCTGGCTAACAGCTGTCTGAAGCCTCTTATTTGCGCCGCCACCTGAACACCAAGCATGCCAGTGCAAGTCAGAAGCCCCTTACATTTTTTAGATCCAAATTGGAAGAGTTACAAAACAGCCAAAAACAATTGCAGTCTCATTCATGTGTTGGGTCTACACCAGGGATTCCCAAAGTGTGGTGCGCGCACCCCTGGAGCCTCCTTTTTTTATTTATATCTGTTTCTGAGCCTATGCATGTGCCACTCTTTGTTCTTTACGTGGCTTACTGTGTTTAAGTAAATAAATGTGAAATGCAATCTGTCTCTGAGCCTGTGCGTGTGTCCTCGCCATCCTTATTGCTCTTTAAAAGTGACGCCTTGTGTAACTGAAATTTATACAGCGGACTAAATCTTGTAACAAACGCCACGCGCGAGCAAACAGTTCTCGCATTGGTCCGATTTTATGCGGCTATAAATAGGCTGTGTTGCGTTTTTTTTTAAGGTGTGGGGTATTGAGGGTGCGTGAACCCGGTCGGGATGTAGAAGGGGGTGCTTGGCCTAAAAAGTTTGGGAATCGCTGCTCTAGAGGTTTGAAGAATACTCCTCAGTGGGACCAGAGAGGATAACTATTTAGCACCATCAAAGTTGGGGTACTACTGCAATAAGACACAAAGGTTAGAAGGGGTACTGCAACAAGGACTGATTAAATGGTTTACACACAAACAGCTTAGACATACTTTAAACAGTATAGATAGTGAGATTAAAACATTTTCACATAAAGAATATACTGAATATTATAAGCATGAGCAGCAGCAAAAGAAGAAAGATGAAAGTGATGGGTTTCCATTACAGTGGGAAAGGATCATTAAGGTGGTTTGACATCATCTAGTTTGCTCTGAATCTCCCAGAGCACAAACAATGGCAGCGCCGGTGTTTGCTGATTAACATCAACGGAGATCCACTCCGTTTGGGTTGTTGAATTAGAGGGATTTGAGTTGTTGAATTAAATGTATTGTCAAAATGTAGAGATTGTCCAAATCTAAGGGATGTCTGCCAAAAACAAGAAACTAAAAAAATTACGTTAGCTATTGTTGGTTTGCAAACATCTTTATTTTAGCCCTCTGCTACACGCTCACTTTGCCACATGAGACTTGTGGTATTATTGTGTTGTTAAGGCACACACACAGGTAGACTTAAGAGAACATGACATGAGATAACTCTTATCAAAGTGTAAAATCTTTGTGCATAAAATATATAAAAGCCTGCATTCCTGTGGGATCTATGATGCTGGCAGCATCATAAAACAGCTGTGATACATACCTTTTATCACTTGTGGATGAGAATATTATGAGCACTGCTTGTGTTTATGCGTTAAGAATAATACAAGTTTAAATTAAGCAGGCTTATAGCCGAAGGGTTGTTAGGGAGGTGGCTCTAGTTCTAAATTGGTTTTCCGCCTTCAAAAAGTGATGAGATTGCCCAGTGGATAATCTTTCAAAGGGAACTCCTTATCTTGAGTTTGAGGTGATACTGTGTCACTAAAAATAAAAAAATAAAAAATATTTGTTTTACTAAAATGTGCGTCACATCCTGTTAGGTCGCTGTAGAGCGCCTTTCCCTGCAGGTGTCTGGTCATGATTCACAGAGCCCAGCCCTCAGTAAACTGTCAATGGAGAAAAAAGAAAAGTCACGGCGAAAAATAGAGTTTAAATTTGCTCGGAACGTATTATTTGCTTTCATTGCCATCAATGCTGGCTGACCTGTATGCTTGATGTGTGGCGAGAAATTAGGAAACAACAAGACATCTCATGTTGAAAGACTCTTCCAGAACAAGCACACAGCATCTGCTGAAAAATATCAAGCTGCAGATGAGCGAAGAAGAGCGATTCCTGTCAATTACAGAGAATTCTTTTCTCCTCTTAACCCTCTGGAGTCGGGGGTCATTTTCTTGGAAGATAAATAACAATACAATGTCAATAATTGTCTTTATCCTTGTTCTATAACTTCCTAAATACACCAAACTATAGTTGTTGTATATATAATATGACTATATATAAAACTATATAAGCTGTAATATCAAATAGCTTTTGTGGCTCCAGAAAAAAAACAATTGGTGGAAAATAGGGCAAAATGTCTCTTTGGATGGGAAAGGTTGCCAACCCTTGTGGTATACATTGCCCGGTATACATTGCTGCAATAGTTGTATAGCCAAAAATCACAAATTACAAATTCTCCTCAGAGGGCTATACAATCTGTACACATACAACATCCCTGTCCCAGGACCTCACATTGAATCAGGAAAAACTCCCCATAAAAAAGGAAGAACCCTTCGGGGAGAGCAACAGAGGAGGATCCCTCTCCCCGGATGGACAGAAGTAATAGATGTCATGTGACCAGAATGAACAACTAACAGAGTTACAGCATCATGAATATGATGAGTTACAGCATCATGAATATGACTATGATTATTCATATATTGAGTAGTAGGAATGGACCACGATCCAGATAACCTCAAAGGGCTTTTCGGCATCAACTGACAATACAGTAGATTCAGAGCTTCCAGATATGTAAGGGACAACCTACATTGTTATCTGATAAGTGCTTTTTGACAAGTCCACTAGAGTCGGGTTTCTATGATAGTCCAATTTTACTCTGCTTTAAGCTTGGTTTTTCGTCTCCATCAAGTCCTGTAGGAAATAGCTGTTTCTTTAGCTGTTAAAGGTCCAATATGTTCCACCAGCTAAAATATATCACGTGGGTTACTAGAACAATTTTGACCAATTTCAGTGTTTTTCACCAATTTACTAAATGTACAACTGCAAATGAATCATATTGTTGCAGTTATGGGTGCTGTAGTGTAAACTATCATCATAAAAAGCCAATCATTGTAATACAAGAAGACAATCAAAGTGTTGTTTTCTTACTAAAGCCATACCTTCCTTCAAGCTTTGCTTCTATTATTATGCTGCTTTAAAGTAAGTAAAACATCTGGCTCTCAAAGTTACAGAGAAGTTAGCAAACCAAGGGCCTTCCTGGATAATAATACATATAAGGCCGACTCTAATTTACTAATCTTTACAAACTCTGAATAATCTGAATATTCCAGGTGAATCATCAAAATGGATATATTAATGTAAAAATGTCCATTGGCTCTACAGCCGAAGAGCAGATCTACACCTTTAAAAACCTATTACCTTTGATTTGAACGTTTGATTCATTTTGTGTCACTCCTTCTCTTCCTCGCCACTGGGTGGCACTATTTGCTTGAGAACTAGACACAAAGTAAGTGGGGAGGGAGGAAAATGAGAACAACACAGCACAAGCTATCACTGCAACAATGCAGATTAAAAGAAGAGAAAGTGACGGCGGAAACAAGAAAATCCAATGCTTTGTCAGAAGCTATATTGGTATGCGGTTCATATTCCCTCCAAATTAGAGGAGACACAAGTGTGAAAGAGAAGGGTGGGTGGGGGATTGGACAAGACGTAAATGATGGAAATTCCGTGTTTCTTTTTTCAACATAAAGTGCTCAGAGTTGAGAGACTGAGCACACATAGAGGATTCTATGTTGACAGTGACACCAGTTCAACAGGACAGCCCTGATTCCACTTGAAGTACTGCCGTCTCCTTCTCCTGTGGCTGTGTAATCCCAGCCGTCTATTGAAAGCCCCGTCAAGTGAAACCTAAAGGGAGAAATGAAGCTCCTCCTGCTTACCAGATGAACTTCACACATTTCTCACTTTACTCAGTGCTCATCTGGGACACGAAAGAAGGAACCGCTTTGTTAATGAAATGTACAGGGGCTTTGTGACCAATTATTTTCACTGTGTGTTCTACCCAACGTCAAGGGATGTCGAGGGTTCACATGTCATGAATTCTCTGTCACGCTCATCTGGAGATTAATGTTGTCTCATGCTTTGTACATTTCCATATGTGGTAGTAATACTATCAATCAGTATTCAAAGTTCCTAATGGGTTAATAATTTACAGCATGTCTATAGATTTTTTTATTTCACAGATGATTTTTGTATTTCTTGTTCAGAACAGCTATCACCAGGATGGGATGTCTTTCCTGTTTAGATTTCATATAGATGGATCTATAAAGGCTAAAGTATGAAAGGCTCTACGGAGAGTTAGCTGTGGGGTTTCTAAGCCAATGTTGAGTTTAGTGTTCTTCAAACGATGGCAACTGACACTGATTGGATCATGTTGGAATTGGAGCTAATAAATGTTGAACGATATTTTTACCGAAAGTACTGCAACACAGAAACAAGATTTGGTCCATGTTCACAAAGCAGAAAGAGCAGCTGGAAATATGTTGGAGGAAATGTGATTCTACCAAGCAGACCAATCACAGTTGTTGAAGTGTAGTTATATTTCTGGGGAAGTACTCGTACGGCTACAGCTTACTTCCTTCAGCGCTCAATATCTCAGCTTTGATTGCCATTAAAGAAAAGGTCATTATTCCAAACCTTTATCTACAGCAATCATTTTTACTTTTGATTGCAGTAGACAGGTGGAGGTTTGTTTGCCTAATTATTTTAAGTGTAATGCATTTTTTAATTGGTACAGACTTTTCCCCTCAGAATTTCTGAACATCCCTTCCAGAGACTTGGCAGTCCCCTCGTGGAGATCCAGATCCGAGCTTTGCGTGCTAGATGTCTGGTGGTGTTCTAAAGAAAAACATGAGGCTTTGAGAGAAAAAGCGCAAAACAACCAAAACCAGCCTGGTTTCAAAATACAACTGGGTTTTAAAGAGCTGTGTATGCTGCAATGGAATGTACTCACATTCCATTGCAGCATACACAGCTCTTTAAAAGCCACACCCCGCACTGACATGTGCAAGATACCAAATTGAACGTTCCAGGTCGAGCAG
The DNA here is from genome assembly GCF_910589615.1 of Taurulus bubalis. NCBI lineage: Eukaryota > Metazoa > Chordata > Actinopteri > Perciformes > Cottidae > Taurulus > Taurulus bubalis. Next base: position 21,743,793 of record NC_136601.1, read on the forward strand.
GCAAAATAAACAAATGCTCAGTGTACAGCACAACTATTCATTTGAATTTCTTTATGGTTAGCAAGGTCACCTGGAACAGGAGCCTCCATGGTTTATACACAAAAGAGCATCCACGGAAAATAACATTCAGTGCAACAAGACTTTCGTTGCAGAATGCCTGTTTATGGATAAAAATAACAAGTCAAACACAAAGCATTGTGTTTGACTTGTCACACAATTTTGGTGACCTACAGCACATAATGCAGAGCTACTATTCTATCGCCATTTTCTTGTGTTAAATTGTTTTTTGTTTCTTCTCCGCCCTCTTTTACCTTGCACGTCTCACTCTCCGCTCAACATTTGCTGTCAGTTGTTGCACAAAGAAACACCTGCCCTTTTCTTTTGCCACGTTGTAATATTTTGGGCTCGGGGAAAAATACATTTACAAGCATCAAACTAAAATGAAATGCTTTATACTCTTATGATTGTTATAAAGGATTATGAATATTCCTGAGTGCCTAATTATGTACTAATTATGCAGGACTATAAGCAGATTATAACATATAATAAATACGTTTACACTTGTAAACATGGAAACATAGAATGCTTTGCTAATTGTTTTTATTATGAAATAAAATTTGAGAATAAAAATGTGGACAGTGGGATGCATTGTGTGTTAAATGATTTCTTACTGTGGTAGAGCAGGGTCGTCCTTCAATCAAAGGACCGGTGGTTCGATCCCCGGCTCCACTTGCCCGTGTGTCCTTGGGCAAGACACCTATACAAGACACCGCAGGCTGTTCCTGCAGTGTATGATTGGGTTTGAATGTTAGTTAGTCTTAATAAGATAGGTAGCTCCTCCCATCAGTGTATGAATGCGTGTATGACGACATGTTGCATCAAAGAGCTTTGAGTGGTCTGAAGACTAGAAAAGTGTGTTTTATTTCTGTTTCTTGGAGAGTTCTTTCTGATCCGATGTGAGATCCCCGGACAGGGATGTCGTATGTGTACAGATTGTAAAGCCCGCCAAGGCTAATTTATGATTTTGTGCTATACAAAATAAACTGAATTTAATTGAAAAATATCGACAAGTACAGTCCATTTACCATTTAATAAGCCTTTACAACTAAATCCGTTGGTTCCTGGCAAATGAGCTTCACTGAGTAGTCACAAAGATGCCAGAGACATTGTTCACTGCTAGTTTCAGCAGCCCAGCATAGCACTGTGTGTGTCAGCATCCCATATCAATGTTCAAGGATCAGTTATTGTCATTCTGTCATACAGGATTGCACAACCTAATGGAGGTGCTGCCTAGTTCATAGATCAAAAGACAGACCTGGCAAAACAAATCATTAGAGCATTCCTGTAGTAGCTCAGGTTTGCCCTGGCCCCTAGATATGCTGCTATAGGCCTAGACTGCTGGAGGACATCTTAGTATACACTGAGCTTCTCTTTCTGAATTCATGCACCAATAAAACCTCTTAGCGTTCCTGTAAAATTTGCCTAAAACGCCTATCCAAGGCATACCCAAAGTACATTTAAAGCTGTACTTAAACCATTTGGGGTAAATTCATGGTTTTGGTCTCTTTTGAAAGGTAACACTCAGAAGCTTTTTCCTCCAACAGTCACACTCACTTTAAGCGCTGCTGACACTGAGTTATATAAGTTTGAACACACTGAAGTGTATATTCATATTCATATAATTTTTTTAATAGATGATGCAGATGAGTATAGCTGGGACTTATGAGCTGGAAAACACAATGGGACCTTATTGGAGCCTTATTCAAAGTAAAAACTAGATAACAGTGAATATTTTACACATGTTTTTCTAAGTGTATGTCTATGCGTTTTCCCATTTGAAGATTGCAAAGGATCCAGAGTATCCATGATGTATATACCTATATGCTTTTATTTTGGGGTGGCTGTAGCTCATAGTGGTTGTTCTGAAACCACAAGGTCGCCGGTTCGATCCCTGGTCTCCCCATAGTTTGCATGTCTAAGTGTCCTTGAGCAAGACACTGAAACCCCAGTGCTTCCCAGCAGCACACTGCTCCTTAATTACTAAGGATGGTTAAATGCAGAGAATAATTTCCCCACTGTGTGATTAATAAAGGATAATGTATTTATTATTATTATTATTATTATAGTCTTGCAGACTTCAAGAGGTACTTTCAGATTTACTATCAGTATTGCTGACACAGAGTAACTGAAGCATAAACACATCATAGTGCTACTCACTGACACACAGCTAGTCTGTAACCAGATGTTTATCCCTTATGCAGTGAGTCCCTGTTTGGGCTCTCAACCTACCACTGAAGCTGCATGTTGTTTTTTCTGTCATTTTATTGGTTATACAAAACGCCCGTCATCTGAATAATCGGCCGCAGTGGGCTCTGTCTATACAGGAAAGAAGAGGGGCAGGCAGACTTTCCTTCAATGCGGACTCTTGGGCCCAATCCCAATCTCCACAGAACTGTCCCACTGTCACGTCGTCGAGTGCTTGAGGGCTCTCCGACAGACATTTTGACCCCTTTATGAACATCAGCATTAGATGCCGACTTTGCCCAAGGGAATTGCCCACATTCATTGCAATGTGACCTTAAACACGCAGTTCCCAATGGAAGAAAGGACACATTAAAAAAAGGTAAACAAAGAGGCACGTTGGCCCGATAAATAACATACCCGATAAATAACATTTACACAACATCATTAAGGATTAAATATGGAACATAAAAACACATGCAATGTGAGGAACGCAAGCAGACATTATATAAAACAATTGTTTTACACAGATTTATTCATCAAACATTTCATTTTGTTATTGAAGCTGTTTTGACAAAAACAAGTAAATAGATTATTTTAAATGACGTCTCATCTCGTGAGGAAAGAGCCTGAAAACGTTAAATCAGGGAATATAAAGTATAAAATAAATTCCCACAAATTGTACACAATTTTTTTTTTACGTTGTTATGGTCACATGATATGTTGCAGCAAAGTGCTGTCCCATTCATATTTACACCAGTTCAAGCCCTCACAGCCTCTCACACTCAACTATTTACCAGGTGACGTCAGTAAGTCCCGGAGGGTTCAGGGTTTGAGGATTTAGGGGGGGACACTGGGATTGGGCCTTGTTAGCTACTGTAGGCTGTGAAGAGCACATGCTGCTCCTATTGGGTCAAGTGAGGTGTCAATCAAAAGCTGCTGCGGACATTTTGGGAGAGTTTTCACATGCGAACGGGAGTTATGACCGAAAATACATAAGTAATGAGGCATATTTGCCGGTTGATTTGAACTGATGCAACAGCAGTCCGTGGATATTTATGGATGTAATCATTTGTTTGGACTAAATCTGGTTTGTCTGGACCTTTGCCAACGTAACAAGATCGTTTTTGTTGGAATATTATTGATTTATGGATCAATATGAGGCTTCATCGGTGAGTTGCCTAGATTTGGACATTGTTTTTTTGTTGTTGTCTGACAGATAAGTTGAGTGTAGCTGCTGTCTATCTATAAATGGTTTGCATCATTAGAATAACAAGAATCGTAGCTGTCCAGAGACATGTTGCACCAGTACAGAAGAAGCAGTCATCTATTGCTTCTAGCCATCCGGGGAGAGGGATCCTCCTCTGTTGCTCTCCCGAAGGTTTATTCATTTTTTCTCCCATGAAAGGGCTTTTAGGGGAGATTTTCCTAAACCGATGTGAGGTCCTGGGTCAGGGATGTCGTATGTGTACAATTATAATTGCCCTCAGAGGCAAATTTGTAATTGTGGGCTGTACAAAATAAACTGAATGGAATTAAACCAGTGCCTAACTATAAATAGCAATTGTGTAGAGTTGTAGACTGTACAGTGTGCCGTTGGTAGAGATTGCTTTAACTGCCGTCGGAACAGGACATTTATAACTACTTCTTCTCCGGAGTCTCTGTGCTTTCTCTCCTCACAGGTTTCCATCGACCGTGGTTTTATCTGGAACCTGGTCCCACTGACACCTCTTGCTATTATCATTATTATTAGTTACATTACTATTACCAAATCCATTACTGCTTTCATTATACTATATCCACTGTTACTGTTATTATTGGTAGTTGTAACCTTTTCACCATGCCTACTACTCATTATATTAATAATTTCTGTGATATTCATATATGCTGTAACTCTGTTACATTGTTTATTCTTTACACATGAGTGCTCGACCAGGTCATGTTTGTGCGCTGCGGCACATTAAATAGCCTAGAGTTTTTCAGCGTGAGAAATACAATGTGTGGCGGGAGGGCGTGACTTAAGACCGAAATGCGTGACAGTCACGCTCAATGCGTGACACTTGAGAGCCCTGGTAATTGTATTCACTGAACTTTGCAATAGCATAATTTATGTTAGTAACCGGACCTGTAGCCAGCTATTGCTGCTGCTAACAGAGCTAGCGGGAGGAAGCTAACGAGGCGATAGCTGGCTGCAGCGTGTCGTAAGGCGTAATCAAATATTGTTACTATCCCCTTTAACTTTCTTTCAGTGAACTTAGTACGACTAGTAGTGTTGGATCTCCGCTACGTGTTTGTAAGACTGTAACTATCGATAGTTTGACGTTAGCTTAGCAATGTTAGCATGGAGCTCAAAAGTCCGTTGTCTTAAGTTTCTGCAATACTGAAAAACGGCCCGGCACAGTACGTAATAGTTACTACCGTAGCCCTTGTTAGTTTGTTCATGTTGGCAACGTTAGTTGCTGGATCTCTGATCTCGTAATCGTTACTACCACAGTGTTTACGTTAGCATTTTTAGCTCATGCCATGAGCATAGCTGGATCTCTGTTAGCTTAGCAACGTTATCACGTCAGTGTTGGATCTCTGTTACATGTCGGTGCGTAATCATTACTTTCTTTCAGTGAACTTATACTGACGAGTAGTCCTTTCTTTCAGTGAACTTATACTGACGAGTAGTCATTTATTTTACAGAGGATTCACAGCTGCCAGGGTCCAGAGGACAACATGCAGCATCGCTTCAGCAGCCTCCCAGTCCAACTCTGCCAGATCACCACCACCGGCCACAGCACATCATCTCCACCATATAATACATTTGGTTTTAGACATTTATTTACATGTGTCTACCATTTTATTCATATATATTTCACTGCTTTTGTGAAACTAAGACCTTTGGTAAAACAATGTCTAGCACCAAAACAGTTCATCCACAAGAGTAAAGGTATGTTTTCACAAGAGGTATGAAGAATTTCCAAAATCAAGATTACATTGTTCAGCTTTAGGGCCATATTATCTCCTTAAACTTGTGCCTTAGGACAATGGTGCCTCATTGTGTAGAGCTGAGATTAGTTTTTGAGATGATGAAAGGAGGTTTTGCATAGGTATTTTATATGGTCATTAAAGCTCAGGTTAGGGTCAAACCTAACTCCTAGATTCATGACTGTGGAGAAGAAGGGTATGACCTGACCGTCATGGGTGAGATGAGTTATGGAGGATGACTGAACCTGGTGTGGAGTGCCAACAAATTCACTTTTCATGACATTCACCATTGAATCGAATGTATCAAAAATGTCATTAAAATGTTTTATCCTGGAGCCAAATCATAAAGCTCTAATTGTATGTGTTCAGCTCTGACTCTTCCATCTTTCCTGTCACTCTGCACTTCACATGCTGTTATTCAGCCTGATAAGATATATAGCAGTATCTTTATATACAGCTACTACAAACTCAATGATTCAAATCAATATTGTACTCTCACAGTCTTCCTCTCAACTTTCCGTCTTTCTTTTTTTAATAGAAGTTTCCATTGTTGTGGTGAATTGTTGTCAGTGAAACTTAATTATTTTCTGTCAAGCCAATGCTACTGCATTTTTTGTCATACTGCCAAGATCTCCACTTTGCCATGGCTGCACTCTATTGGACTGAAGGCTGTCCCTGCAGTAATTGAAGAAGCTTGCTGCTGGGAACGAGTCAATATTTGGATTGAAGATCATCCCTGTAATAAATTCTACATTACATGGAAGGAATCAATATTTAGTAATTATTCCCTGCACGTATTCTTAGAACAGCTTGTGACTGAGTGTGTTACTGCTAAATCCAACATGACATCTACAAGTAGTGTGTGTGTGTGTTTTGTGTGTGTGTGTGTTCCACATTGTGAAAAAAGCTGCAGGAAATATGTTCCCTGTGTGCACATGTAGGTTTTGTGAGTTTGTGTGTGCCACTGCAGCATGTTTATACTTGACTTAAAAATGACTTAATCTGCCATGTAATCTAAGAAGTGATTCTGCATTCAAATGGTAAATGGACTTGCATGTAGACTATTCTCGTCTATACTTGAAGAGCTTTAACTCAATCTCATCATTCATTGGATCCTGGGGGTCGGGAGAGAGAGAAAGAGAGACAACGACACACATAACATTCACCATCATGCATCATCACCATCATGACGAAACCAATTCACCGGAGGAGCCAATTAGTCGTTGCTAATTGGACTGTAAACAATAAGCTTAAAGAAATGGAAGAACCTTATCCACCGTCAGACCAATAGCTGTTGGGTTCCAAGAGTGTCATCAATATGGTTATTGATGACGATAAACCATAGGATATTGACACTGGTCAGTTGTTATTGTGAATGTGTTAACAAAGTAGGCCTAATACCAAGAGCTTACTTCCTGCTTTCTTACTGTGCAGACGCTTTTCTGCTTGCTCTCGCCTCTGTTTGCATTTTTCTGCTAATACCTTCTGATATTCTTGTTTTTCTTCTGTGAGAATCTTTGAGCAGCAGCTCCCGGACACTTGAAAACCACTGGGACTCTATTTCTCTATAGATTTGGCTGGCTATTGCCCTAATTCCGCTGGTTTAAAGATAAATTGCTATAGGCTACTTAGCAGCTAAGCTAAAGCTAAGGAGCAATAAGATGCCATCCCTCTCCATGGACAACTACTACAAACTCCTGCAGAAGATTGCAGTTTTGGAAACAAAAATCAACCGAATAGAAGTGAACGTGGAGGTAAATGGACTGTGTCAGAATGATACCACTTTACCATGGACTCAAAATCCTGTACAAATGCAAGCTAAGACACAGCTAACTAGCACCACCAGGCCTATCAAGAAACAGGAGGGCTGTGTAGCTGTTAACGAAACCTCAAATGGTAGTCCTCCCTGGAACTCTCGGTGCAAAGCCGAAGAGGCATTTACACCCTCGGGATGTGGGAGGACGACTAACAGGCAGAGCCCAGCACCCTGAGATCTCGGATGCGACTGGCTGGCCTGCACTACCACCCAGGCAAAATTCCTCCTCAACCCCGACGCGCAGCTGGACACAGCAGAAAACAGCTGGGAAAAGTAAAACCAGCAAAGAAACTCCACAACAACCAAGCCTACAACTTAAAAATATATTTGCTCCATTATCGCAGGATCCTAAATCTGATTATCTGGATAAGTAGTTATCTTCACAAAGCAGGCTAAGAAGAACTGAACGTGAAAGGCCGCAGGAAAAGACTTGGCCTAAGACTCTGTATGCTGCCCTCAGTATATGTGCTGTGATACACCTTGGCAGTTAGACAAACTCCTTCTTGACATCACGACTCTGAAGACAGTTGTCCGTTGTAAACAGGTTTACTGACGTAAGAAAGAGTAAAACTAAAACACACAAAAGGCATAATGAATACAAATAAAATGCTTTCTCATTAACCTTATACATACACAATGTCAATATACTGATTCTTCAGTGACATACATTGCTTTTAACCGCTACTTTTTATGTATTTACTGCTGATTTACATACATATGTTCCTGTAAACCACTGTATTTTAACATATCAACTATCTATTCATTTTTACTTGTATTTATTCTGTCATGAACTTTACCAACAGTCACAGCGGATTAGTCATTAACTATAATGACTCGATGTGCATAAAACATCCCAAAACTAAACATAGTCACAAAAATAATCATCTGCGATCATAAGTAACAATAAAACAAATTAATACATACCAATGATACCATCAAAAGGCATAAGATGCAGGCAGACTCAACTGGATTGGAAAACTACCGAAAACAGCAGTTCTGAGCCATGTTCTCACTTATTCACTTCTTGATTATAAGTCACCTGACAAGTTACAGGACATTTCCTGTTTCAAAATAAAACGTGTTTCAAAATAAAACGTATAACATTCTGATTTAACAATTGTAACAAAACACTCTGATTGTTGGAGACTATGCTGTAAAAGATGTCGGAACAATGTGCAGCAAGAATACCAAAATACTCTGCTTTCCGATAGATATGGTGTCTAACATGAGAGATAAAATCATGGACATCATGGCTGACCATCCCACGGTGAAAAACCTCATTGTGCATACGGGAAGCTGTGATATTGTGAAACAAGAATCTGCAGTTCTGAAGCGAGACTTTATTGACTTGTTTGCTGAGGTGTTTATCAGTGGCCCTCTTCCACCAGCCAGGAGAGGAGATGAATGATTCAGCAGGCTGTTGGAACTGAACAGATGGCTGTCAACTGCATGCACTGACCATACAGTACATTTTATTGACAATTTTTACATTTTCTGGGAGCGTATACATCTTTTTAAGGCAGATGGAGTTTGCCTGAACAAGTCAGGGGTAAAACTCTTCACCTCTAACTTATTTTTCTTCCTGCGTCACTCGTCTGTTCCCACTGTCAAGGACAGGAGACAAGAGATAACCACACAGCATCGCCGTGGAGACCTCATGGGAAGGAAGCCAAAGGAGAGCCATCAAGGATTGATACCCCCTTTGGAGAGGAGGAGTCACCACCCTCATCATCAAGGATTGATCCCCACCTCGGAGAGGACGAGTCTTTACTTCCCTCACTACTACCTACTTCCACCCCCCACACTTCATCCAGGTCCCTCTCCTCTCTACTCTCTCCCTCCTCCCCATCCTCCCCCCTCATGGAGTTCACTGACCGCATGAACGAGATGGTGATTGCTGGAACCAAACTCACTCCCCTCCACCCTCCCACTTCCTGTGCTAAAACCCCTCCAGCTAGACCTCCACTACTGCTTCTAAGTGCTTTGACGCAAACACCGAAGTTAAAGCGCCGTGCCCATCTCCCGCCTCCACAACATCTCCACCACCATCCTCTATCTCCCCTACCTGATAAAGACACAAATTTATATCTTTCGGGTCCGGACTACAAGGCTAATGACAATATCCATGTTGATAATCCCCAGGACAGAGAGTCTATAGAGCTATGTGGTGTCCTTGATAACTATGATCTGACTCAGCATGTAACAGGTCCCACCCACAATATGGGGCACACTCTAGACCTAATCATCACCAAAGGTCTGGACATTTCCAAGGTTGCTGTGACTAATGTTGCGCTCTCTGATCATTCCTGTGTTTTCTTTGAGAGTGCAATCTTCCCTGCACACAAATGTCCAAACCAAGGTTGTGACAAAGCGTTACATCACTGAAAACACCAGTGAACTATTTATTCAGAAGTTCTGCTCCACACCAGCCCTCTCTTGCATCTCAGTCAATGAGCTTGTGGATGGCTTCAATTCTAAAGTTAAAAATGTTATTGATGCCATTGCACCCACTAAGGTGAAGGTTGTCTCGGGTAAGAAAAGATCCCCTTGGAGAAATGCCACGCTGGTCAGAATAGAGAAAAGAGAGTGTCGGAAAGCTGAACGCAGGTGGCGAAAAACTAATCCCTAGATTTCACTGTGGTATCTATAAAGAGAGACTTCGCAATTATAATTTGCAACTTAGAAATGCAAGACAGTCCTTCTTCTCTGACATCATAACCAAAAACAATAACAATACACGTGCCTTATTTGCTACCGTCGACAGGCTAACAAACCCTCCGGTGTCGGTAACGGCTACGCTCCAGTCCACCTGGGCATGCAATCAATTTGCCTCCTATTTTGCTTATAAAATTCAGAAAATTACACAAGCAGTCGGTGACTCCACACCAACCACACGATACGTGTTGTTCCCATCTTTAAATAGCATCCATTCAAATATCATGACACAATTTCACTCAATTAACCAAAAAAGTCTAGAAGACATTATACAACATCTGAAAACATCCTCCTGCTGCTTGGATATTCTACCAACACACTTTTTCAAAAATATTTCACACCGCATGGCCGCTGATCTTTTACAAATTGTAAACACATCCCTTCTTTCAGGTGTCTGTTGTCATCCCTAAAAACTGCAGTTATTAAATCAGTTCTAAAGAAGGCTAGTTTAGACCCCGAAATATTGAAAAACTATAGGCCAATATCAAACCTCCCAATCTCCCAACCCTTTCAACAGCTGAAAATAACTGTTTCGATGTCTTCCAGTCCGGCCTTCGTCAGCACCACAGTACTGAAACTGCTCTTGTTAAGGTTTTCAACGACACTCACTTAAACACAGACAGTGGCAGAACTTCAGTCTTAGTATTACTGGATCTCAGTGCTGTATTCGACACGGTCGATCATGACATACTACTAGACAGAGTGAAAGTCTGGGTAGGACTCTCTGGCGCAGCACTTAACTGGTTTGAATCCTACTTGAAGGGCCGACAATACTTTGTGTCGGTAGCTAATTACACATCAGAGCTGACTAGGATGACATGTGGTGTTCCCCAAGGTTCAATACTGGGGCCTCTTCTGTTCAACATCTACATGCTTCCACTAACTCAGATTATGAAAAACAAAAAAGTGTGTTAATATAATTATGCAGATGACACAGAACTCTACATAACTACATCACCAGGGGACTATAGTCCCATACAAGGGCTGGCTAAATGCATTGAATAAATCAATAACTGGATGTGCCAACATTTTCTTCAATTAAATCAAGGTAAAACAGAAGTAATTGTTTTTGGCCCCAAGGATGAACGATTGAAAGTCAGCGCTCAGCTTCAGTCACTGATGTTAAAAACCTCAAACCAAGCCAAAAATCTAGGTGTAGTTATGGATTCAGACCTCAACCTGGACAGCCATATCAAGACAATCATAAAATCAGCCTACTATCACCTGAAGAATATATCAAGGGTTAGAGGACTTATGTCTCAACAGGATTTGGAGAAACTTGTCCATGCATTTATCTTCAGTAGACTTGACTACTGTAACGTGTGTTCACAGGCCTCATCAGAAAGCTGCAGCTGATTCAGAAAGCTGCAGCTCGGGTCCTCACAAAGACCAGGAAAGTGGACCACATCACTCCAGTTCTATAGTCTTTGCACTGGCTTCCTGTCAAACAAAGAATTTACTTTAAAATCCTGCTGCTGGTTTATAAAGCACTGAATGGTTTAGGGCCTAAGTATTGTGGCATCACAAGGGGACAGGTAGTGGACGGGCGCTACAAAATGGCCGCCAGGGCAAGAACTACATCTCCCAGCCTGCCTCACCGCTCACCCAGCTGCAGCTGCTTAAGGCACCTGATTGAGGCAGGGCTGGGAGACTTAAAAGAGAGCACCTGGGAAGGAGAATGGACAGGCGGAAGGTGAACCCACAAGCCCCGGGAAGAGGACGATAAAGGAGAGGACCTCGTAGCCTGGATTCACCAGTGTTGAGTTTTGTTTTGTTGATTACCCACTTTCTCCTCCGGGATGTTTTATGTTTTCGAACTGGACCTTTTTTTTGATACTTTGTTGTTTTGACGTTACCTTGCTGGTGGGATGGGAAAATAAACCTTTACTTTTTGTTAAACACCCTCTGACGTGCCTGTGTCCAGCCCTCCTTTTGCAGTGCCCCAGGCTAGCCTGTCCTAGCGACAGCCCGTGACACTACAGTATGTTTGTGATCTGCTGCTACCTTATGAACCATCCCGGCCACTCAGGTCGAGTCAGAACTAAACCTGGAGAAGCAGAGTTCAGCTTTTCTGCTCCACATATCTGGAACAAGGTCACTGAAAGCTGCAGGTCTGCTGAGACCCTCGGCTCCTTTAAATCCAGATTGAAGACTTTTCTGTTTGCTGTTGCCTTTTAATTGAACCAGATTAAAATTGCTGCATCTCACTACTGCATTGTATTTCTTAAACTGCACTGCAACTTTTATTCAACTTTTATTTTTTATTTTGCATTTTGCTTTTTGACTTTTATTGTTTTCTTAACTGTTTTTAAATCTGCATAAACTTGCCTAAGAGCAACAACCCCTTTCACTAGTTGTTTGATCCATTGTTAATATGAAAATATTGATTAGTGCAGCTTTAATGAAGTTGGATGTTAGGTCATAGGTTTAATTTGAAAACAAGTGAGTTTTATTTTTGTTTGATTCCACCAGCGCTCACATCTTACTGTGTCATTTTTCAACTCTCTGCACTTGTTTGTGTGTGCTTACATAATTAGTGGTAAATGTGAGGAAAATGTGACCATATGTCTGTATGTCAGCAGTGTGCGAGGAAAGCAAGATGAGATGGGTAAATGAGTAAGTAGTATTCAAATGGTGAATTTTCTTCAGAACTATTCAATTATTTTTTTGATGTGTGATTGCTGGGATAATAAATATGAAAACATCAAAGGAAAGAGAAGAAAAGAACGGAGAGAAGAAGCAAGGATGAGATCAGTTAAGTCAAACAGCCCTGATGATACTGACCCTGACAGCACTTACACCATTCATCAAAACTAATTTGTCTCACATTCTGAAAATCGCATTACATTAATCACACATCCAGCCAATCAAGACAGATAACTCAGACCCTCAATCAACACTCTAGGTGTTATGAAATTGACATGATTGATTATACTACTTATTAACAGGAAAATGACAGCATCCTTCATGGGGTGTCTTAATGTGTTGTTGGGCCCAAACTGGCCACTTGGAGTGCCTCAAAGTCCCAACTGTGATTTATAGTTGAAAGTAACACTGTTGTTATTTTTGTTCATGGATTGGAATGTAGTTCGTCATGCCATTTGCTATACAAAGAGGACGGATGTACCTTCTGAGCAAGTACTCTATATACATTTTGATGGTGACACAATTTTTCAAATTTTCCTCTTTACACGACTGCAATGGATTTAAAATAAATCAGTCAATATGTGGTTGAAGTGTGGAGCTTTTAACACAAATATGGCAATAACCGTTTAAGAATTACAGCCATTTTTACAGAGTCCCCCACATTTTCAGAGGCTCAGAAGTAATTGGACAATTGTCTTACAAATGGTTTGATGGCACATGACAAGTCTGCAGATTTAATGTAAAATCACCTCTTACAAACAAGCATTCCCTACCTCCATTTCTATTTTGATCATGTCTGGGAAATGGATGAGCTACATTTCTGCTCCTTGAAAGGAACTATCAAGCCATGCCTCTGACACTGCAATCCAGTGGCGGGCCGTACGTTTTCGACCTAGGCCTTCAGTGCCGTATAGTCCACATCAGGGGTGCGGGGGGAGAAGTGTCCCGTGAGTTACTGTCAGACACTCAATACGCGGCGCGTTCATACAGACCACCATGTGTGGACAGCGTGGAGGGAGTTCACACGGGGCGTGGGGACCGACCCGCAGAGCCACTCCACCACTTTGACGAGAGAAAAAGAGAGACAGCGGGCATTCCCGTTGAGCAATGCGCGTTTACGGAGCACCATTCTGACTGCCGGTCCCAGCCGCGCCCCAGCCACGCCCCAGGAACACCTCCACGCTTTCTAGGGCAGAAAATATCCGCTCGGCAGCAGCAGGCTGCATGTCAAAGAATACACCCAACTTGTCAAACTAAAGATCTGACTTGTTGATCAACGATAACGTCCACTCTCCATGTACTTTAATCTGTAAAGGCCTGCTTAAACTGCTTTGCCTCCATAGCGACACTGGAGAAAAAGATCTGATTGAATGAAAAACCCGGCTGCAGTGAAAGCAGTGCTGCTGGCTGAAGGCAGAGCAACAGAGGAAGACAGGAGCTGTGCAATGAGAAAATAAGCTGATAGGGAAAAAATAGTATAATACATGTAGTGTATTTGTGAAAAACAATTAAATTATAAAATAGATATAACTTTGATTATGTTCAGGCCAGCACTGAAGGCTTAGCAGGCCCTGATGTCACACCACTGCTGCAATCCCAGCAGCTGTATAAATAACTGTGAGGCGCTTGATCTCCTCAAACTTAGGTAACAAGCTCCTTGCATTGATAACATAAATTCCTCTCCAACATCAGGATCTCTCCACAGAGCAACATGCTACTCCTCCAGGATATTTTAGCAGCATCCATTACACACCAGGAGGAGTGTCAGGGACCATTTGAAGCCAAAATGTTTGTCTCCAAATGTTCATCAGGGAAGATATATAGTTATGATGACACATAGGAAACTCTACAAATGCTTCACGAAAATCATAAAAACTGATGATAAATCAATATGAAAAGCAATCAGGAAATCGAAATGATGTAAATACACATCAGCGTTGATAAAGGGGATGTAATGAGCATACCTTTACCCCTCAAATACTTGCATTGGAGCCAAGTGCCATAATTTCTCCACTGTATGAGGGTATGAACTGTTCATCACAATATGAGTCTTAACAAGTATTGCATTATTAAGAGGTTTTACTACATCCTTGGCAAATTTAGCCAATCACGTCTGTCAATAGATGGCAGAAGATTCATTCTGACAGCAGTCGCTCTCTCTCTGTGTGTGTGTGTGTGTGTGTGTGTGTGTGTGTGTGTGTGTGTGTTTTTTTGAGTGCCACACACACACACAGTAGTTACATTGTTAAACAGGATCCCTATTGTAGAAGCGGATTGGCACTACATTATATTCAACACAAAAGTACACACATACGCGCACACACACTGCAGATGCAAACCTTGCAGTTTCCTTTGGGACGGTTCAGGCTTTTCTGTGGACAACAGCCAGCTGTCAGCTCTGCCTTCTGGTTTCTTCTCACTTTTGTATCCCTCCCCTGCATTTCCCTTGTTCTGTCTCTCTGTAATAGAAACCGATTCTATCTCATTCTCTCATATACCAGAAAAAGGCTCATGTCAGTGTTGATGTCTTTCTGAGTGGCTAACAAAGAACAACCCATCAACCAACAATAGAGTCCTCTCTTCAGCACAGATTAAATCTCTGTGTTATTGAGCAGAGCATGGCTATTTTAACACCGAAAGCTGAAATGAGTCCTCAACAAAGGGTTGCTGCATGTCAGGGATAACTTTATAAGAGGTATTTTTGTCAGACTTTGGTTCAAAACAGCCACTGAGCTTTATTTAAACAATTACATAGCCTCATTCTGATGTTGGATACAAGTGGAAGGAGTGGATCACCTCTACCTTTCTCTGATTTGATGTTCTGCTGACACATCACAGATTTGTTTCCAACTAAGGCAAACAATTATTAAAGAGAGAAATGTAAAAAAAGAAAGAAACGTGAATAGTGACATGCTCATTATAACAGTTAAAATGAATCTGTATCAACATAGCTGCAGACCAAATATGCCTGGGCACCAACATTTTATCTTAAGCTGCCCAGTTAACTTAATGCCTGAAAGGATTCTTTGGGTAGCACTTGTGCAGAAAGAAGTGTGTAAGAATGTGGCCTGTGTAGACATCTGTATTGATTAGAAATGTAGAGGGGTTCTGTTCCATCAGATGTAACTTGTCTGAAATGTGCAGACTGCCTCTACAGCCACACTACCATCTCTGAGACTGAACTTAGAAACAAATGTGTTTTGAGCTAAATGCTAAAGATCACAATAATCATTTTAACATGCAGCCGTTAGGCAGGGTTTATGGTTAGTCTACCATATTCACCATTATGTTCTGGCTGTGCCAAGGCTCTCTCATCTCACGTTGCAATGTCCATTCGAAGCATTTAAGCGCAACATTTATTCTGTAGTAGCTTGCTTTATATATTTTAGGACGAAAGTCTCATGCCAGGCACACAACTGACATCAAAATATGTTGACTGATGCACCCAAATACTGATGATGTGTTTATTATTGTTCTTTGGTGTCATTATTGAGAGAGGACTGTACAAAAGCCCTTTTACAGGCTCTCAGAAGACTTGCATAAACAGCTTTTTAATGTAATGATTAAATGATGATACACAGCATTTTTAACATCTTTTGACCTATTAATTAGGGAACATACCCACGATGACGTGCATACCTGGTGATTTGCAAGAATTGGTTAAATACATTGCATTACACAGATCAATTTTAAGATAGCTCCCTTAACCGTCAGATAGATTTATTAGTTTTTTTTATATAAAATCACATGTCTGCTATCATAAAATCATGTGGTTTGTTTGATTTCACACCACAAACAAACCGCACCAGAGTCTGCTTGGAAGCAGACCAAGACCCATGTTTTCAAGCTGCCTCGGTTCGGTAGTTTGGTCTGTACCAGGGTTCCATTGACAGTGGTTCAACCGAACCAAACAGCTTAGGTTTTAAAAGCACCCCTAATGCTGTGCAGCTTCTCTGTATGTGTGGATTCTACGTGCATGGCCACCAAATGTCTATATCCAGCAATGTCAGATGCTCATGATGTAGCTGAGGACATTTGCTCTGGTTTTCTTTTTCTTTTTTTAACTACAGGGGCTGACAGTTCAAGTTTTATGATTGTTCTCAATATTATTAGGGCCCGGGCAATGTCGGGCCAGTCAAGGCCCTATTGAAAATGTCATGTTTATTATTATTCTGCCAATTTAATTGCCTTTTGGGGGGCTTTATCATGTCCCAAAACAGGTTAATTTTGACATGCATATCAGGACTGGTGAAAAGGTTTATATTTCATGGGTCTTGGATTTCATGAGCAGCTTAAATCTCAAGCCTACGATTCTTCTCCCTCTTAGACCAATGCTATGTCTTTCTACTTGTATTCTAATAGTTAGGAAAAGACAAATTTTGGGGATAAATAATATGTATGTATGTGTACACACACACAGAGAGAAAGGGGTATAATGAGTAGGGTAATTTAGTCTACTTATCCATAAGTTTGTTGATCAACATATGGGTTGAGGTAAAAAAAATTGAGAGCGACGCCTCTCCATCTCATTCATAAATACCTCGGCATCCTTGGGGTAACGAAACAGTCACAGGCGGCTTTTGTTCTCCACAATTGATGCGAAGGACAGAGAGGTAGAGAACCAAGTAGTCCATGTTCAGATCCCAAAGTTTTCTTTTGATCGGTTCAAATTCACGCCGCTGCTTCGAGAGCTCTGCACTCTAATCGAGGTAGAAGTGAATCCTCGTCTTGTTGATGAGGAGGTCGCCCTTTTGTCTGAAAAGGCGAAGAATTTTGACTTTGTCCAGGAAACTCAGGAATCTCACCAAAATTGGCCTTGGATTAGTTAAGCCTGTGCTGTTGTTTCTCTGTGTGGGGCTGCGGTGAGCTCTCTCAATTACCGGAGGATGAGGAACGTTTTCCTGACCGAAGAGGTTCAGCTGCTGCACAAACCCAATGATATCCCAGCCTTCTGCTCTCAGTGGCTGCAAAACAGCGAAGCCTCGGAGGACGTTGACCCGCCTGACAACCCGGAAGTAGGGTTATTCGTTCACTAGCACTCCAAGCTAACATTACGTCATATTTTTTGGGATCATTATTTCTGCTGCAGAGGTTCAAGGTGGAGCTCATTTGAACTCCTTTATACACTGTTCAGTTTGTATAGTTCAGACGGCTTTGAAAGATTGTAATGTGCAAAATAACTAGTAACTAAAGCTGCCAGACAAATGTGGAGTAAAAAGTACAATATTTCCCTCTGAGATGTCGTGAAGTGGAAGTACAAAGTTGAATAGAATGGAAATACTTAGGCTTAGCAAATATACTTGGTTACATTCCACCACTGATTAAAACATTTAGTCTTTCCACTCACAGCTTATCAAAACCATACAATTTACTGCTGACCCCGTTGCCTATCAAAAAAAAAGTCACTACGGTTGCTGCTTGCGTAGTTTAGATGTGTGCAATTAACGATGAAATGTCCAGTTTCCAACATAAAGGTAATTTATTCCTTACTGTTGGAGCCATAATGTAGTTTTGTTGCTTCCTTTTATCTTTGAGGGAAACACAGGGTGAGTTTAGACATGCAGTTCCTACATTGAACACAGGTTGGAGACATTAACATAAAAGGGCAAAGAGGTAAGTGCCTGGTTATGGGAACAAGGTGTTTGGATGGGAAGCAAACAGTGTTTGACCGTGGTTGTGTCTTATCCCATGTTGTGCTGCTAACAAGCATGTCATTTAATGCAAGTGTATTGAACATTGCTGATTGGATGCTATGTGTCACGAAGCAATGGAATAAATGGATTAACAGATCGAAAGAGACAGAGCCAGGCAGTGATTTTGTTTGAGCTATAGAACATGCGTCCGAACAAGTTCTCCCGTTCGCCCCCCATTGGCTTTAGGATTTATATTGGTTATATGTTTAAGTCAATACAATAAATCAAAAACTGGCTTCATTAGAATACATATGGACCGTCGTTCGTTGGACAGATTAGCAACATCACGGGATTCAGCAGCTGGTCGACATTGCTGGATTCAACCGCTGGTTGATTTGACATTGCCTGATGTAGCATTTGCTTTGAAACATAATTGTACAACTGATCATTACCACCGTGAAGCAAGGTACGTTTTTCAGACCAATGGACACTGAATGGACAGAGGTATGTAGCGCTACCAACGTGGCCATGTTAAAGATGTGTGCACACTTTTAGTATAAATCCAATGCACTGGTACCAGCTTATATGCTTAATATAAGAGTTGTACGGGTGGTTCAATTTTGAACCGTTTAATATGATGGATTCTGATATAGGCCTAAAGGTACCAAATCAAGGTTCCATTGTTAAGGAGTCAACCATGGCTGAAACAGTCAAATCTCAGCGTGGCCAATGGTGAAAGGGAAACACAATCTGTCAGGAAACGTCCTTTTAAACTGACACAAAGGGCATTAATGGGTAAACTGGACAAGCTATAAAAGACTTGGAAGGCTAAACTAAACAAAGCTTCTGACCTTAAAAGGACAATTCAAGACCTAATGCATGACAGAGAATACGAAACGGAGGTGCAATGTACTTTTGATAAATAAATAACTCTTTGCAATGAAGTAAAGGAACAACATCTATGTCACACATGTTATCTCTTCAGGATCAGAACCATTTATTGCCACGTATGTTTTCACATCCAAGGAATTTGTCATGGCGGGTGATGCATAACATTAAACAATAAACATAGTGCAAGAAATACAATTACATTTACAATAGAATATACATTTTAAGTTAAGTGCACAGACAGGTGACATGTATGTGTAATGTGAAAGTGACAAGTGTATTTAAATATAAATTATTTAAATATGTAGTATGAAGGGATGTGCAGGAGAGTGACCTATAGGGAATTGTCCTGGGGATGACAGTCAGACAATTCAATTCAGTTAAAAAGCAATAGATGTCATGTGTACAGAATAAACAACGTAACAGAGTTGCAGCACATTCAATGAATATGACAGAAAGTATGGACACTCCTGCTGTCCACATGCATACGTTTCTATGGGGTGACATATGGCGAGTGGCTTGTATAAACTCAAAATGGAACTTTGGGATCCCAGAGGATCCTAATGCACAGTATTCATTGATGTATAGTCGTTGTAGTGGGTTCAATGTGGAGGAGGATGATTTATGTCTGTTTTCCAAATGTGTCCTAGTCTGATTGATCGTTATGTATTATACTTTTTGTTTTATTCTTTTCTTGTCTAGTTTGAGGTATTGTGTAACTTGTATAAATTAAAATGTAAGAGTTGAAAGAAGGGACACAATCATCTGTTGGAGGTCCTTCCATTTCTGCTTTTACTCTCATTTCATTTGTATGATTGCTGTCTGACATCACTATAAACATCATGCAAATTGGTCGATAGAAACTTCTGTGCACATTGGCTCCGAACAATCAATTCCCTCCTGTTGATTGCCTACCGGCACCCTAACCTTCAAATCAGTCACATTGTGACATGGCCACTGATTGGTCTCAGCATGTGGCAAAGCTCTGGATGCTGTGGTATGTTGGCACTGAGATCACACACTAATCTAGCTGTGTGTCTGATATCGATGTCTTCTTCTGCTCGTGTAAACATAGACCACACCTCTTTCTAGGCAACAGACTATCCTCTCAAATGTTGAAAGACCTTCAAAGTTTAGCCACACAAGTGTGATTGTGTGTGTGAGAGAGGGATCGACACATCAAGTGCATCCTGAAGCAATCAAACGTCTATTCAATAACTGTTATTGGCGTCTCTTCTCCACTCTGCTGTTTATTATGCCGTGGAAAATGATGCTTTGCCTTCGGGAGGGTGAGGAAATCGTTCAAGAATTGTACTTTCCTTTGGGACGGGTTGGAGCTGTGTGTGTACGAGACAGCTGTCAGCTTTCTCCTACAAACCTCTTTCTACCGCTGTCTTTATTTCCTTCTTTTTTCTCTTAGTCTCACACCAGTGTGTATGTGTGTGTGTCCCTGGGGTTGGTATGTGCTTGTCAATTCTTACAGCAGCATCTGGCTGCTCTACAGTAACACCAATACACCAAAGACACACACATACACACACACTGACCGTCAGAGTGAGACAAAACACGGTCATTTAGACAATTGTGTTTTTGAGGTGTGTGTGTATGTTCCAGTCTATGGAGAGTGTGAATGACATGAGACTCAGTCAGACTGATATCATGCTCCATTGGCTGATGTTTGTGTGTATTGTTGCTCCAGTATAGCATCAGTATCCATTCCTTTGTGTTTGTAGTCATGCGTTCTTGCTGATGTGATGCACTTATGCATCTGGTCAGCATGAGTGTCCACAAAAATGTGTTTTCTTTGAAAAAAACCCAGGTATAGATGTTGCTTCTTTTTAAATGACCTAATACCGCAGCGGTAAAGGAGGCCGCTTTGGCAGAAAAGGAGGGGCGGCTTTTATTTGATTCTGGTGACTCAGCATCAGCATCAGCTGCAGTGCCACCAACAAGCACCCGGTAGCACATGAACAGACCAGACTGCCACAGCACGCCCTGCATTGCTGCTCCTCGTGCAGGAGCCCAAAGTAACTCTTTTGATCTAAAAGTGGAGGCAACCCGGTCTTCCAAAAATATTTACAGTAAAAATTGGGTTCAATTATTATATTACTGTTGTATGGAATGTTCTATAATCACAGCCACATATTTAACTGTATGCTATTATAACTGGAACTATGTGGAGCTCCTGTTGACATGTTGTCCAGCCTGGCTTAGAAAGGAACAGACGAACAAGAAAGTTCAATTGATTCACTTTTTTTTCTGGAGCTGTGTGAACTGTTGTCATTACTTGTTGTCTCCAACATGGCTGTTGATGTGCAAAAATAACTTTGTAGAATAATTCATCAAAAGGTGTTTGATTTGCAAATAAGCACAGGGGGTTCTGTGTTTATTCTAGGGTCTGGGTTATTTTAGAACAGTTTGATGCTTGAACAACATGTAACCAGCAGATCGACCGTGTGGAACTGTGGCCTGACTGCAGTGTTCTAGCGTTCCTTCAGTTCCACAGTAGAGAAACAGGAAATTACTAAAGGGCAGCAGATAAAAAGCAGCTGGAACAAAGGAAGTCTAAACCCAACAAGCCACTTATATGTCAGTCATGCACTTTGAAACATTGCTTCTGCTCTTTCACTTCCTGTGGAGTCAACGGGCAGACATATTGATAGCTCAACTCTGCCATTGCAACTCACATTGTGATGTGGGTTGCAATGGAAAGTCCTATCATCAGGATTCAAGCACTCTGCCCCCACCTTCCCAGATAGCAGTCGATCCGCCTTCAGGTCGGCAGATCCGCCCTGCTGTCAGACTCAGTTTGGCCAGACAGCGGATTAATTGCGGACAACAGGCGGGTGCCGCCTCTCACTGAAGTACAAGCAGAATAGCTGCTGGTGTATTTATATTTCACAAATCTGTGTAATATATATAATCTGACGCCAGCTGCACCACACGTTTTTATAACGTTTTAGGTAAGTGTTCGATATTATATTGGTTGCTACTGTCGAATTATGCTGGACTATTTGTGGTTATTGTAGACGCGCTGGAGAGAGGGCGTGGTTAGTGCTATTTCTGTTGTGGAAGTCCCACAAACGTAACGTAACATCAAACACCCTGAATCTGGGTTCATAATATCCGTAGCCCACTCATCCTCTCCATGACATGAGCTGCGTCTGGATGCAGCTGCTTTCGGTCGGCAGGACGTCAGTGATGACGATTCAGCGTCACGTTGCACAAGCTTTAATTTATGTCATGGAGCAATAAAGGTGTGTCAAAGCTTTTTGACCAGCTGTGGAGGATGAAGCAGGACACTGTTTGAATACTCTTCTCAAGAGAGAGCACAGGACACTTATACAGCGGACACGTTTGTTCCAGCAGGGATAAAGAATGAATTTAATTGGGGCTGCAACAACGAATCGATTATCAAAAGAGTTGGCAACGAATTTCATTATCAATTCGTTGTGTCGCGCAATTATTACGGCAGTCAATAAGTCACGGAGAAGAAAAAAAAAAAAAGAGCAGAGTAACTGGCCGCCAGCGTTTCTGAGATTGGAGTGACACACGGAAAAAAGTGTAGGTCGTGATCTTCACAAATAAAAGATCTTTGTGTCGAGTCTTGACCAATCGGCGTTAAGATGTCTACAGCGTCTTCATTTCCCTCAAACTTGTTTTTAATGGAAGCTAGTCAGCTTGCTATCACGTTAGCTAACGTGTTTAGGTAGTGTATTGTCATTAAAGTTCCGTTACAGTTCAGTCTTGCTTGTAAACAACCGCAACGTGATGAAACATGCCGTAACCCCCCGGTCTGGTTCAGTTCACGCTGTCACTCATTAATGTTAAACCGGCACACCGGAGGATCTGGCTGCAGGTTGTTGTTGTTTTTTACTCAAAGTAGAATGAATCAAATCACGTAGTTGGGCTTAGCCAACAACGTGAGGTCGTGGTCATAAGAGGCCCAGATATTGATCAGATGATGTGAATGAAATTAATGCTTTTTTGATGTTTTAATCGATTAATCGAAAAATAATTGCTAGTTGCAGCCCTAGATTTAATGTTAGCTGTTAGTTGACCTAAAAATGTTGGTGCTTATATTTTTCAGGTTGCTGTAGTTTATTTTTTTTTGTACAAAGAAGTGCAGTACACATATTCTGAGAATAGTATATTTTTAACACTGTATCTGTCAATAGCTCAAATGAACTAAATAGTTTTTTACCTTTTAATAAAAAAAAAAAATGCATCTGTCATTTAGTGTTAGTATGACGAATGAGTATTTTTCTAACCCCCTTCATAGCCAAATTCTATGGGGACTCGGATGACGATAGTGAGGAAAATCCTCAAAAAAAAAGATCCAGAGGTCAAACGACGAGCAGCACAGTTGCCCCTCCAACTGTTGCCCCTCCTCCCCCTCTTCCACAGACGCCATCACCAGCAGAACAGCAAACACCTACAAGCCAGGGGTAAAGACCAACTTGGCGAGGGGGAACGTGTGGATCAGACACAGTTGCCTGCTGTGTTGAGCAATAACAGCTATGGGATTCAAATTTAACCTTTAATCATTTCACTTTTTAAAATGTTAACAATTGTTAATTGTATACCACGTATATTACAATACACACTGCCACATTGAATCCAAGCGAATATGATTATTAAGATTGCATTACTGGAATTGTAATATATTTTAAGTGAAATCGGTTGTCCAAATAATTTTTTAACCTTATTCTAATGTTTTTTAACAGCTGCTCAAGTTCATATGATGAGCTTATTGGAAAACATGAAGCAGCAGCTTGACCAATTGATGATCAAAGTTGACAATCTCGGTTCGTTTACCTCAGTTGAGGAAGTGGACCTTTTCAAAGATCCCTCCAACTTTCAGCTAAAGAAGAGTGTGGTGAGTTTTTTTGTTTTAAGCATCTCAAGCAAATCTGATTCAAATGTATCTTTTATTTTAACTATTGTATGTCATTAACACTTTCGTTTTCGAAAACATTCTGTAAAGTATCAGATATTAATAGTACTTTTTTGATCCATTTTAGATTTCCTCCCTGGCAACCAATGGACATGATACAAAACGGTGACCTGGAACATCCTCGCCCGCATGTTCAGCGATGACGTTGGGAAGACCATCAATTGGAAAGGGGTGAATGGGAAAAAGTCCTTCAGACAGATGGTGTCAAAGACTTCGGCATGCTGGAAATATCCCCCCCACTGAACAAACCTAATGTGTATGTGCAGTCAGGTTGAATATTTTCAGAATGAAAGATATGCACATTTTGGGCTGAAAATTAATCGTGTGAAGTTTAAACTAAACCCCATATTATTTTCCGCTAATTCTTGCTGCTCTTCGAGTTGCAGACGCCAATCTTCTTCTTTTTTCACTGTTGTGAATGGAATAATAATAACACAGAGACTTGTTGGTTCTCCAATAGCAATTGCTGTTAACCATGTAACCATGTCCACTGGGTTCTATTAAGTTCTATTAGGTTAGTTATATTAAAGAGGTACAAATTGTTCTATACGGGTAATATCTGTACATAAAACATGAAACCTTTCAAGTACTAGTTGTCTCATAATCATTATTAGTTGATAACTGTACACAAAAAATAATTGTTTGTCCTTTAACAAAAAACTGTTTTTTATATCATTTATGGTTGCATTTCTTTTTTCCATTGATGCATTTTAAATATATGTTGGTTAGCTCTGAGATTTTTCTGTAGTTATTTTGAGTAATGGAGGATCCGGGCCAAATGAGCCAGGTCCAAATTGAATCTGGTCTGAATCTTTGACCCGTAGCCGTTCTGGATCTGTGCCGGATCTGGTCCGGATCTGGTCCGGATCTTCAACGTGCATCCATTCCGGATCCGTCCCGCTGTGCATCTAGCCTCCAATCCGGACCCGTTTTGCGGATCCGTTCTGGAGCCTATGATACCTCCTGGGTGGATCTGGAACGGAGTCAGTTTGCTATCTGGGTTGCATGCGCAGTTATCAAGAGTCCCCCCATTAACCGGAGTGGCATCCCGTCCAATGAACTGAATGATATCTGTGTACTAGCAGAGTTCTTTGTTGCGTCTGCTATACATGGCAGCATCAGCAGCTTCAAATCCTGCTGCTTCTTTCTGGCTGCTATGCTGATACTCTGTAATGCAAATGACTGTGAACCAATAGATTGCCATGGGTACTTGGTAAACATGTATTGTACATAGCGCATCATTTGTACCTTATCAGGTTAACACCTCATGCTGTCATAACTCTCTGTGACAAACAGCAGTGAAACCACCTCTGCAACCACTTGTAATAGAGTCTCCACTCTATTACAAGGCCTATAGCCTGCAGACTTGGTTTGAATACATTATTGTTTGGATTGCAAGCAGTTTGCTTTGAAGCATTGATTGCTCTTGCCAAGACACAAACACATTAATTAGATTGCTTCAGAAAGGTGCTTTGTGAACTCTGGAGGTGAGACACACTGCTTCTAACTGAAATATGTGAGCGCCACATCTTACACTGTCAGGGCACATGTGTTAACCCTGTGTTGACGTGTTCTTCTCTAGCTTGGAATAGGCTGCTTTATAAGATGAGCATGGTTTTCACAATGTCCTCTTACTGATGGGGCTATGTGAATTACTGACTAGTGATAGCGTGTTCCCTGCTGGCTAGGAGGTTAGCGATTATCCATCCATCTTTTATCCTATTCAGGGCTGGAGATGACTACAGCTGACATTTGGCGGCGCTATACTATCATCAGGCTGACACAGAGGAATGGTAGGATCGGATTGACAACAGAGAGTTGTGCCTCGATAAATGAAATGATAAATCAGACAAAGATGATTAAGATCATGAAGTAGTCACAAAAAACACTAAGGGGATTTTCTTTTAGTTTAATAATTGCTGATGCAACAATATACATAACATCACACTAAAAAGGAAAGAATCAAGTCAGCACTAAGCACACACTCTTTCATAAACACACACACACACACACACACACACACCTGTCATATACCTTTTTGTAATACAAGCAGTCTTTTCAATCTTATCTTCCTTATGAATAAAAATAATAAACGCATAGCCAGAGAAATGCACCACACACACAAACAAAAGAAACTAATCTGTTCAATATGGAGTGCCATGTTTCCCCTTGTCATCAGAGCTCTGAGTCCAAATAACAGTCAATACCTCTCATTAGTATTTCAGGTGGCGAGGTCTCTTTGTGTGTGTTGTTTATTTGCCAGACTTGTTTCCTTTCCGTTCTATGACATTTGGGACCTTTCATCAGGATCACAGCCATCCTGGTGGCTCATCACAAACAAAGAAACGTTTCTCTCTTTATATTTTTAAAGCTCATGTCCCCCAGCAGTCTAAGCCTAGAGCAGCACATCTGAAAATTCAAGAGGGGGGTGGAGGGGCTGTAATCTCTCTGACGGAATCACGGGGTGAATTGCCCTCGTGAATCGCGAGGGGAGTTGTCTGACTCTCCCTCTCCTGAGCGATTCAGCCATAACTATAAGCGCTATCAAAGAGGAAAGTCTTTAGTCTACTCTTAAATGAGGTGACCGTGTCTGCCCCCCGGACTGAAAGTGGAAGCTGGTTCCACAGAAGAGGAGCTTGATAACTGAAGGCTCTGGCCCCCCATCCTACTTTTTAAGACTCCACAAGTAACCCCACATTCAGTGAGCACAGCTCACACCCTAACCCCTACATTGTGTTTAGAGATTGTACATGGGGATTATATGTTATTGTAGCCCTGATTTTTATGTTTAATTTGATACATGTGACCAGAATGAACAACATAACAAAGTTACAGCACATTCAATGAATATGACAGACATTATTCATATGAGTAGTAGGCATGGACCATGATCCAGGCACAGCCACAATCCATGTCAGCAGATGGAGATAGAGCGGAGGGGCATCAGCAGGGCATGACTGGAGGTAGAAGACAGGAGGCAGGACCGGCTCCAGACAGCTACGATCCATGGAAACTTGAGGTGAGGAAGCACAGAGGCTCCCGGGAATAATTAGAGTTAGTAATGTGCATTAAAGAGGCACAAATTCATCCAGAGGAAGAGAGGAGAGAGTCCTTCTGTGAAGAAGCTGGTGGTTGGGGCATTGTTATCAGCTGTAACTGTTGTTGTCGGAGAGCACTGTAGAACACAGGCTGTGAGATGGACTGAGGCATGCACAGGAGAGTTAGTGGCAGGCAAGGAAGAAAGTAATCATGGGGAACTATTTACAAACTGGCTGGGATTGAGACAAGCTTCAAGGGAGTACATCAGCATTACATTTCCCGTGACTGAAGAGTCTCTGGGGTTATACTTAGGGGCTTGCTTATTTCAGTTCCACCAGTCTTCATCCTTATTATTTGGATTTATTCCCCCATTAAATTGATGAATTACATATGAAATACAAATGTCCTTTCAAACTGTGTATTCTACTGCCTGTAAATGTTTTTGGGATATGAATTAATTATTATTATTATAATAAGTATAATTATCTACGACTATAGAATCAACCAGTGATTGTCAACCACTGTGACAAAATGTCCAATTTCACTTAATTGGTCCAAAAAAATATTATTTAGCTGCCGCAAATAATGTTCCATTGTTGAGCGTCTGAGCCTGCAATATAGTGGCTGGCCTAGTAATTTCCTATACAACAGGTCTGCACCTTGTTCTGCTATTAAACAAACTAAACGGCCGTATGTTATTGATTGTATCTACAGACAGCTTGTCATTTCTGGGTCGCGTTAAAACTCTTCTCTGTGTCGCGCAACGGCGGAGTTCCGCCCCGATGCGCTGCACAAAGGTGAGCACACAGCGGACAGAGAGAGAGAGAGAGAGAGAGAGAGAGAGAGAGAGAGAGAGAGAGAGACGCGAAAAATATGTTGCGTGCTTTTCACAATAGGATTTGCTGCTGAAGCTATCACCATTTTAAGTGCTGAAAGAATATAACGTTCGTCGCCACTATGAGACTCTTCATGCCGACAAATGCAACAACTTTCAAGGACAACAGAGAAGAGAGAAGGCGAATGAATTGTGGGCGGCTCTGAAGAAACAGCAGTCTGTTTACTCGTAGCCGAGAAATCAGTGACGCTACAGTGAAAGCCAGCTACCTTATTGCTAATGAAATTGCAGTGGCTTCAAAGCCATTTAGTGAGGGGGAATTTGTGAAAACATGCATGCTGAAAGCTGCGAAGATTATCAGCCTGACAAGAAACACAGTTGCAGAGAGGATTTCTGATCTTTCGGCGGATTTGGACAGCCAATTGAAGTGCAAAGTAAAGTCATTTATTGCATTTTCAGTTGCAATTGACGAAAGCACGGACATTACAGATGCGTAACTGGCCATATTCATCCGCGGAGTTGATGACTTTGACCGTCACCGAGGAGTTCGTGGAGTTGGTGCCAATGACGGATACCACAACAGCAGCTGATATTTTCTCCGCACTCATCGGCGCCCTGGACAGGGTCAGAGTGGACTGGTCCCGCGCTGTCAGCCTGGCTACAGATGGTGCGCCCTCAATGATCGGGAAAAAAGCAAGTGTTGTGACAAAGTTCAGAGAGAAAGTGCAGACTGCAAATGGAGGACGTGATTTTGGGACCTTTCACTGTATTTTGCATCAGGAGGCTTTGTGTTGCAAGTCATTAAAGATGAATAACGTCTTGAAGGTGGTCGTCCAAACTGCTCATTTCATCCGATCCACAGGCCTGAATCACTGTCAGTTTGACAGCCTTCTCAGAGGGAAAGACCACAACTATGGGCTACCATACCACACCGAGGTTAGATGGTTAAGTCGAGGTGCTGTACTGAGGCGTTTCTTTGAATTACGAGAGGAAATTGAACAGTTCATAGAAGAAAAAAGGCAAACCAGTGTTAGAATGTCAGTCCACAGAATGGATGCAGGACCTTACATTTATGGTGGATGTTACTGAGCACTTGAATAACTTAAAAAAAAATGCTGCAAGGATGCAACAAAGTTGTCATGCAGTATTATGACAGCATATGTGCGTTCAAGTTGAAGCTGTCATTGTGGGAGATGCAACTCGCAGGTGGTGATGTAGCTCACAACATCCAACTTGAAATAATAGAATTGCAGTGATTCAGATTTGAAGGGCGAATTTGCCACAGCTGGCTTGGACAAATTTTATCAGTATCTCTTGCCACGTGATAGCCCTTGCTGCAAAAGTGTTGTGCGTGTTTGGAACCACATATCTTTGTCTTTGTGAGCAAGGTTTCTCTTTAATGAGCATCAATAAAACAAAGCTGCGCTCAAGGCTCACGCACAAGCGCTTGAATACCATCCTGAAATTGGCTGCCACTCAGGATGTGACACCTGATATTGATGCACTTGTGAAAGCTACAATATGGCAGGTTTCAGGAGTGAAATAAACAATGGGTAACCCCACTTAAAATGCAGCATGAAACACTGCACCCTGATATAGTTCTGTGAAAATGATTGTCTTCTATGGAAATTTAAAGAAAGTGAACAGTGTGTGATTTACTGTAATAATGTCAGTCACTTCAGTTCCTAAATTTGGTTTGTTGAAATTGTTCATGCATTGCACAGCTTTTATCTTTCTATTAATACATAGTGTAGCCTACAAGGCAGGGAGTTGTCAGGCCTGGACTGAAAGGACGACCCAGATGCAGGGGATCTCCGCACAGGCGCACTTTATTATTTCCTTAGGTCCTCTTCGACGAGTGAAAAGACCATTAGGCTGTGAACACAACTTTCTTACAAAAACTTCAAACAAAAAACACTCCCGAAGGAGGGAAGAAAAACAGGGAAAAAAAACAACTTACGCACAAAAACTTTCGGGGAAAACTCTAACTAGGACTGTGTCCGCTGGCTTTGGTGCATGGGCAAGGAAAAACACTTTGGCACAGGACAGAGGGAAGACGCAGACTATAAGCACATGAGGGCAATGGGGAACAGGTGGAACCACTCAGGAATCAGGGGAGACGATCAGACCAGTGACACATGAGGAAGGGCAAGTGACCTAAAACGAGAGGAGAGTCAGGCTTCAAAATAAAACAGGAAGTTACGAGACAAAAACCCCAGACAAGACAACCCTCACCGCGGTGTGACAGGAGTAACTCAACCCGCTTGAATAATTTCTACCTCAGTTTGTATGGTTTGTTGAGTTAGCACATGATTAATATGTGGAAATGACAAATGAGGTATTTGATACCTAGAAGAGTAGTTGTATTTATTTTGTATTTTGTTTAATCCCAGATAGGCTGCGACTTCAAATTATCCTTTATTGCGCAAGAAATCATATATGGGCACTTCTGCACCCTGTACATATGACGTCTTTCCCGCGGCTCTGTAAATCCAAGAATCACATGGTCTTCACCCAGCCAATCAGCAAAGATCACTCTATGTCTTTGTGGAATTTGACCAATGACCAGAGACCTGGAGCGCATCCGACTGTAGAGAGAGCACGACTCTCTCTACATTCACGGGTCAAACGACGAAACTAACCATGGTAAGTTGCTGAAACTCACATGTTATGCTTCAATAGTTGCACTAAGTGATTACATGCATGTTTTTTGTGGATGACCTTATAAGTTGTTTTATTGCATGTGTTTTAATTTTTTAGGAGATGACTGCTCGCTCGTCTTTTTTATGGCAAGAGGAGCCAGACTGTTTTCGTGCCCGCCAACCCTGCCATCAGTAATGATGATGTGAAGTCCAAGAGGTGGTACATGCGACTGTTTGCCTACTGTATTGATGTCAGCCTCACAAATGCCTGGTTTATGTACAGGCGGGACTGCAAGACCCTTGGTGACAAAGGCCTGCCTCTGAAGGGTTTCAGATTGGCGGTGTTTGGGGCTGCCAGCTGCCCGAAGCCAGCCACATCTAGGTCCAGAAGGAGCTCAGTGTCCTCTGTTTCCTCTGTTGACAGCCTGACCAGCATTCTTGATATCCCTCAGCCTGTCCGGGGACAGCGCAGCCACACCCTAAATGATGCTGAGCGATTCGATGTGTCACTCTTCCATGCCCCTGTGTATGTCACACGTCAGACCTGCAAGTACAAGGTTCCCCTAATGAGGGGACCCTAGGGTGGAACTGGTTTTAACCAATGCTCCTCCATAACCACTGCACCACTTTAACCAATGCTCCTCCATAACCACTGCAACACCTAAACCACCGTGCCACCCTCTCTCTTTCTGACCGCAAAGAAAAAAATCAATCAGACACCATCGTGACGTAAAATATTAACGGTAGTAGTGATCAGTAATATCGAGACACTAGTAGCGATGGAGGTGGAGGGAGTTGCTGAAGAGATGATGATGGGATGAGGAGCAGGACTGGATATGATGGAGACTGGAGGTGAATGGGGTTGGGGGAAAAGGTGCATTATTTTGTACATGACAACTGACAGCAACAGAGGCCAGTTTTAAAATGTTACAGCAGTGATGTGAGGGAGAGCATCCCTCACTCATTCAAGCCGGAGAGTAAGGGTCAACTCTGAATGATTTGTGACCAAACACCAACTGGCAATGCTGCAGAAATACCTTAAATAAGGCTCTGCCTTTCACTTCACTTCCATGATAGCGAGCTAGACAGCTTTTTAAAGTCAATATTTACAATCCGGAAATTGAACACGATCAATTTATTGTGCATGTTTTTTATCGTGATATGCAAAACAATCCTAAATTTAACCCATCCCTAGCTACACGTCTCCCGTCCAAACAGCTTGTAAAATTATATTTATTAACATTATAGGTGTTGCAATATGGCAACGTAGCAGAACTTCACAAACACATGAACAACTTAGATTTGTTTTTTAACATTTCAATTCTGGCTTTTGTGAAGGAATATAAAGTATTCATAATATTGCCCTGAAACTTTGTCTGACTCCCTTTCCGGCAACGTGTCGGTCCTGATTGTCTACTTGACTGGCACTGGTTCATGTAAATTGAGAAAAAGAATATAGACGTTCCTGGTAAAAAAAAAAGAAAGTATTTTGAGTCTCTTAATATCAGTGAATTACTGGCTTTATTCATAGACGACAGGGAAAGATGGCTGGCTGATTCGCCAAGTGCTTGAATGGACGGCTGGTTAAATAAATTGGCCAGATGACTGCATGCATGCACTGAACAAATTGCAGAGTGGAGTATCACCCAGCATGAAAACAGGCCTTCCTCTTGGGATAAACTAATAAAAAAAAATCCTTTTACATTTTTCCTTTTCTGTTCAGCTTCATCTCAATTATATATGAAATAAACATATGCAGTTATGACGCTGAGCTGTATCCAAGCTGTCGACAGGCCAATATAGTATAAGTGCAGTGATGTGCCAGGTTAAGTGGCTTGATGGGTGACCGGCTTCCCTCCTGCTGACAGGCCTGACTGAGTTTTTAGCCTGACCTTGTTTCTGACTGAAGCAGCAGCTGGCTGCCTGATTGACTGTCTGAGAGATTGACTGGGGGGCTCATTGATTGACATTTCACTACTAAGCTTAACTGATGGAGGTATAAATAAATTCAACAGCAGACAAGTCTCACTCTAGAATGTCACTCTCAAAAAAATAAAATAACTTCTCTATAAAAAGATCTGTAAAGTGGTTTACTGATTATCTATAACCTAAGTGTGTTAAATTAAACGTTTACATTAGTGGTTGGCCATCTGAGATAATAAGACTGTGTGTATGTGTGTTAACACCCACAGCACTGTCGAGAGGATGGGCAACTTCAGGTCGTGCCTGACACATAAGACCCACAAGTGAGGTAGACCAGGGGTTCTTAACCTTTTTGACCTCGGGGGCCCAACTTTTCAAGTATAAAGTGGCCCGGGGCCAATTCAAATATTAACACTTTATTGGTTTATGAACTAATTGATCTCACTCTTAGTTTGACATAAATTTGATAAATAAATAATATGTGGTAATAAAATAAATACACTGTGCACACACTATTTTTGATTAGATTTTTTAACAACTACAGTGCTCTCGGTTAATCCTAAATGTTAATAAACCTCAAACCTGAATATTTAAGGCAGTAAAAGTGAGGTTTATAGCTTCTTATGAGAATATTTATGTGTGCACAATTATTGGGCAACTATTAGTGTGCAGAAGGTCGGGTTTCTGCCTTCCTTGATATTATAAGTAAGCACACCTAAACTAATTACGCACACACTCTTCTCTGCAAAACTGTTGAATCACAAGGAGACAAAGATGTTACTCTTACTCTATCATGCCATTAATGTTTCTCAAACCACATTCACACATGCAGTACATCTCTACTGAGCAGGTGGTGTCTATTGCAGGATTAAAACCTAGAGCTTTTTGATTGTTCATCAACATCTCTAACCCCTGACTGTGCATCAGCGACTGCTTCTTGTAAATACAACTATTTACACAGTTGGTAGGTCCCACAGCTACAATTCTGAAGCAGGCTGTAGGCTTTCCTCTAATCGTTCTTCTAGACTTACAAAGCATCCTAAATAGACACCATATGGCTGCCAATATGTTCGACACAACACGGTTGTTTCTCATGAAACGCTGAATAAGAACAAAGTTGTTGTCTTGACACAGTAGCTTTACATTCCTAGAAGCCTATGACGATGAATCTAGTTAATGTGTGAACAGACAAGTGAGCCGATTTGTTGGATTAGCTTCTCTTGATCTGAAATTGGTTCTGGTTTTCAAAATCCGCATTTGATTAGCCTTAAATGGAGCTTGAAGACTCAACTCAATATTATCTCTTTATAAAGGGCTTCTGGGCGATGCACGCACACACACACACACACACGACACATGCACAAGTCTTCTCGATTGTCCTCAGCTCCTGGCTGGAAAAGGCATCATGATATATACTGTATCATTGAATTCATAAATTAAATAATCTTTAGTCTTTTAAATGGAACAAAAAGGCACAATTTAAAAAAGGAAACATGCACCAAAACCATATATTTAGTCACACTTTTAGTTCAATCAACAACTAATCTGATAACTAAATAGAAAGAACATGAATTAAACTATATTAATCCCCTTGGGGAAATAATTCTCTGCATTTTACCATCCTTAGTAATTAAGGAGCAGTGTGCTGCCGTGAGGCACCCGGGGAGTAACTGGGGGTTCAGTGTCTTCCTGAAGGACACTTCAACATGCGAACTATGGGGAGACCATGGATTGAACCTTTTAGTTGCAGAACGAGCACTCTCCATGAGCTACAGCCGCCGCTATATTTGTTCACTTTTCATACAACCCGATCACCAAACAACAATATTCAGCAATTTCTGAAAAAACCCAGGATTCTCATTCTCTACAAAGTAGAGTAAAGGTTCAAATGTCAGTTCTAGCAAGTACATTTTGCTTAAGATAACGATGAGGCAACTAGACCAATTAGTCAAGGTTAGAGAATAATCATGGTCATCATTAATACAGGAGTGAATATTTATGGCCCCACCAACCTTGAGCCACCAAAAAAATAAATATTTATAAAATTATTAATTATAAAAATTATAATATTAATACATTATGCAAATGGTCAATATGTGTTTTTGAGCTCTGGAATATACCCAGTTCTATTTGTAAAATAGGATATCTGCGCACAATATATGCTTTTCCTGCTTGTCCTCTCCACCTGTGCACATCTCTGCTGCCCCAGGTCAATTTTTCCCAAGAAAGACGGGTCTAATAAGCAGTTTAGCCAATCACTAATTAAAGCTATAAATGAGTGACATACAATTTATCCAATCAGCGCAATTTATCCAATCATGCTGTCGGTTATTATATGATATGCAAGTAACCAGATTAGTGTTCTGGCTTTAGAAGCCGTTTATCAATCAATGTTATTATATGTTTTTGCTGCATGTGTTTTACCTGCGTTAAGCTACATTTATCTCATTTCCTACCAATTAGAAACAGTAACGTATGAGCACTCTGCTAGTTAAAGTTGTAATAAATGTAATAACTGTGTATGTTTTAAGGAAATTAGCGTGATAGTTGGCTCTTTGTGCTATTAATGCAAACGAGGAGTAAGCAAACATAATTATCGTTTTTGTGCCTTTGCCCCTATTGCTTGCCTGCTCTTGGACTGTATCCATTGAGGTTATCTTCATTTTATCATTATACACCACCTGCTGCCTCCTAATCAGTGTTTTCTGCGTTTTGGTCCAAACCTGCTATTCCCAGATTGTGACAGTATGAACTGAACAAACATGGAACCAGTCAGGAAGAACTTTATAAAAAAAGATTTTCCCTTCTCTGCTTCTATAGAGAATGGAAAAGAGCACCTTGTAGGGAGTACAAAGAGGCTGCTTTGAAGCTGGCTCGCCTAAAAGTTACTTCAAAGCTCTTTGCTAAAGAACTTTCAAAACACCCCTTATTTTCAGTTGTTTTATCCCCCAGCCTGCTTTCCTGTCAGCTAGCCCTCCATCTGCCAACATCCAGTTGGCTAGCCCTCAGCCTCTAGGTTGCACCCCAGTTGACTTTCAACATGCTAGTCTCCAGCTTGCCCTCCTTCTGTCAGCACCTCAGCACACCTGTTCATAGTTTCCGGTCGTTGGTCTGGCCGACACCAGTTCCTGTTTCTGTCCTGCTCTCCACTGGTCTAACTTACTGTGTTCCTGTAGTGGCCATGTTCCAGTGGGGTCCTGTTATCGTAGCCGTTTTGTACCAGTACCATAGGTGTGTTCCCTTCACAGTGGCCATGTTCCAATAGGACCCCATTATCATAGCTGTGTTCCCGTCACAGTGGCCATGTTCCAGTGGGGTCTCATTACCATAGGTGGGGCCCCGTTACCATAGCTGTGTTCCCGTCACAGTGGCCATGTTACAGTGGGGTCCCGTTAACATTGGAAGGTCATCATACCCATACTAAAACAGGGTTATCTCCTCAACCACAAGGGCAATTTGAAGTGATATAATACAGAAACCCTTGTGAGATTACTTGTATATGTGTACATATTTCCTTGAGGATCATAACTTTACACAAAATGCATCATATCTCCCCCGTACAAAGTCATATTTCAGTCTAAAACACATCTGTTTAATTGTGCGAGCCTGTGGGAGCTGTCTAAAGCCATCCACATGAGTTTTACAGACCTTTTAGCCACTCATAATGAGTAGCATTAGATCTGCTGTGACTAGAAATGCCCACACTTTTTTTGCTGAACCTTGAATGCCTCCCAAAACACGTCAGCAGGCGGAAGCAAAAGCAGGCACTCATTTTGATACCAAACAAGGCTGTGTGGGATAACGTTTAATCCAAAAGTAAGTAATATTTCAGTTTTTTCGCTAGTAAATGTGGTGGTCTGTCACACCTTTCACCAAAATGATTAAAACAAAAAAAGCTTCATGGGGTGTGTGTAAATGAAAAATGACCATTACAACATTTTTTGTTTTCAAATCAAATATGTAATATACATTAAAAACATTTTTTTTACTCAATATACATGTTAAGTAATAGAAAACAGTCCCGGGCTGGTTGGGATGGCTGTGGTGAATCCTCTCTGTAAAATAAATGACTAGTCAATACTAAGTTCACACAGTTTGAACAGTTCAACGGGTGTACATGTGGAGCAGTGTCCGGGTCTTCATCAGTCTTCCACGACAGTGTAGGTGCTGGTGGCTGCAGATGTGATCCTCTGTAAAAGACATTACTACTGGTCACTACTAAGTTTACTGAAAGAAAGATGACAGTGGTCGTAACGATTGAGCAGCGTGCACGGTGCTCTCTGTAAACGTTACTAGTCAGCACCGTGCAGTAACGTAAGCTAACTGACAGCGTAACTGTGAGCTAAATGTGCTCACTCTGCTAGCGTAAATATGCTATTGTATTATGCTATAGTTGGGTCAATATCACCATAAGGGGCCTTTGAGACTTCCCATTTACAAAAAAAAGCTAAGATTTTCCATTGAACTTCATGTACATTGTATTAAGTAGATGTTATGCTGTTAGAAATGCATGTTGGTCAAGCTCCCACACTTAAAAAAAACTAACTGCATGATGACAATGTACTTGCAAACAGCCAAATATGTCTACACTGTCATGGACAAATTAAAAGTAGAGTAAATACATTGTAATTACAAAATGTACATTTTCGAATATATTTAGTCCCTTTCTCAACAATATATTTTATTTGATGGGAAAAGTATTTTGATAATAATGAAATTATGCAAATAATGTCCACCCTGCAATGGGAAACTTGCTGACAGGGTAGACAATGACAGAGTTGACCTTTTTGGCTAATGTTAGCCTTTAATGAGCACATGGTGGAACTTCAGTTAGCAACATGATTCAGTTAGCAAAGTGACTGTGTACTGTTTTACAAATAGATTTTGAATTTCTGAAAGGTTTTTATATTCATTGATATTTCCCTATGACAGAGTGGACCTGATAAGCTTGACAAAATAACACTACACACAATATAACACTACACACAAAAGTGGCTAGTCCAGGGGACGGCAACCCGCCGACCCCTAGCCACTTTTGTTGTTTGCCAGAGCACACCATTGTTTTTGCTTCCGGCACTGCGCAAGTGGCTCCCGCTTTTCTTTATATTGTATTTTTTTTTTAAACTTATTTTCAACTAATTTATTGTTTTCAAATCATTACATTATGTCAGCAAGACATGTCAAACTTTCCGTGATCAATCTGTTACTTATTGCACTTTTCACCACCGTGTCGAAGCACGCAGCCATGGTCCCGTTGTTTACACGAGGAACCAGCCGTTAGCATGCCGGAACACGGCAGTGCTACTACTCGAGGAGAGACCCGATGTTCTCTGCAAGCTGAAGAGGAAGAATCGGGGAAGCCATGCAGGGGTGGAACGTCGCGCCAGGAGAAGACGTTTTAAACCCGTCCTACCCTCCATCATCACTCTGGCCACATTCACTCAATACATCACATGCCACACCAGAGACAATAAGACACTGGATGGACTATTGTCAAGAGCTTGTGGTCATTTCAGATATTATTGTGACTGATAAACATATCTTACTTTGTCACATAATCAGTCTTTAGTTGAACAAAAATAAACTATTGAGTAGATTATTTTGTTTCTCAGAGATTTGTGAGGGAGTTAAATTGATTTGTTCCCTGTCTTCTGAGTTTCTCTCCCCTGCACTGGTATAGAGAATTATGGCAGCGGTAGAACAAATGAATGATAAAAAGTTGAGTTACAGAGCCCTATACATCTCTAGATGTTATATCATACATCTCAGTCATGCAACAGGTTGCATCTTAATTAACTGACTTTCTCTTACACACATACACCAAATGCCATTCTCTCACGTCACATGAAAGCATCAGCAGTGTCTTCAGATAAAAGAAAGGAGAGTGGAAGGAGGTCAACGAGATAGACGGGTGGATCAAATGTTTTCAGTGTGGGGGTGTTCAAAGTCTCTACATAGTTATGGAGGTATATATCCTTTTTATTTCTGCCTTTATCTTTTCATCCTTTTATCTTTCCTTTATCATAGACCGCACATGCAAGGTGTTTTTGTTGCTAAAAGAAAAACAGGATTAAACAGGGGTTTTTAAACCCTGTACCCATTCTTCAAGTCTTATGAACCTCAATTGAGTTATATTGATTTTTTTCAGAATTTTATTTTGAATAAAATGTATATTTCCAAAAATGACACTTTTATACCATATTTTTATCATAACATAATTTTATCAGATTCCCCAAAAAGGCCTTCTCGAGCCGCCCCCGCCATCTCCACAACGCTCCACTCTGCCCTCTCCCACCTGGACAACAACAACACCTATGTGAGAATGTAGCTTATAAATTGGTAACTTGGTTGGCTAGTCTCTAAAAAATAGCAAGCCATCCTTTATAACGTCTGCCTTCTGAGGGAACACACTAGGTAAGTGGAAAAGGCACGGTGTTCATACAAAGCTTTACATGTCTCAATCATTGGTCTCTCTCGGTTAATAACACAACCTCCCATTGTTGTCTTGGTGCAAAGCTCGTATTTGCCATGATTAAATCTTTGACTTTGGCTTGTCTTTTATTATTGTCTGTTTACTCTTCCTTGTAAAGTTGCTGAACAGCACTGGCTGCAGCCTCAATGTCAACTGAGGGTCAAATCAATACTCCCTCAAGTAATCATTATGGCAATCATCAGGTCAAAATGTCAATTTCAGAAACATGATCATTTATAATCTAATGGGCATATTGTCATGATATTTGCCTTGCAGATTCATACTGGGGATGAACAGGATGAACCCCTTTGATTCCCTTCGAGCAGAGGTCGCAACCCTCGTGTGTTTGTGTTATTGTTTTCTTGCTTTATTTAAGCATATTTTAATTTTTAAACTCTGGCGGAGAAAAAAGAAAAGAGGGGCGGGGTGAGGCCAATGACAGCCGGCCAGTGAGAGCCGGCTGGCCCGGGCCGGGCGCCGGCCGCACCGGGAGCCCGAGAGTCGGTCGCACCGGGAGGCGAGCCCCGGGAGCACCGGTCGCACCGGGGCTCGGTGTTCAGACGCTTGGCGTCGCCGTCAGGCCGTCGGTAACAGCCTCCTTCGCGCCGGCTCCGGTCTTCTCTGAGTCGGGTTGTTTGTGAATGCAGCCCAAAGTGTGTGATAAACTCCATCTAGTGCAGTAAACCACTGCGATCATCAGCACACTCGGATCTCTGTGGACACATCAAGTGCAGAATCTGACGTGAAAATATTCAAGCGGGCGGAAGGAGTCACGGGACCCAACATCCGGTTTTCAAAATACTAACTGATATGAATGTGTTCAGAACATTTCTGACCACATCCAAACATCTTAACTGTAACAGTACGTTGTGTTTGACATATTACAATATTTTTGTATGACCAGTACAGGCCGGTGCTCCGGTGCGGCCGGTGCTCCCGGTGCTCGCCTCCCGGTGCGACCGACTCTCGGGCTCCCGGTGCGGCCGGCCGGCTCTCACTGTCCGGCTGTCACTGGCCTCACCCCGCCCCTCTTTTCTTTTTTCTCCGCAGAGTTTAAAAATTAAAATATGCTTAAATAAAGCAAGAAAACAATAACACAAACACACGATTATAAACGTATTTGTAATACGTCAAACACAAACATAAAAACAATAAAACAAAAATATGTGTATAATCAACATAAGTGTTTAATCAACCTATACGTGTATAATCAATGTATGTGTAATACGTCAAACACAAACATAATCAGGGAGGAGATACGTTTCTGATCAAACGTAATTGGGAATGCGTATTAGTTCTGGGGGAACGTAATTTTTAGGAGACAGGGTTGGAGGTCGGCAACCCGCGGCTCCGGAGCAGCATGCGGCTCTTTAGCCCCTCTGTTGTGGCTCCCTGAGGCTTTGACCCCCAAAAAACACATCAGCAAACAAACAACAAAACATCTAATGTTGAAAGACTCAACAAGAACAAGCACACAGCATCTGCTGAAAAGTATCAAGCCGCAGATGAGCGAAGAAGAGCGATTCCTCAACTGCTGCAGCAAACTGAGCAAAGTAATTATACTTTCAGGAAGTGGATCACGTCTCCAAACTCAACTACTGCTGCTAGTTGTGTGGCAGCACATGAGACACTGAGGCGTCCGCTAGTAAAAATGTGTCCGTCCTCCTCCGTTTGCTGTGCTCTAAAACGCTGGTGTAGTGAGGACGCTCAGTGTAAACATAGCAAAAGATATGCGTTTTAAAATGGAAACGTAGTAGTCTACATGCAAACTGTTGAGAGGACGGGGATTCAAACTTGATACCTTGTGGTTGAAGAACAAACTCTAAAACATGAGCCACAAATATTGGCAGGATTTAAGTTTTCCATAGTTGTGTATTTATTTGACCTCAATGTAGGCCGACACATTTTTTCTCCTCTTCATAAGAGTTTGATAGTTATAACAGGTAATATAACACAACTATATATTAAACGTTATAAGCTGTGATAAATACATTTTGCGGCTCCAGATGATTTTATTTTGGTGTAAAAAAGGGCAAAATGGCTCTTTGGATAGGAAAGGTTGCTGATCCCTAGTTTAGTGGAAAGGCCTTTTTTATACAGCACATTGCTCCAACCACATCAAAGCTTAACCTAAACATAATTATTATTATCAGCTTTAATAATTGCAAATTACATAAAATTATGCTGACGCTTTTATCCAAAGTGACTTACAATAATTAGATATTTGTTGTCATTTTAAGGCTTAAACATAACTGTCATAGCCAGTCATGGACCTACTACAGTACCTATTAACATTGTGATCCATAACTTTGCATGCATTAAAACCTGCTGTGTGTGTGTGTGTGTGTGTGTGTGTGTGTGTGTGTGTGTGTGTGTGTGTGTGTGTGTGTGTGTGTGTGTGTGGACGTATTACGCTCTGATGTGTTTGAGGAGGACAGCGTTTGTTCACGGTCATGGTGTATGGAATCCACCTTGTAGCTCACAGGTTTTATATACTGTTGCATTGTGGAAGCATTCAAAGAGTCAGCATATGGCATAATTACTGAGTGACACAGACAAGCACGCACAAATCATACACTGCCTTGTAGATGATCAAAACATGGTTTCCCAGCCATCAAACAGAGAAAGTCTACTGATGTTTTCTGCTGCTGACATTCTTCACTCAAACAACTTTACTCTCAGAATATAGAAACAGATACCAGGAGATACAGTGAAAGAGTATGATTCTAACCCTTCAGTGCTTCACACAATGCAGTAATAAGAAGTGTGTACCTTCTTATTATAATTAACGACCAAATAAACAGCGTACAGTCACCCTCCATTAATAAAGTACAGAGGCATCCTGATATCGAGCAGCAGAAAGAGGTTGAGTTTCAAACTTTAAATGACTTTAATTAATTGCCTGCAATCACTTTCCCATTTTTCAATATCCTGCTGTTCCCTGTTTGTTATCACAATTAATTAGCTGAGTGATTGTGATTATTCATCTCTAATAGGGAAATGATAAGCACCACTAGCACTGCATCCTCTGTCTTAGCGTACCAACACAAACTGTAAAACTAACACTGGAGTATTTTCTATTCCACACCCATGTTGTATGTGAATATGTGGAATTTAAGGGGCGACACTTCAAGCTAAAATATTTATTTTCATGAACTTTTCACATGCAGGTGTTTATTTGGCTTTTATATAATTTACCATAAATTACACTGTTCTATACTAAACCACAATTGTCTTTACAACCTGAATTCATTGATTTCTTGGCCACTTAAGGGTAGTGGAAACAGGCTTTAAACACAACACTGATTTCATGTTGGTGTAATTCATTTGTGTAACAGGATGGACAAGAAGCATTGTTGCAGCACAACAATCAAAGACAGTCAGGTCAGCTGTTATCAGGGTTTTTATTTAATCTAACTCCAAGTCAACAACAGGAAATCGAGCTCAGTCAGGAGTCCTATTACAAAACTAGAAAATCAAAACTGCCGGGCCGCTAGCTGATTTAACGGTTTCAACTATAACCAGGGCTCACCCTGGAGATCCAATGCCGTCATTATAATTCATTCATTGGAGCTGTGTGTGTCCACCTGATGAATGCAAGTCCATATCCACTCTCTTTTAGATCAAACAACTCAGGGAAATAGCCGTCTCTTTAGCAGCTACATGCTCCACTACGTTCACCAGCTAGTCTCTAACTGTGTCCATCTGCTGTTGGCTGCTGAGCAGGTTGTGTACAGTCACCCTATTCTCACTCCCAACTTGGCAAATAGCAGGGCTTGGTCAGTGTCCTTAAGCTTCGAACTATGGCGCTCTACTTACCCCTCTAGCAGACTCTCTCGCTCTTAATATGACCGAATATAGATGCAGGTGGGTTAACATTGTAGTTAGTCGGTTGAGTTAGTCTGTTGGAGCTAGTCGGTTAGAGTTATGACATCTAATTTGGCTTTTGAGAAAAAAACGTAAATGGCTTAATGTGTTGTCATATTTACTTAGCAGAAAGCCCACCACCAAACAGGTGACGGTTAATAAGTAGCAAAGTTAGCTTCTAATAACGCCACATAATGGAAACGTTTACGGTTGACTTCTAAGGAGCATTGAGCTGTGCCCACCTGCTGAAAGACGTAAAGTGGCATACGTAGAAACCATCACGATATGTGCCAGCCCCAGAGGACCTTATTATTGTGAACATTATTATTTATTAATAAACTATTTGTGTCTATAACTTTTCATATTGCCTTCGCTTTGCATCGGACTGAACAATACCTTTTATAATATATCTCGACCTCTCGTGAGCTCCTGCTGAAATGGAATGTTCCCGTCAATGAAGACTTGTCTGCTTTTGTAGATAAATGTTGTTGTTGTAGAATTTTGGAAGCTAACTGTTTCAGAGTTTGACTTGGGAAGTTTGTTGCCATGGAAACACTTCTTGTAACAAAGTTGGTAGAATAAAGAACATCATTTGACATATGACTCATAAGTAATAGACATTGAGCACATTTTTTTTACATTTCATATTAATTTTCATACTTATCCATAAGTGAGACAGCAATGGTTATGCAGAGCTGACCCGGTGGAAACACAGATGGGCGAGGGTCGACATGTCTGTGCCCATGTCTGTCTCATGAGACCGACAAGTTGGTGGTTTAAGCTTTCTGTAGTTTGTAGTTTTAGCATGTCTCCGTAAACAGTGATGTTATGTTAAGAATGTCCTTGCTTTCTCTTGTGTGATGAGTATGATGATATTGTTTGTTAAATATGGAGGTGTTTTACCACTCTTTATTTCTGAACTTTATCGTGCCATGTCTTCTTAATAGCTGGCTCAAGTGGGCATCGGCCATGAACCCATTTTCTCTCACGAGCATCACATGAAAGTGTTCGCTGTTACAAAACACCCGCTGACAGCTGCCGTCAGGAGGCATTTTAATTGTCTTGGCTTCCTCGCGTCCCTGTCGGAGAGCTTTAGTAATTGTCAAAACATCTCATTTCACTAATAAACCTGTTTTTCACACATATAGATGTTTTTTTTTTATCTTGTTTATGACCAAAGGTTGCACTAAAAATGAATATTTCAAGAGGAAAAAAACACCTTGAAATCATCATTATGCTTCTGGGAATCTGCAATACTTATCGCTTGTCAAAAACAGTTTATTGTTCTCCTGCTGTTGCTGTCTCTTTCCCGTCAGCCTAAAATACCTCAATCCATCCTCCCTCCAGTACCTAATTAGCTCACCTCCACCTTATTTAGCTCAGCAAGCACACACACACACACACACACACGCACGCACGCACGCACGCACGCGCACGCACACACGCACACACACACACACACACAGCAGTCTTTTCTTCCATCTCTCATCTTTTGCAATTTAACGTTCAATAAGCAATCCCTATTAGCACACAAGTCAAGGAATATATGAAATGCCTAAATGAAAACAAATCCAATGCATAAAGTGAAATACAATACACGTTGAAAACATGTTTAATGATAATTAGTTTGCCATTTGTTGTTTGTTTTATTGTGACATGACTTCCCCGTGCCACAGTAAATGCATACATAAAAATCTAATAATGTGTATTTTAGTTCACTTTAGACTTAAAGAAGA
Organism: Taurulus bubalis; assembly: GCF_910589615.1. NCBI lineage: Eukaryota > Metazoa > Chordata > Actinopteri > Perciformes > Cottidae > Taurulus > Taurulus bubalis. The sequence goes on from NC_136601.1 coordinate 21,788,176, forward strand.
ACACCTTGCCCTTCATTACGCGCATTCAGTCTGTCTTCTGTCCCCATATTTCACCTTGTAAACTGTTTTTGAAAGGAATTCCTCTTTGACAGGTTGTAATTCATCTACAGACGCTGTAGCAACATCTTTGGAACAGCAGTACTTAAGAAAGAATGTCAAAATTATTGTCGAAAGAAAAGAAATCTTTTCAGAGAGAAAAATATCAAGATCTCTCCTGTCGTCTGCTTTTATACTTCACAGTTGTCTCTCTTTTTTGAGAGTGAATGAAAATGTGCAGTTTTTTTACACAAACTAACTGCGGTTCCCTTCAAACATGTTTGTTCTTAGATGGAGCTGCACATGACTGGATGAGCCCTGCTTAAAGCCAGAGTTCCTAGCACACAGCAGGCCCTGCCTAAAGCCAGAGGGCCATCACATGGAATCCACAGACTTACACAAGAACTCGAACCAACTGCTCCATTGGACTCCATGTTAAATCTAAGCATCAGTCACATCTGGGCTTTTGGACCGTGCTTGGTTGGATGCAGATGTTGACTTGGAACAGAACTTGGACTGCGACTGATGACGTTTCATCTGTCGTTTCATCTGTCTGTCTGTCTGTCTGTCTTCCCTTTCAAAATAAAAGCCCCATGGATGTCATGTGTACAGATTGTAAAGCCCTCCGAGGCAAACTTGTAATTGTGATGTTGGGCTATATAAAATAAACTGAATTGAATTGAATGTCTCCCTCTCTCGTTGTCACTCTCCCTTTTGTATTTTCAGAATTTTAAGCTATTTTTCTGCTTTATACGTCTTTATTCATGATTACGGGGATGACATACGAAAATAATTTGTGGGACATCCACGAATTATGGCGCATTATTTTGTGTAGGTGTTGCTACGAATGCTGGATGTGAGCAGCTGCTTGCTCCCTAAACCAGAACCTTTGAGTCATGTGAATATTAGCTTTTTTTTTTGGAGCGTGAACCAGTTTAGAAAACATCTTCACTTCCAGATTCACAGTACAGAAGCCATGATGACACTGCCATGAGAAATGGCATCAAGCATTTAAACCCTCATAATCCATGCATGCATTATGAATTAATAGCAGCCTCCCTGTGTACTGTTACCCTGCTCGTTCAGCCTGGTTAAACCAGTGGGGGCTTTTAATGTAAAGCGGTCTCAGGAATGCAATAAATTGGTCTCCGACGTTAGCGTTCACTATAAATGTTTCTACAGAATAAGACAGCTGTCATTTTCAACATTTTGAAACATTTCAGGGACTAATGGAACAGTGAGCAGCAGTCACATTGAGCTGTTGATGGAGCGCCGCAGGCGACAGGCTTTAATGTGTGCCGTGTGCAGCAGGAACTCAGTTTGTGGTTGCTCGTGGCAAGAGGAGAAAAGGCCAATTATAAAGTGACTTCTTTATTTATAAAAGTGGTTTGTTTGGCTGCATTGTAAACACATACACAGTTGATCTCCAGTTGTATTTCAGACCAAACAGCTGCTCAAAAAGCATTCTGGCACCTGTAGTATTAAACTGTACTCGCTTCCACCAGCTGTCACCGTGGATGTCACCAGATCAACCAGAACTGAACTCTAGCTTAATGTCATACTAAATGTACTGTAGATTACACTAATGTGATGGCTAATAGTTTATATGTTACTGTGATGTAACCCCGTTTAGAAAGCAGCATCAAATCATTCATCACACAATCCAAGCCGCAGGTTATTACTGCAGATCAAATGCCTGAGCGCATCAATGACGCTACAGCTCCTCCGTGTGTATTTAAAGATATGAGCGCTGCAGACGGCCGTGTTTCCTTAAAGATAACAATGTACAAATGGAAACTTTTTTGCCATGACAGAGATAGAAAATCAAACAAGAAGTGTGACTCAGTCTGCTCTGCACATTGCAACACATGATGAGTCAGGGAACTGCAGAAGAATAAGTTGAAGCAAGCTCAGCGCCAACCAAGCAATTTGTCACGGATGACTGAGTAGATGGGTTAAACTTAATTAATATTTTAATGGGAAATTTACCTTTTGTATGCTCGACTTTCAAGATGGATGAGTTGCGTAACTTCACAGTGCAGCTGAGGTGGAAGTCTGAACTGGTAAAGCACTGAGATTGAGCACTGAGATTGAGCTTTTAGCTGGATATCATCTCTGCTGATGCGCTTGTTTGTTCGCGGTTCATCAAGCTGTAACCTGAAGCTTTCAACTAGGGTGTATCCTGTTATATTTCACAGGTGCTTTACTATATCATTCCAATCTTTCATGACTTCGTCAATCATTTTGTTCCTAATGACTAATATATATATATATATATATATATATATATAACAAAATGACTTATTAGGAACAAAATAAGAAAAAAAAATATATATATTTTTTTTTCTTATTGTGCCTTGATTGGCTTAATTGCTTTTTATTGATGCAAATGTATTGTCAAAAACACCAAATTCCGCTTGCACAGTTCCAATAGCTGAACTCTGTATCAAGCTTGTTTACAATGGCGACACATTGTTAGGATGCTAGAGACACCGTCAGACATTCTGAGACAGACAGATGCAGCAGGCTCATTAATTACATTACAAATCATGTTTCGAGATTTTCTTGGAAGAATTAGACGTCCTCCTATCATAAGTTAACATACTTGTCTTTACAGTATTTTATTCACTGACTTATTATAATTATTGTGGTGATCTCATGTACGCTACTTCTGGTGACAAGTCCCCCAGCACCTTATGTTATTCATCTTCCCTGGATCAAAGGATTCACCAAAAAATAATGAGCATTAACAGAGTTAGAAACAGGATGGCTGCCGCATTAAATTCCCTTTCGAATGAGGAACTATTAAAGTAAAGGACAAAAGCACAACCCTGGTTACTAAATACTCTTGCACAAGTATGCACTTAGATTTTCAGTGGACAGTTGCCACCATCAGAAGCAGATGGATGTGATGTGCCATGTTTCTTTAACATGGATACACATGTTTTTAAAGAGGATTGTTTGAAACTTTCTTTTTCTATTTCTCAGCCCATACACTCCTTACGATCTCATTTCCAAGGTCTCCAACTTTGTGGGAGACAAACAGAGCCACATAGAAGGCATCCTTGCTGCACAGTAGTAAACTGCACTGTGCTCTGGCTATGGTCTAATTTGTCCGGAATCCCTTGAACACATCATCTGTGGTAAGTGCATCGCTTCACTTCCAGTTGCCACCATATCCAGTGGTGGATTGGGCATAGGGAGTACCGGGAGTTTTCCCGGTGGGCCGGTCAGTAATGGGCCGGCAGTGGCTGACCTTTTTTTTTTTTTCATGTAAAGACGCATAAGAGGCCCAGTGGCCCTATGATAGGCCCAGTAGTCCCACCCACGCATTCTCCAGACCCCCTCGTCCAATCACCTTTAATGATGAGCTAATGACACATGATTAGCAATTTGTGAGAGAGAAGAGAAAGCAAAAATGGAGAAAAAACGAAAAGGCGGAGCAAAAAAACTGAGGGAAAAGAAAAAAAAAGCTCTCGCAACTGATGCTGCTAAGAGCAGAAATATAATAAACATGTTTGCTGCTGCTGCGGGGGCCGCCGGCGGTGGCAGAGTCTCCGGCTCCAGGGCTTTGGCTGCGCCGGGCACGGCGGGTCCCTCTAAGGAGGTGTCGGACAGTGAAAGTGAGGCTCCCGCTACCATGGTGGCACAGTGTCATGAAGTGGAGCTTCTAATGAGCACCAAGACGTCTGGTATGAACGAACTCACTTTACTGGTGAACTGCAGTATTACAACTGTTAAAGCATTGAGAACGTGCTCTTGCACCCGACATGTACATATTTTCCACGCGTAACATTCAACATTAGTTAGCGTCAACGAGCACGTATCATTGTACTTTCTGCCTTCAAAGTAAAAGCACTTCCTGTTTCCATGCTCTTCACAATAAGAGTAAATAATGTAATACAACAAGTTACAACATACAGGAGGGGGAGGAGGAGACTGGTGGTGGTGATAGCAGGTGAGTGTGCTAGCTAACATGTTGTGGATAAACACTCATTCACTAAATGTTAAGAAACGTCGTCTATGAACTTTACTTGAATAAATCTAGTTCTAAAGTGTTGGAAAATTACATACTATCCTGATTAATTAACCACTATTTTATGGTGCTGTGGTTTGAGCATGCAGATCTGCTTTTTCACATTTTTTATAATTACAAATCAGGTCACCAGAGTTAAAGTGTTTTAAGTATCAATATACTGTAGTGACTGTGATTTCATAATTCACCCTTGTTCATAGTGTGGTTCTATACACTGTTGTTTCAGGCAGTTATTCAAGTAATGTGTTATACACGTAGCTATTACTGTTCCGGGATCGCGGTACCTTTAAGAGTTCGACTGTGGTTGATGACGTATGTGCCAATGCTTGTCAGGTTAGAGGGCAGCGCCATCTTGTGTTGTTGTTACGACATGTAAAATAAACGAGACACGACTTGTGTTCTCAACTGAAGGAATTGCCTTTTACTTTTAAATGCACGTTCCTCACTGGTGACCCCGACGTTTGTTTGCTCGGCGTATTCGCAAACACGACTCGACCATGGCCGCGAACGCTGTTACCCTCAAACTCCCCGAATTCTGGGAATCGTCAGCGGCGGCGTGGTTTGCCCAGGCGGAGGTGCAGTTCACGTTGCGGGAGATAACCGCTGATGCAACACGGTACTACTACGTTGTGTCGGCCCTCGGTAACTCAACGGCGACCCGGGTGGTGGGTCTCCTTAAACAGCCTCCAGCTACGGAGAAATATGCAGTGCTAAAATCCCACCTGTTAAAGACTTTTGAACTGTCCGACGCTGAGAGAAGTAGCAGGCTTTTCTCCCTCCAAGGACTGGGTGATAGCAAACCGTCTGAGCTCATGGACCGTATGCTAGATCTCCTGGGTGAGCACAGAGCCGACTTTCTTTTCATCCAACTTTTCCTGCGTCAGCTGCCTTCCCAAGTCAGAGCTGCATTGGCCAACACCACAATCACTGACTGTAGAAAACTGGCTGAAGAGGCTGATAAATTTTTCCTGGCGAGCCAAGGGCACTGTGTCATGGCCGCGCGTTTTCCCGCGCACGTCGCTCCTGTGACAATGGAGGATTCCACACTTGTCGCAGCATTCTCTTCTCGTCGGCAGCAGTCTTCTTCAGGCTTGTGCTTCTATCACGAGAAGTTTGGACCGAGGGCTCTTAAATGCCGCTCACCGTGCAGTTTCGGCGGGTTGGGAAACGCCAAGGCCGGCGCTCATTAGTGGCCATGAGTGACGTCCGCGTAGGCAGGCTACTTTTCATCCATGACAACATCTCCGGGCGGCGTTTCCTGTGCGACACGGGTGCACAGAGGAGCGTCCTGCCTGCATCCCGTTTGGACATGGTGACCGACAGCCATGGCCCTCCGATGGAAGCGGCTAATGGGACCCCCATCCGCACGTATGGCACAAGGTACATTTGCGCTTTGGAGGGCATCGGTTTGGCTGGGATTTTGTCACGGCAAAAGTCGCCGTTCCCCTCCTTGGCGCTGATTTTTTGTGTGCGCATGGACTGTTGGTGGATGTTAAGAACCGCCGTTTGATCGACGCTGTCACGTTCTGCTCTTATACGTGCACACTCAGCGAGGCTGACCCCATACGACTGTCTGGCATGCTCTCCACATCGGATGACTTCCACCGTTTGCTGGCTGGTTTTCCAGCACTCACTCAGCCCACTTTCTCTGCGTCGGCCGTGAAACATGGTGTGGAGCACCATATCGCCACTACTGGTCCACCCGTCTACGCCCGTGCTCTGCGCCTCGACCCGACCAAGCTTGCCGTTGCTAAGGCTGAGTTTTCTAACATGGAACGCCTTGGAATAGTCCGCCGATCCGACAGCCCGTGGGCGTCACCCCTTCACATCGTCCCCAAACCTGGTGGCGGCTGGCGCCCATGTGGCGACTACCGGCGGCTTAATGAGGCAACGACACCTGACCGATACCCGGTCCCGAACATACAGGATTTTTCAGCACACCTGGCCGGTATGGTGATTTTTTCTACGGTAGACCTTGTGCGGGGCTATCATCAGGTGCCCATGCATTCACTGGACATTCCGAAAACGGCGGTGATTACGCCGTTTGGTCTTTTTGAGTTCTTAAGGATGCCGTTCGGCCTTAAAAACTCAGCCCAATCTTTTCAACGCCTCATGGACTCTGTTTTACGTGACCTGCCTTTTCTTTTTGTGTATTTGGACGACATTCTGGTGGCGAGCACGTCCAAATCTCAGCACCTGTCGTACCTCCGAACGCTTTTCGAGCGGCTCAACCAACATGGCCTGATTGTTAACCCTGCCAAGTGCCAGTTTGGTCTCTCCACCATTGACTTCCTGGGACACAGAGTCACCAAAGACGGTGCAGTGCCGCTCCCATCGAAGGTGGAGGCGGTCACGCAGTTTCCACGCCCGCTCACCGTGAAAGCCCTGCAGGAGTTCCTCGGCATGGTGAACTTCTACCACCGTTTCATTCCTCGAGCCGCTGAGCTCATGCAGCCCTTGCACGAGGCCTTGAAAGGTAAGCCCACGCACGCTGTGGACTGGACAGAGGGCAGGGACAAGGCTTTTACTGACACTAAGGCAGCCCTGGCGCAGGCCACCATGCTGGCTCATCCTGCAGCCACGGCCTCCATCGCCATCACCTCCGACGCCTCGGACTACGCTGTCGGTGCCGTCTACGAACAGTGGGTAGGCGGGGCCTGGCAGCCGCTTGCTTTCTTCAGCCGCCAGCTGCGCGCTAACAAGCGTAAGTACAGCACTTTCGACCGGGAGCTGCTGGGTCTCTACCTCGCCATCAGACACTTTCGTTTCCTGCTGGAGGGTCGACACTTCACCGCCTTTGTCGACCACAAGCCACTGGTTTTCGCCATGGCCAAGTTGGCCGAGCCATGGTCTGCCCGCCAGCAACGTCATCTGTCCTACATTTCCGAGTTCACCACGGATTTGCAGCACGTGGCCGGTAAGGACAATCGGGTGGCGGACTGCTTGTCACGGGCTGTGGCAGGGGCAGTCCAACTTGGTCTGGATTACAGCCGCATGGCAGCGGACCAGACTGCAGACCCAGACGTGCACACCTTGAGGACCTCGACTACGGGTTTGAAAATAGAGGATGTGGTTTTTGGTGAAGCCGGCACCACGCTCATGTGTGATGTCTCCACAGGCAGTCCTCGGCCGATCGTTCCCACGGGGTGGAGACGACGCGTCTTTGATGCCATCCATGGTCTCTCCCACCCTGGTTCGAAAGCGTCACAGAGGCTGGTGACGGCAAAGTTTGTTTGGCACGGCCTCAAAAAAGACGTAAGACACTGGGCTACCACTTGCCTTGAGTGCCAACGGGCCAAAGTACACCGCCACACTAAAGCCCCGTTAGAGTTGTTTCCAGTGCCAGAGAGGCGGTTTGACCATGTTAATGTGGATCTAGTGGGCCCTCTACCCTCCTCTCAGGGTTTCACCTACCTGTTGACAGGACCACCCGTTGGCCTGAGGCTGTGCCACTGACGTCGTTGGCATCTGTCGAGATGACACGGGCATTTATCGGCACCTGGGTTGCCCGTTTCGGCACCCCTTCGGACACATCCTCTGACCGGGGCGCGCAGTTCACGTCTGAGCTGTGGAACGCGGTGGCCCAGAGCCTTGGAACAAAACTCCACCGCATGACTGCATACCACCCGCAGGCTAACGGGCTCTGTGAGCGATTTCATAGATCAATGAAGGCTTCTCTTCGTGCCGGTCTCAAGGACAGCAACTGGGTCGACAAGCTCCCGTGGGTGATGCTTGGCATCAGGACTGCACCGAAGGAGGACCTGCAGTCCTCATCCGCGGAGCTTGTTTATGGCCAGCCACTGCGGGTTCCAGGGGATTTTGTCCCTACCTCCACCGTTCCCTGGTCTGCGACTCTCCAGCGGGCCGCACTGCTGGACAATGCAAGATTTTTTGCTCCTGTCCCTACTTCCCGTCACGGCCTCCCTCAGTCGCACATCCCTGCTGGGCTTCAGACGGCTGAATACGTCTTTATTCGCCACGACGCTCACAGGGAGCCGCTACGCCCGCCCTACGAGGGCCCATTCCGTGTTTTGGAGACGGGAGACAAACATTTTGTGGTGGACATGGGTGGTAAATCGGAGCGACTCTCCATTGATCGCCTCAAACCGGCTCATTTGGACATTGATAGGCCCATTGAATTGGCCCAGGCCCCACGACGCGGGCGTCCTCCAGCTCTGCAACCACCCCCTGTTTCTCTCCCTCCCCAGAAATTACTCGTATAATGCGTAGTAGGCATGGACCATGATCTAGATAACCACGATCCATGAAGCAGAAGGAGGTAGAGAGGACGGGCATCAACAGGGCCACCATGCAGGAGGCAGGACCGGCTCCAGACACAACCATGATCCATGGAAGCTTGAGACGAGAAAGCACAAAGACTCTGGGGAAGAATTAATGTGCATTGAAGAGACAGGGATCGTGGTCCATGCCTACTACTTATTATATGAATAATTTCTGTCATTCATTGAATGTGCTGTAACTCGGTCTTGCAGACAGCCTTATGTGAAGTGGAAGCTATAATGAATGATAGACCCATCACAACAATAACAAATGACTAAAATGATGTGGAACCTTTAACACCTAATCATTTGCTTCGACTCAAAACCCTGTTATGCCTTCTGGACTGTTCAAGAAAGAGGACTTGTACTCTAGAAGGAGATGGAGACAGGTACAATATCTGGCTGACCTTTTCTGGAAAAGCCTTCCAATCGTGCAACAGCGAAATAAGTGGAATGAAGTTAAGAGGAACTTTCTACTCGGAGACCTCGTTGTTATTGTGGACCATTCGGCGCCTAGAAACTCCTGGGTTCTAGGACGGATCGTAAAGACCATGCCAGGAAGTAAATGACTTGTCCGCAGTGTTCTAGTTCAAAAAAGAACAAGTGTTTTACAGAGACGTATTAACAAGCTCTGTCAGCTGGAGAGTAGCTGGAGCTGGACAGTAGTCTGAAAAGGATACCATGAAAAGGATGAACTTTATCTATGAAAAGAAATTAATGGAATATACAGCTTTGTGTTTGAATAATGGCTCTGTTTATTAATTGCTGTACTAAAAGCAATTAGGGGCTGGAGTGTTGGAGCCATATATTTTGTTTGATTATAAATCATGTTATACAATTTATTTGTATGATTTAGAGATGTTCCTTCACCATATGAAGGGATCATATATTCATATTCGAAATAATGCTTTTTTTAATGAATTATTTGTATTAATCTGATGATCAGCTGGGGCAGGACCGAATCTCAGGTTGTATTTTCTTATGTGGAACAGGACATCGGCACAGTCTTGACCTCACGTTAGACTTTACGCTCAAACTCAAGTTAGACTTATGATTTTGTTTGTTCGATTCAACTGAAAATAAAATCGACGAAATTATGAAAATGGAATCAATCAGAGTTATTATTGGACCCTTTTAACGTGCGAGTCAAGAAACAGAGTCCCGTAACGTACACACAGTACACATGACATCTATTGCTTCAGTCCATCCGGGGAGAAGGATCCTCCTCTGTTGCTCTACTGAAGGTTTCTTCCTCTTTCCATGTGAAATGGTTTTCTCTTTTTTTGGGCGAGTTTTTCGTGATCCGATGCGAGGCCTCGGGACTAGGATGTCGTATGTGTACAGATTGTAAAGCCCTCCGAGGATAATTTGTGATTCTGGGCTATACAAAATGAACTGAATTGAATCATTTTTGTTGGGACTGGAGAGCAAACAAAGATGACGGCTACAAAGTACCTCATAAACACAGAGAACTTGTGAAGCAGAGACAACTGTATCAAGTCATTTATTTACCTACTTAAGGTCAGTTGACAATCTGACGCATATTGGAGACTGGTTGATTTCAGTCGCAGATTGCTCTTTAAAAAAAAGAAGATTTGCGTTGTCATGGTGACTCGGGTAGTGTGTGTGTGTGTGTGTGTGTGTGTGTGAACAAATTGAAGTCTGACCAGTGACAGATAGTCATTTGTCACAGATGACTGCGTAAACGGGGTAGTCTTAATGAATATTTTAATTGAAGCATTACCTTTTTGAACTTTCGGCTTCTGACTTCTCTCCTGGCTGTCTCCATTGGTTTAGGCATCATTCCTAATTAATAGGGTAGTCATTTGTAATGCTGACAAACAGTCTGTTGGGTACACATGCCAAGTTATGCATGCATAAGTAGCCTAGTGGTTCTCAACCTTTTTTCAGTGATGTACCCCCTGTGAAATGTGTTTTAAGCCAAGTACCCCCTAACCAGCGCAAACACAGCGCTGTGCCATCAGTGCATGATTTAATATAGAATATATACAATTCAGTTCATGAACTTACACTTATATTTTATTGAATATTTATGTAAAGGACTTTTGAATGGATGCTAATTTTAAATAGATTTTTTTTCCAAATTTCACGTACCCCCATTTGAGAACCAGTGTAGATATGCAATATGCTACATTGATGCATATGTAGTGTGCACTCATACTTACACTCATACACTGCAAACCATCCTCATCTGAATATCACTGTCAGAACCCCATTCATTTTTCATACCTTAGCAAAGACTAAGTGAGGTCGCTGCATGCCAAACAGCAGGCTCCGTTTAAAAATGTCCAAGTGCGCACACAGCCATGAAGTAAAAGAGATGTTGCCATGTGTGCAGACAGGCGTGCACATATAATCACGGAGACAAAACAGATCAGGGGCTCAAACATCTGGAGGGAATTTAAATAGAAAAAAAACTGACAAAACTGCAGAAATTTCAGTCACACGACCATCATCATATTTGATGATAACTGCTCCAGGACGGTTATATTGGTCTGGGGTTTGACTTTTATTTCACTCAAAATAGTAACAAATTTCAATGGCAGTAAAAACAACTGCTGCTATTGTGAATAACTCCTGAGATTATTTGCTATCCACTATAATATGTTTTCATACTAAATATTACAATTTCCTGTTATATTTTTGGGATAAGCAGCTGTAGAATTGTAATAGTTTATTTTGGACTTGCACATTTGTATATGAATGTCTATGTGTACATTACAATGTATAAGAGGGATATGATCATTAATAAGGGATATTATGAAGAATATTATGAAGCATGTGTATTGTAAACATAAGACACATCTACCCCTGCTGCTCTCTCCTCTGCCTTCTCCTTCAGCCACACACCTTGGCCCACTGGTCGAAGTGGTGGCACAGGTCTACTCATCTCCCCCAAATGGAGTTTTTCTCTCTACCCGCTTCCACTGTTTACCCCACTGTCTTTTGAGTTTCATGCTGTGACGGTTATTCATCCGGTTTAACTAAACATTGTTGTTCTCTACCGTCCACCTGGTACCTTGGGAGATTTCTTGGAAGAATTAGACGTCCTCCTATCAAACTTCCTAGAAAACGGCCTACCGCTCATCCTTCTGGGTGACTTTAACATCCAGACAGTCATCTGACCCGTTACTCTTATGCTGTGTTCACAACGAAGCGACACGATTTGTCGCGCCGCGCTTACCGCTTCAGTTTACTCGCGCGAGTGAAACGAGGGTGTTCACACCAAACGCGACAAAGACAAATCGCGTTGCAACAAAGGGGGCGTGGCTTATCACTGTCACTTCTCTCCATGAAAAAGAGTTGTCTTTTCCGGTATCGACTATGGAATAAATAACCACTAGTTCTGCTTTATACTTGTTGTGGAAGTCCCAAAAATATCGGGTATGGGTTCATAACACCATCCATAGCCGCACACAGCTCGGTGAATTTCATCGACTCCTCCAGGAACTGCGTCTGGCTTATCTCTGTAAAATGGATACTGTTTCTGCCATCCACCATGGAAGTAACCACTAGTTCTGCTTTATACTTGTTGTGTAAATTCCACATACGTCGGAACATCAAACTCCATCGTGTCTGGATTCATAATATTATCCGTAGTCCCACAACAGCGTCTGAATGATGGCCGCTGGCGCTACTTCTGGCGGAGCAGCAGCAGTTTGATTTAGCAACGGCCAGACGGCGGTGGTGACGGGCGGAGCTTCTCAAGGCTGATTGGTTGACGCAACTATGACTCACACAATTTTGTCGCCGGAGTTCGGATATTTCAACTCACGTCGCGTCATTCACTCCGTTTGCCCTGCGTCAAGCGCGCTATTTGCGTCGCCTCAAACGAGTCAGTCGCGTCGCCTGGCGGAAATGTCGCGCCTTCTCAACCTGTCGTGTCTGTGCATTGACTGTGCATGTAATCATGTCGTGTTCGTTGTGAACACAGCATTATTGTCTTCCTTTGCTCTCTCACTCAGTCCTTCCCCTCCTACTCACAAAGCTGGCAACCACCTTGACTATATTTTCACCAGAAACTGCTCTACATCTAACCTCACTGTAACTCCACTTCATGTTTCTGACCACTTCTTCATCTCCTACTCTCTCCCACTCTTTGGAACTGACAACCCTCCCACATCAACAGACTCTGCACCTGTCCGTCGCAACATTCGCACCCTCTCTCCCTCCTCTCTGGCCTCGTCTGTTCTGTCAGCCCTTCCTTCAACTGACTCTCACTCATGCATCCCAACTCTGCCACAGACATTCTCCTCTCTACTCTGTCTTCCTCTTCCGACAGCAAGTCCTCTCTGGCTCCATGGTTGTCTGACTCGGTGCGTGCTGAGAGCCACTATGCGAGCATCGGAAAGGAAATGGCGAAAATCCAAACATGTCGAGGACCTGCTCGCCTATCATTCCCTTCTCTCCTCCTTCGCTGCCTCTATCTCTGCAGCCAAAAGCTTGTTCTACCAATCCATAATTGAATCTTCTTTTTCTAACGCCAAAAAACTCTTCTCGACACCCCCCCGTCCCCCCCCTACAATGCCACTTTGTTGACTACTTGACAAAAAAAGATAGATGGCATACGCTTCTCATTTACGAATCCATCTTCATAATCAATGGTGGAATGAGCTCCCCATTGACATCAGGACAGCAGAAAGTCTCTACATTTTCCATGGCAAACTAAAAACACGTATTTTTCGACTACACCTTGAATAAGGTAGCATCGTAGTAGAATCAGAAACCGTTTATTGCCAGGAATGTTTACACAATTAGATAAAAAAATTTAGGCGGAAGGTGCATGCAATAGACATGAGACAGTACTTAAATGGCACTTACTGATAGCACTCTGTAGTTTAACTTTATTGAAGGAATTGTACTTTCTTGTTGTTCCGAGTTTGTACTCATAGTTGAATTGCACTTATTGTAAGTCGCTTTGGATAAAAGCTTCAGCTAAATGAAATGTAAAAGAGGGTCACTGTTTGTTTTTATTACTGTAAAATGGTTCAGGTGTTTAAAATGGAGGGCAATAGACAAGATGGATACTGCATGTGGTAGGATTGTGTAGCTGTTCCTTTAAGGAGGGACTACATTCTGAAGTTGATCAGGAGGGCGGAGTAAGGACTTTTAAACACCGGAAGTAGAGAAGCTACATGTGTATGGACTGTTGTTGTTACCGGCTGTTAATACAAACAAATGAGAGGCCATAGGAGCAGTGTCTGAAAAGTATTTAACATTGCGCACATCTTTGTGCGAGGTTCTTTCGTGGATGCACTAGACAGAAACTATTTGCAGGTTGGATTGTGAATGGCTGAACAGAGAGGGCCCTCAATCGAGTACTGTATCGCTGTTCATCATAATTTTTATTAAATCTGTTACAACGCCTCGACTTCTCTTCGCACGACCACCCAACGATTTTTTTATCTTAACACAGCACAGTAAATGATGAGTTGTAAAATAAGCTGAAGCTGTCTGTATGTGGCCAACCTGCTCAGCTTAGAGTTTGTAACAGCTATATTAAAAAGTGACAAATTCTTGTAAACTCAGCTGCTGCTGAGACGGCAGCTCCTCCTCTCTGCCAGCGGTACCTGCACCTGCACCAGGTAAACGCCAAATGCAACTCTGTGTTTTGATGTCAGCAATTTGTTATTATATTGACATTTTAGATTTGTGTCTGTCCGGTAATATGTATAGACTGTCTTATAAAACATTACAGTTATGTTTGCCCAACTAGTCTACATGTGCTTTGTGGATTCGGAGAAGGCTTTCCACCGGGTCCATCTGGTTATTTTGTGGGGGGTGCTGCTGGACCTGTTGCAACGAGCCATCCGGTCTCTGTACGCCTGCAGTAGGAGCTGCGTTCGTATCCTCTGTAATAAGTCAGACACATTCCCGGTGGTTAGGCCTCACTGAACTGCTGTGGTGTGTGGTGTTCACACAGACAGCGCTGCTGCTGCTGCTGCCAGCCCAATTTTTGAACATAGAGTTTGTCTTTGATAATAGCCATCAAGAAAAGGCATCTTTAGCAAAGGATAGGATTCCATCCACAGAAACGCCTGCGGGCTTTTAATTTGAAACGGACACAGGAAGTGTTAATAAATTAAATATATTTTTCATTTCACTTTTGTGATGTATTCCACAGATATACATTGAAACTGTAGCAAACCTTGATAGATATATTGACATCATAACAGCCTAGCTGACAGTTTCTCATATTTCATTCCCCCAGCCCATCAGTAATCATTTGACGAAGTCTTAGATACAAGAACAACCGTCCTCTCTGTATTTTTCCATTTTCATTTGATCAGCTGGCTGCAAGAAATTCTGAGCCCCATTAAGGTTGGGAACCGCATACATTATAGAGGGACGACCATTAGGAGCCCGAGGATTGTTTGTTCTTCTTATGCGATGGTCATTCCAGGCAGTTACAACTTCATCAAGTGCCTCCTATATATGGACAGAAAGTTTTTTTAGAAAATAATTGCCATTTTATAGTACCGTTACTGTTGAGGTTCAAATTTAAGATTATAGAATAGTTACTTAGGTAAGACATGTGACACTATTCATATGCTTATTTCAAACCACCATGCTGCTACAGCTAGCTATACATGGCTGACAGAGATGGGGATGGATGCAACGCTGTTAATCTAATTAACACTGGATTGATAACCACACACGCACACAACCACACACACACACACACACCCCTCAATGTAGTGTTTTTTAACCTCTTAACATTCCTGTAAAATTTTACGAAAAATGCCTATCCAGGTATACCCAAAGTAAATTGCAAGCTGTACTCAAACTATTTGGAGTAAATGCATGGTCTTGGTCTCTTTTGAAATGTAACAATCTGAAGCTTTTTTCCCTCAATAGTCAGAATCACTGTAAGTGCTGCTGACACTGAGTTATATGAGTTTATATGAGAAGTATGATGTTTTCACAAGAGATATGAAGAATTTCCGAAAATCGAGATTCCATTTTTCAGCCTTAGTCATATTTTCTCTTTACATTTTTGCCTTATGACAATGGTGCTTCATTATATAGAGAGCTGAAATTGTTCTGCAATTTATGATTCACTTCTCAAAGTGCACGACCAGCGATCAGTCCTTTGATTGCCAGTACATGGACCTCAAGTGGCACGCTCAGTGTCATTCTCATCGTCACTGGTGTGCAAATCTTTTTGCAATATTGCAAGGTGGGTATTCTCAGTACCGTGATCCAACAAAGCATCGATGAAGTACCCTGTGATAATACGAGGGTTATTGTTGGTTTTGTACGCTTCTAGCCCAGGAGTGTCTTTTTTCACTGAGGGCCACAGAAAACAGAAAAATATACGAATGTCTGGGCCACTCACTAGAGATGAGGTATATTGCAAAATGGATGGATGGATAGAGAACAGGACCACGGTGAGCAGGACCCACAAGCAGACACAAGGCGAGGTAGTTGTTTCAAAGACAAAGTTTAGTACAGGCAAACACTCACAGACAAGACAAACTGGCACAGGACAGGGAGTTGACACAGACTAAATACAAAGGTGGAAACAATGAGGGTGGGGCTTGCAATCACACAGGAGGGCAGATAACACAAAGTTTGGTGGTTGAGATGCAAAGAATGTCACAGACATGGCTGTCGGTCATTTTGGTTCTCAGTCGGCTTTTGTTCAAAGTCGCTTGAGAGGAAACTTGGACTTTTCCAAGCCTTGGTAGAAAGTAGGGAGAGAAGCTGATGCTGATTCTTCAGAGAATCATCACACTGCATTTCCATCAGTTCTTATTGCAGACTCTCTTCCACTTCTTCTGCATCTATCTGGAAGGGAGTCGAGAACAGCTTGATTAAAAAAATAATAATCTTGGAAGCGTTTACTGAATTCTGTCATGAGAGATGACCGACACATATTTCCCCATTTTAGCAGAACGGTTGACCTCCTGAAAACCTGCTCTAGGCCCTATTTCTCGTACCTGGCTAAACAAAGTCAAGCAAATGTCCTAATCTCCAGCTTAAATTAGCGAGATGATTGACATCAGGCTATCTGGGTTTCTTCACGGCTGATCCGCGCTGAAACGGTCTCGTTAATTCTAACCAGACATTAATCATCTGGATAATTGCGCGTGCCCGCTCCTCTACAAAAGGGAGGAGCGTAGATCACAGATTCCCTGATCTTGAAACGCTCACCATGGCAACGAAAGTTAAGGAAAGAGCCGCTGTCTCCTCAGCACAGGAACAGGAAACCATAATGTCGTTGTTCGAGGAGGTGAGGACTATCATCATGGTGAAATCCAACACCGCCACTGCTGCCAAGGCAAGACAACAAACTTGGCAAGGCATCGCCGATAAATTAAATGCGTAAGTTTTGGACTAATGTATCGGCTAATTATAAGTGCCCTATCACCCCAATCATTCAGATTATATTTATTTAAATGTGTTTGGTGGCAGTAGTTTTGAGTCATTGAATCCTTTATTCAGAATCGCAAAGAGGGAGGCAAACCATGACCCATTAACCATATAAATGAAATGTGCAAACATAAAGAGAAAAACATGAAATGAGTCCAACATTACCCAAAGTCATCTGAACACCTAACTAAAATGATGGTGGGCAATTCTGTCCCTTGCAGCATGCCCGGCCTGCTCATCCAAGTGGACTGGCTCTAAGTCATCCTCAGGTTGGTCCATGATAACGGGGACCCTCTCCTTCCTGATTGTAGCCACATTGTGGAGCACTGCACATGCCACAGTGATGTCACATGCCCTGTCTGGTGCCACCCGCAGCCCCCGCAGACACGTGAATCTGGCCTTTAGTTGGCCGAAGGTCATTTCAATCCGGGCTCTCGTTCGACCAAGAGCCCAGTTGAAACGGGCTTGAGGGCCTGGTGCTGGCTCTGCATAGGGGGTCATGAGGTAGGGCTTGCAGGCATAACCCCTGTCTCCAATTAGGAGTCCATCATAGTGACCTATATGATGTGTACAATAATGGATCACCTCTACATAAAATAAACAATTTCTGAATGACATGAGATTTGCTATACCTTGCTCCAAGCTGTGGCACAGTGTAGACTCTCTGAATATTCTGGCCTCAACATTTGTGATGAGGCAGGTGGAGTCACAGATCATCTAGGATGAATAGCAGTCAAGTCATGGGTATTGTACAGTACACGGCTACAGCAGGCAATTAGATAAAATAATCCTTTACTAGTCCAGCAGTGGGGAAATTACAAGATTACAGCAGCATTGCTCACAAGTGAATAAAAGAATAAAAATAGAAAATCAAGTAATATAAATACATTTGCAAGGTCCATGACCCGTATAGTCAAAGACATATGATTGTTTTTATAGCAATGCAATTTGAGGACCTGCACATTAATGCTGTAAAAGCCTTTTCGATTGACGTAATCTCCCTCGTTTGGGCCAGAGGGCGATTTGATGCGGATCTGCGTGCAGTCCACTGCGCCAATGACGTTGGGAAACTCTGCATAATATTGAGCTCTGTAATGAATGATGCATTTTCATTAAATGGTGAAATATTGAATAACTCCATTACCTGCAATTCCATGAAACCCCTCTTTGATTGCATTTACTGTGTAGCGGCCAGGGAATGTAATAAACACATCCATATATTTCTTAAGCACCAAATACACTTTACGAACAGCACGGCATACAGCTGCTTTCCCGATGTTCTCCGCATCACCCACACTGTACAAAAATGTCACAGTCGCAAAAAAGCGCAAGGCAATGCATAAAGTCTGTGAGACAGTCAAGGCTCGGCTGCGGCGTGTGATGTTTGCAATGTACGGCTCGAGCAAGTCTCGTAAATAAATGAGTCCTCGTCGGCTGAATCGATATCGTTCGTACAGGAAGTCATCACAATGTAGGAAGGGATCTTGGCGATCTCGAAGAACTCTCTCCTTATGAAACTCTAATCTAATTAATATCGCTTCCTCATCAATGGGATCTCTGAGGAAGGACGCTGCCATTTTTGTCCGGTGGGAGTGTCCAGCTTATCCAGTGAAGTTCAGTAAGCCTGCCCGGGAGCAGGTTTACATTTTTGGATGTGTTGCTATAGTGATTAATCTAAGCTTGCTTCGAGAAAGCCTGACCTACGTCATCTTATCCTGACAATTAACCCGCTAACTTAGTAAGCCAGGTACGAGAAATAGGGCCCAGATTTCAGACAGCTGGGAGGTGGGGGGAGAGTGTGCAATTAACATTACGTAGTTGTGTCTCAAAGAGACGGCGCTTCACAAAGCATGCTTTCATGTGTGCGTGAAGTTGTGGTACTACCTGCTCGTTGCCTTGCAGGCTCTTGTTCAGTGTGTTGAGATGATGAGTAAGATCAACTAGAAATGCGAAGTCTGCCAACCATAGAGGGTCACTCTGTCTGTAATTATCCCGGCCATCCAACATTAGCAAAAGTAGCCATGCGTTTGTAGCTCTTGGTGAATGAAGGATGCTACCTCAGCTTCGTCCGTCTTATTTTGTCTCCGCCAAAGATGGTTCTTTTGTGGCTTTCTTTCTCAGGTCCGGAGGCTTAGTTTGATATCATGCAATTTCTCCAAAACAATTAAAACTTCATGATTTGTGAATCCAGGTCTAAAGTAGTCCTCAATGATGGTATCCATTAGGTTCAGGTATTGCTATTCTACATGTTGTTGAGCGGCCGTTAGCCTCCTCTCATTGGCTTTTACCAGATTGTATTGCAGTTACAGTGACAAGCGTAGTTGCTGTTAATTGAAACCTTATCTTTACTTCACCTGGTTCACCGTTTCTTCAGCATAGCTTCCCTGCTCTGCTTTGTTTTACACCCAGACCTCAGTCAGTAGTAAAAAAAGAATAAGGACATTTAGCCAATAGAATAGTCAATCATTTCTAAAAACCTTACCTGGGGGAAAAAAAAAACTACTAATAGCTTACAAAGGTCAAGCATTGCAAACCATGATCTTTTATAGTTAAAGACATACACTCCAATGCTCAAAGATATTTATATCTTTTTTTCTGCTGTATTATTATTATTATTTTACCATCCTGAGCCTGCATGTTTCATCAAAACCAAAACTATCTATCATATTCAAATTCTGTATTAGCCATGTCTTTATCACTAGTGACTCTTCATCTTGGCGACATGTCACTGAAACACTGTCATCTAGAAGAGACTCAAGGTTCATAACATTAATATGACATAGGGTGCTAAAAAGTACAAATCTAACCCGAAATTCCACGACGGTGAGCAACTTTATTCAATGAATACAATCCTCTTGGGTCACAGGGTTGGCTAGTAGTTTCATTTTGGGGTGGGCTATTTTTCATGGTATGGACTTAGTTAATGTTGTGATCTGATAATGACCCAAGCTGCTCGTTTTATCCAAGAAATGCAGCACCTGGGGCATCTGATAATGACTAGCATGTCTGAATGTTTTTGCTTTTTTAATCATTGAGTTTGACACCTTTTACGACGTGTTCGTGATCTCGAGCAGAGACTGTAAACATGGCAAAGCACTGGAACGTTGACTGCTAGCCAGACAATGTCAACCAACTTTAGTGACGACATTCACACACACAAAATATTTTCGGTTTTATTCAGAAAAAGACAATATTCCAATTAAGGTTTAAAATTAATATTTGACTAATGTTCCCATATACAGACATGCTCACTGTAATGGGACAAATACTGTACTTATAATTGTTGCAGGTTTGAATATCGTATCATATTCAATATAATCATAATGCTTGGGCTGGAAGAACCTTTTGAGGCCCCTATTTTGTGAAACTCCACAGTATGATGTTTCTATTAAACATAGTTCAGGAACTTGGACCACGCACAAGCAGGTGCAACATCAGAAACACAAAAAAACACAAATGTATCATACAAGGTTTGTAGAGTGAATAGCACTGCATTGTATATATTAATTTTCTAAAAAATTTAATTGTTTGTGTTTAGAATGAAGATTTCATGAGTACCCCAGGAGAAACATGTATACATGATTCCACAAAGCCATCAACTATGCTGGATGGTACAATGGTGTTTTCATACAGGCAGGGCTTCAAATCCAAGCGGCAGAGGTATATTTTCTTTACCTGGTAGACCTTGATAAACTCCTTGAGGCCTCTGATCACAGCTTTTCTTCGAGACTCAATGCTGTTGTCCTGTAAAAATATGAAAAATGGGATTAAGCCAAGTATCGACATCAGATTGCTTCTACACAAAAACTTCTAAACTGTACGTGCCTCATTCAATTTGTCAAGGGTCTCATCGAGTTTCTTCCCGACAGCTTCTGTTCAGGCTCAACAGTTTGACAGTATTGGTCCAACTTCCCCAGAAATGTGGACAGTAGTGGTTTCATGTGTGATCCTCCGAAATTCCTCCTCAATCTGAGACCAAGAGCGAAATGGAGTAACATCACAAGATACAGAAAGAAGATAATTAGAGGGCACTTAAATGTTCAACATACCTGGGAAAGCTCAAACAGGGCAGGCCATCGGGTTTTTAAGTCAATCACAGGAGGTTTCTTGAGAATGACATCATTTCAACGCAGGGAGAAGGTTTTTGCTGTTCCTCTTCTTATACTCGTAGAGCAGCTCCACTCTCTCCATTTCAAGGGTTTCATCAGTTTCAACTTGAGGAGGTGGTGGAAGGTAGTTAACCTCACATTTCTTTGCCTTTTTCAAGTTTTTTGCTGGAGTTCTGTCTGCAGCTCACATTGTCTTCAGACTGTTTCCATCTACCTCTGATAGTCCAAGTGTTTGTACTTACATACCTTCATCCAGTGTGATTTTGAAGACTTGAAGAAAATCACCTGGTAAGGATACAATGTCATAATTAGTAGCTGACCATTATACAAGAAACATTATAACATTTAGGTATTCTTTCAAATAACATTTGCCCAACTTGCTCTAATATAATTAACCTAGCATTTGTATATTATTGGATGCTGTATGACCTAATGCTATGTTTTGAGACTCTTGTGGTGGAACTTGGAAAATGTAGCTCTATTTGACTATAAAATCCAAAACACATTGGCTTTAGGGAAATCCCAAAAGACAAGTAAAACCAGACAGAACATAATGCGGTGCCTCTCCCAAGAAAATCTGTTTTTGTATGACAAAAAACACGTTTTACATAATTTTAGCATATTTTCATTACAATATTTATTAAGCACAATCGGGTGTCTTTAAGCAATCCTTCATATTTTTGAGTGATTTCACTGTACCATTACAAACAATCAAGACATACAGTGAAGTGATTTGAACTGTGAATCCACCAGCTGGGTGTGTATCATTAGGATTTTATATTATTGGCATGTTTCTTGATCAATACTGTTTTATAATTGATTAAGTCATAGTTTCTTTGAAATAATCATCTGGAGTAGCAACACAATGTTTAATTTCAAAGTCATTATATACACTCAACATCTCACTGGACACGAATCTTTAGTCTAAAATAAATAATATTTCTGACACAATCCTGAGCACAGTTTATAACGAGAAAAAACGTTAATCGGGGTCCTGATTTAACAGAGTCATTTTGATGCAAATTGACACGGATCACCCGGTTAAATTTAGCCTATTTAGCCCAGAGATGGAGCTGGGGAGGCGAAGATGGCAGATCTACAATTTAGCGGAGGCCAGGGGGTTTAATTCAACATATTTCGCCCGAAAACGGCGCTCCAGAAGCGCTAAATCTTGGTCAAGAAATCGGCTCAGTTTGCCCCATTTAAAATCACCCGTTTCAGCCCGGAGGAAGACTTAGGAAGTCGGCCAAAGTATATGCTTCCTCTCTTTTTAGATTGCCATGAGTTTGATCTCTGCTTCCTCCTTCTCCTCCTCCTCTTCAATGTTTCCATCCGTCTATGAATCAGAGGAGCAGAGGAGAGAATAGTGTTCAAGCTAGTGGCTGGGCTATCAAAGACGCTCTCCGGGGTGCATCACATTTGTAGGTGGATGCATGCACTCACATGAACCAGCTAATTGACTCACCACTGCATAAAACTAAAATAGCAGACCTCCCAAGGTATTTACAGCATATACAAATGCTATGGCATTAGATGCAATCAGCTGTATGTGCTACTCATAAATAATGATCTCAATTACAAACTACCTTGCCTTTTGAGTTTCCTCTGAGTAAAACATTTAGTTTAATATATAAAAGATGACCTACAGTAAATAAATATTCTAATTTCCCTACAGGATTCAGTTTATTAAAGGAGGCTGAGATGAAGGAATCAGAACCGTCGGTCAGGAGTGATGGCAGGCAGGGATTTGCCTGCTCCTCAGCAGGGCGTGTATGGGTGATTGATATGACAAGTGTAACTAACAGGGCCCTGCAAAAATGTACGTTGCAAGTTGAATTATAATTGGAAAGGGGTTGAGATGAAAGTAAAACCAGCAATTCAGAAAGCATTTCTATTGTCAAAGGGAAACTGACAGATAAACGATGCTACACTGATGAGGAAGCAAAGACAAATGTTGCAACATAATGCATAATGCAACATGCACACACAAACACCACATTTTGGTGTAAATACGGAGTGAGAGCGGCGATTTAGAGTGCAGTCAGACGTGATTTGCATCACGCAGCCTGACACTTGAAGTTCATTTCAATGTCTTGATGTATCATTGCTGTTTATTGCCTCATGATGATTGACAGTCTGACTGGCCTGTGTTTGAAGGACTAGTCCGTGAAGAAGTGCAACAGTTGCTAACTGTATGAATGCATTCACAAGTACTTTTCAAGCATAAATGGAAAAATATGAATACGTGTGTTTTCTTTATAAACACTATAATCAGTGTAATCACCTGAAAATAAAAATCTCAGATTGTTTGTTAACTTGAGTTTATATCTACTGTTGAGAGATTATGGAAAAGTATGTAAGTAAAAAGGTATCTATTATAACATGTAACCTTTTTCACCAGATCGCTGTGTCTGAAGTGGGATTTAACCAGATCTGAGAAAACTGGCCTTAATAAGCATCTTTACAAAAAGAGGAGAATTACACAGTACTGTACATGCGTATATACACTTCATACACACTGCACATACTTTGCATTTTTGCACTTACGCTCTGCTGTTTTGTTGTGTATATATTGAGTATTTTTCATTCCTGATATTGTTCAGTCTTCTATGTAACTTGCTTGCTACTGTGACAAACAAATGTTCCCTTGGGGATGAATAAAGTATACATCTATCTATCTATCTGCAGCTCGACACAAGGAGGAGAAGTGTTTTTCACCAGCTTTGAATCTGGATAGAGTTAAACCATTATTTTTAGTTGCTGTGACACTGAAACTGTTTCATTGAACTGAAATTGTTGTATGTGAGAAAAACTTTAATAAAACTCGGCCTTACCATTTGTAAGTGTCTGAAACCAAACAAAGTATGCTTGTTCTTTAAACAATTTAAACCCTCTTTCCGTGTCCATCCACCGTGGAATACGGAAGTGACGACTGAATCTACCAAAGAGACTTACAGTAAGTATTTGGGTGAAGACTTTTGCAGTGTTTGTCATAAATGATGAGATGTGTCAATAGGCAGAGAGAAGGCATAGACGATATACGTACTCGCTTGATAAGGTTTGAGAGGAGTTACAGCCTACCCATAGGGGACCTAGATCACTAGCTGTAAAACACCCTTAAGAAAACCTATGACTTAATATAAAATCCTAACGATTTAGCATGGGGCGAGATAAAAGACCGAAGGTTTATTCGAAAATTGGTGAGGATTATCATTTCCTCCGGAATCACTAGGATGTAGCTGACAGAGTGCCACCGGTTAGGTGTGCGGTCCTGCCTCTCCTACTTCTCCCCCGGGCAGGACCTCCATTTCCGCTACACTACACACAAAGTATCTCTTCACATGTTTTGTCTAGTAATCTAGAATGTACCCAAACGCTGGCTCGAGATGGGGCCTTTTGGTGTCGCACGGCAGACATTTTGGTTTATTGCAAGTGAAATATTCACAGCCAAGTCTTTTGCATTTTTGTGTTGTTTATTCATCACACCCAGGTGTGTAATTGTCTTTTGCTATAGTTGTTTTAATTTAGTTGATTGGTGAGTGTCTTTACAAATCATGTCCAGTCTATATACGGTCTCATAGCTGAAAGTTTGTAATAGTAGTGAAAACCAAGCCAGCAGGTGGAAGAGACTACCTGCAGGCAACGTTCTGGGGAAGGTAACACAAATATGTGTTACACAGTGGTCTCCTGTAAGACCCCTGAATTCTAATGAGGCGATTAAGTTGCAGCAAGAAAGTTAGGGCCTTTCGAGTCTCAGCAGATCTAATACTACGGGCATTGACTCATTCTGAGTGGCTAAAAGGGCTGTCAGTCTCTTTCAGATGGCTCTAGGCGGCTTTCATAGGCTCGCACGATTAAAAGGAGGGATTTAAGACTGATATCGGCCTCAGAATGGAGGAAATAGGGACACAAAAAAAAGGGTTCATCTGTCAGTATTTTATGATGATTTGAGAGCACAAAAGCATACTTTGGGTTTATTTAGTGTATATTACTGCTGTATGTGGATGTATTGAACACCATTAGTGATATAAAGTGAAATAAATAGTGTGTTACATGAGAACATGGCAACTAAAAATATTTTACTTCACTTATTCAAAGTTAAACGTTGCAGAGAGACTGTCAACATATTATACTATTTTATAGTTGAAAAAAAGCTTTCATATGCATCATTTGAAAGAGGGAATTCACCCTGGAGCTCAGTGTATCCTAAGATGTCCCCCAGAAGTCTAGGCCTATAGCAGCATATCTAGGGGCTGAACCAGGGCAAACCTGAGCCAGAACTGAACTATAAGCCTGAAACAGCCCTAACTATAAGCGCTATCAAAGAGTAAAGTCTTAAGTCTACTCTTAAATGAGGTGACCGTGCCTGCCCCCCGGACTGAAAGTGGAAGCTGATTCCACAGAAGAGGAGCCCGATAACTGAAAGCTCTAGCCCCCAACCTACTTTTTAACACTCTGGGAACCACAAGTAACTCTGCATTCAGTGAGCGTAATGCTCTAGTGGGGTAATATGGCACTATAAGGTCCTTAAGTTATGATGGTGCATCACCAGTTAAGGCTTTGTAGGTAAGGAGAAGGATTTTAAATATGATTCTCAATCTTACACCGAGGTTAGTTGGAGGGATAAGTCAACTCTACGGGTATACACATAATCGTTTCCCTTCCTATCTACAGATTTCTCTCCCAAACATATTGCAATTATCGCCTTTGACTTGACTTTTATCATGGATCTTCTCATCACTTTTATCTAGGTCATCTCTGATTAGTCTGATATCTTTAGATTTAGTTCTTAGTTCCATCAGGAGGTAAACACTCACCTACACAAACACAGATACATCATCTATACACACAACTTATTAAAACATGTATTTAAATCCCAACAGCACATACACATTCTTCACATAAAACTTTCCATTTATAACCATACAAATACAATATGAGGAAACGCATTACAATCCCTTTAGGCCACACCAGGAGCGGTTTTGGGCACGGGCGAACTGGGGCGGCACTTTTTCATGACACGTGGGGAGCGGCACGACCACTTAAAAAAGCTGCAGGCGACCCTGCTTGCTAAGAAGGTGGCGTCTACAGATCATGTGTGAGCGGATGGGGAGGGGGCGCATTTTCGCGGACCGGCCTTCACGGTGTGGGCGAAAAATATGATGTAATAAATATGATGTAATAAATATGATGTAATACGACCGGTAAAAAGACAATTATAAAGTGCATAAAGATACAACTCGCCAATACGCTGCATTAGTGGAGCCCTGAGCTTGTTTCTCTGCTAGAGCCGGTCCCATCTCGGGGTGACGGGAGAAAAAGACCGAGCCCCGACGTGTGTTTATGTCCAGTCTACTGACTCTACTCCGTAACTTAAACCTTTATGTGCACTCTGTAACTTCATTAAAACCCGCTTCACAAAGACAGGATGTTGAAATGGAGGCAGGGTTTCAGAGATTTTTTGCCGATCTCAGTATACTCCAGAACAGAACAGTATAATCCAGAACACCGAGTTGTAACGGACTTTTAAGTTTTATTTTTGGGGTAACGTATCACGTAACCTCTTGACATGTGTCAAGATGTTACGTTTGAGGCTACGCACAGACGGATGTATCCGGTCTTTTTTCAAAACATTTTTTTTCTTCTTTATTTAGAATAAATAAGTACCAAGGGACCCGGGGTTTGGGGACCGCTGCTCTAATGCAATTAGTGGCCTTAAGTCAGTAGATTTCATATGATGACATTATTGATGATTTTGCATCAAGGAAGGCCAGAAAGGTTAAGTTTTAGTTTTAGTTTGTGTTTTCTGTTCTTAGTGCAATAGTGTAATAATTTGATTTACTTTAGTGTGTTTTTACATGTGTGTTTATTTATTCTATATTGTATTTGTATATTATTCTTAATAATTTATATTATTGTATCTCTGCTCTTGTTCATTTTTTTCTATATCTGATTGTATATATTTTTGGCACTTTTATGTTGTAACTTATACTGTGTTGTGCAGATTTGTGTGAATTGATTCTGTGTGTTATTCAAATGTTCTATTGAAGGATTTGTGCAATTGAGAAATTTAAGAGTTTATAATAAAATAAATAAATAATAATAATATAGATGGAGAGAAGACATAATATTACGGTGACTTAGACAAAGGTTGAGGAGATAAAAACGGTTTAGCTGAGCTCAGAGGCAACAGTTGAGAAGACAAAAGACCAAACAAAAGAGAACAAGGGAATTTCCTGCTGTCGACGGCAGGGTGAGACAAGAGAAGACAAGTGGAAGCAGGGTGGGGAAGAAGACGGCCGTATGATTCACCTCGCCGACAGTGAAATGTACCAGATGTTCAGCTGTCAGGGGCCTTGAACCTGTCTGCTCCTACTGTGTCCTCTGTCATCTGCTGCTGCGAGAGACAGCAGCATACTCACCAGTTGCATCTGGTCTTTTCTGCTTCACCTTTCCTTTCTGTCCTCTTTTAATCTTTTCATCAACTTTACATCTTTTATTTCCTCCTCTCCGCTACCCTGCTGCTGCTATCAGTAAATTACATGTACAGGCACTTAGAGATAGCTTTGGGTGTTTTGTTTTGGTTCCATAACCAGGGTTGGGAGGGCTCAAAATGTAATCCGATACAATAAAAAAATCTCAAAATCTGTTAAAAAATGTAATCAATAAGTATCACAATAAAATAGTAATGTAATCTGATTACTTTCTGTAACTCAGATTGCCTCAATACCAATAATACAAATACAGACGAGAGAAAAGAAGCATTCTGAAATTTGGCCATTGTTTAGTATGTAAAGCAGAAAAGGAGAACAACATCACAGTACATCGAAAGTTTAGCAAATGCTAGTACTTAAAGCATTTGTGCACTTTCTTTATTGCTTAATTTCCTGAATGAATACACTCTGCTGTTTTGTTGTATATATTGAGTATCTTTCATTCCTAATAGTTTTGTGTCTTCTATGTAACCTTGCTTGCTACTGTTACGAACAAATTTCCCCTTGGTGATGAATAAAGTATACATCTATCCATCTATCTATCTATTTGTATATCCATCTATTTATCTATCTAGTAATGCTCTGACAACTCAATTCAAGAAATAGAAGAAGAGAACACATCCAGGCTCTGCTATATTGGCCTAAGGCGTTTCACAGTTTAAATAATGCAATTAGAGGATTTGAATTTTTTCATGCTTTTCATATATCCTGAACTTCCCTCTCAAAGAAGACCAGAAACATCTATGTATGCCATTTTAGGCCTCAGGCCTAAAAGGGGAATTCGTATAGTTGTGAGAATAAATTTAAAATATAAAAGGACTTCCAAATCCTTTTATCAATGTAAAAAACACTCATTACAGAATTTCCTTTGAGAAAACCAAGTGTCACTGTGGCCTTTCTCCTGGCTGTTCACAGTGTCTGCGCTGTTCATTCATTCATTCTCATGAGCGCTGCTCAGTGGCCCATGAAGCAGAAGAAGAGGGCAACAATTGCCCCCGGTCTCCCTTTAGAGGCACAAGGTCAGATCCCTCTCACAAGCTGCTCATCTGCCCTCTGGGAGGCGCTATAGAGCACTGGGACCAGTACACTGATCTCCATGAAGTAACATGCACACATAGACATGTGCATATGCATCGAATATATTGTACATATATACACATTCAATACATATTTTGTTGCTTTATTTGTATTATGGAACTATATATATTTTTTACTTTTTATTTATGCTCTGTCACTTAATACTACTGTACTAAGTGTATTGTTATGCACCAATCACCAAGTCAAATACCTTGCATGTGCAACCATACTGGGCCTTAAAAAACGGTTGGTTCTGATTCTTATATTCATCCCGTCAGCTCCTTCAGTTTGTGCATTAACGTTCACGTCATTCACCATAAAGCACACGCCTCTTCCTTTTTTTCTGGCCAGAGTTCTCTGCGTTGTCAGATCACTGTTAAAAAAAGTCACGGTAGAACGGCGCTCTGTATATTCCAGGATTCAACCAAGTTTTACAGACATTACATTTTCTAATATCACTGTGAAAACGGGGGCAGCACGAAGGTTATCCAGCAGCCGCCCATCATGCGATGCCCACGCGGTGGCCAGCAGGAAGCCGAACAGCAAGCCTTATTATATCTTATATTTGCATGTTTTTTTTTTAAAAAGGCACCAACATCACAAACACGCTGTGGGGAAAAGTTGAATTCAGTGACTTGTATTAGCTGAGGTGTCGACGGCACCCACCTGTCACTCAAAGCAGCTGCAACCTTAATTATGCACAACTTTAATCTTCAATAATATTGAAATGGGTGAGTTATATAACCCCCCCTCATACACATATATACATCATACACCTCCTCCTCATAATAATATATATATATATGTATATATATATATATATATATATATATATATATATATATAGTTAGATTTTAAATAAACATGTAACATGTCAGCAGTAAACATGGCCAAAACACTGAGACCTCATGAGTGTATCTATGAATTTGATCGTAAAAGTCTTTCAGTGAGTTTTCAAAGTCAAATAGTAGGAGCTGACATTAAGCTGCATCATTGTCTATAGGATCTTGATCGTCATGGTGATGCACTTGAAGAGCTCCATTTTCTCTGAAATGGGAATATAGTTTTGCTTACAATAGATTCATATTCCTTATACTGTGTTCACACCGAACACGACACGATTTGTAGCGTCGCGCTTACCGCTTCAGTTTACTCGCGCGAGTGAAACGAGGGTGTTCACAACAAACGAGACAAAGACAAATCGCGCTGCGACAAAGGGCCGTGGCTTATCGCCATCACTTCGCTCCGTGAAAAAGAGCTTTCTTTTCCGGTATTGACTATGGAATAAATATGGGTTCATAACATCACCCGTAGCCGCACACAGCTCGGTGAATTTCACTGACTCCTCCAGGAACTGCGTCTGGCTTATCTCCGTGAAACAGATACCGATTATGCCATCTACAATGGAAATAACCACTAGTTCTGCTTTATACTTGTTGTGTAAACTCCACATACGTCGGAACATCAAACTCCATGGTGTCTGGGTTCATAATATTATCCGTAGTCCCACAACAAGAGTCTGAATGAAGCCGCTACCAGCACTACTTCAGGCAGACCAGCAGCAATTTGATTCAGCGACAGCAAGACGGCGGTGGTGACGGGGCGGAGCTTCTCAACGCTGATTCTCAGTGCTGATTGGCTGACGCAACTATGACTCATGCGTTTTTGTCGCCAGAGTTGGGATATTTCAACTCGCGCAACTTTGCGCCGTCCGTCAGAGGATCTTAGATTATGTAATTATCATCATAGTATATTACTATGATCACATCTGTCTTTGTGTTACATGAAGCCTCTGATACTGCTGGTGGAACACTCTAGACCCTCACACTGTACCACACACTGTATTACAGACACACTGTACCACACACACACCCGCCCAACACATACACACACACAAACGCCTACCAGAGACACACACACACATCCCACACACACACACACACACACACCTACACACAGGTCTGTGGGTCAGAGGAACAAGACCACAGATTTGTCTCTCCAGGTGAACACACACACATGCGGTCACATCAGCGGTCACAGCGAGGCGGAGGGACAAAGATGTGAAGATAAACTTAGTAATCATGGAACCATTTGCTCTCCGAGTCATGTGGAAGGACAAAGTCGGCCAGATGTTCCATTAAATCATTATGAAGGTTGTAAGGTGTTCCTGGTCTTCTGTCCCACCTTTACAGGAGAAAATATATCAGTTGCAACAGTACTAAGCACTTTGACATTAAATCAGTAAATCCCTGGCACACGAGCAACAAAATAACAGTTTGGATTGTTGCAGGAACACACATTGCATCACAGAGACACGCACTGCTGCACCACACAGACACACAATGTATTGCATTGCAATGTTGTGTTCGGCGCTCCTGTGTTTTTTTGTCCTATTCATCAAAACTAAAGCAATATTTTCGTCAGAGAAGGATAACTGTGTGAGAAAGTTAAACTTTCAAACATTATGTAACATTGTATATTGTGTTTATTATTGATGTATTTTGGGGATTATTTATTTAGCTTGAGGGGCTCTCTCGAGGGCCCTCACCCCAGACTCGTACTGCTATTGCATCTTAAGGCCATCCGCTTTATTGCAGGCTCAACCTTCTGTAGCATGTTTCCATCAGAGGAGACTGGGCCATAGAAACGGAGGATGTTGCTGCTCCTTTATTTTTGAAAGGCAGGAATGATTTTTTTTTGTTACAACTCTGTAGGTTGTTGTTTAGGTCTTGCAGCATGCAGCTGGAAAAACTCGGCGGTTGCTCGAGGCATTTTTGGGGAATCATGCCTAAATCATGCTCAGATCATGCTAGTTATCTCATTGTATTATGGTTGTTTAGAAAATAGTAGTTACATTAGACCCCAACCCACACGCTGAGTGACGTTAGCAACGGGGTTCGTTCAAATGAGCAAATATGTTATCACACTAAAAAGTTATTTCAACCCTTTGGTAAAGTATGGATTTATAAAGCAGGGTTTATTTGGAAGCTAACACAAATCACTTGCTAGTTAGCCAGCTGAATTAAAAAATAGTGGACTAGCTCTGACGTTAGCTAATGTTAGCCTAGCTGTGTGCACAGCAGCACAGGCCCCCTGACCAACCAACAGGGGTATACACTCTCCACAATCTATGCTTCATAGTAACATCCTGTTCGCCATACAGAGGTATCTGCTGACACCAGAGCAGCTTCGTTCCTCAGGCTATAAGACTCCACTCTCTGGGGGTCTGTCCTTGGTCCGCTGATGTTTACACTCTACATAAAAAACGGAATTCCTCCTAATCAGCACTTCAATGTCCATTTTTTCTTTAGAAATGATATAATTTCCCCAGGCTCCACTCCAGCCCAGGCCCTGACTTCAGTTTGCCTGGATGCTTTCCAGCTATCACTCCTTAATCACAGACTAGTTTAAAGGAAGAAGAAGAAGAAGAAAAAGAAGAAGAAGAAGAGCACATGCTATTTTCATCCTATTACATTACTCATTACAAACTGTTTCATAATTTGGCTTGACAGCAGACTGTCATTCAAGATTTGTTTTCAACAAACTAGGCCTCTTGAAGATAGAGGATAGCTGTCTTCATGTCTGTCCTAGACGAGGGAGATATTCTGTATGGTCATCACGGCTGTTAACCCTCTGGGGTCTGAGGTAATTTTCTTGATTTTACATAATTTCTTAAAAGTAACTTTTATATGATACATACTCATGTGTTGTGCTCGATTTTTGAAATTCTTCATATTTCTTGTGAAAACATACCTTTACTCATGTGGACGAACTGTTTTTGTGCTTGAAATTAGTTTACCAAAGGTCTTAGGTTCACAAAAGCAGTGGAATATATGAATAACATGGTAGATACATGTAAATAAAAACAAAATTTAGTTTTTTGAGTTGCAATGTGACTGAGAAATGACTTCATACTACAGATAAAGCTTCATTGGGTGTGTGAAAATGAAAAATTAACATCACAACAGTTTTGGTTTTCAGACCAAATTTGTATTTGTGTGTATATATATATATATATATATATATATATATATATATATATATATATATATATATATATATATATATATATATATATATACATTCGGTCTTTGTCAGTCTTCCACGACAGCGCAGGTGCTGTAGCAGCTGTGAATCCTCTCTGTAAAATACATTACTACTGGTCAGTACAAAGTTCACTGAAAGAAAGTTGACAGTGATAGTTACGATGGTCATAACGATTACGCAACGTGCCATCTTACGGACACGTAACGGAGATGCAGCACGTACTATGCTCACAGCATGAGCTAAATGTGCTCCCTCTGCTAACGTAAAGACGCTATTGCAAAACAAATAGCATATTAAATACACTTACCCGTCTTCAAATGGACCCCTTCTTCTCAAAAATTGCTTCACTCAGGGTAAACTCCTTGCTTGGCATTTTGTCTCTTCTCTCTGACTTCTTCTACTTCTTCTTCTTCTTCTCTGGTCTGTTTATGAAGCTACGGTGGGTAGTTCCTTTGGGATTTTCTGAGTGTTCATTAGTTAGTTTTCGACAAATCACAGTGAAGCATTACGGACGCGTCATACGACACGTCCATGTTTAGTACACAATCCGGATTTAACTTCAGGTTAATGCACTAAAGCAGAACTGCTTTCATGTATTGTGTTGTAGCTGGTTTCCTTTTAAATGGACTGGAGTGCAGACTGCCTTCGAACCAGAGTCCTGCATTCGCTTTCGGAGACTTTAAAGCTTCATTATCTGATTCTTTTTTTTTAATGTTTGTGTAGTTGTCGTAACTGTGTTACGTTGTTCATTTTGGTCACATGACATCTATTGCTTCTGTCCATCCGGGGAGAGGGATCCTCCTCTGTTGCTCTCCTGAAAGTTTCTTCCTGAGGTCCTGGGACAGGGATGTCGTATGTGTACAGATTGTAAAGCCCTCCGAGGATAATTTGTAATTTGTGATTTGGGGCTGTACAAAATACATTTATGTGAATTGAATTGTGGCCATGTGTGGCAACTATGTAAACTGAGGTGAGATGTTTTGGGCTGAGCAGATCAGGGCATATTCAAGGATTGGAATCTTAAAATAAAACCAGTCAAATATTGAATCTTTCTTCACTGTGCTATGCTTGTTTTTTTTTCTCATCCTTCTAATGTTTCAGCACTGCTCTTCTTCACGATGGTTCCAGTCACGCATTCACCTTTAAATTGTCATATTTACTGTCACATAATTACTATTAATTATCAGTCTCTTGAGCAGTTTGTGTGATCTCTGGCAGATGGCATCGCGGCAATTTCATGAATCGTCGCCACAACTTCGCTCTCAGGATACCTTGTTCTCTGAATCAATAATAAGGGAAAAAGTGTTTTTAACATGAGTTGTAGTATTGTATCTAGTGTTGCGGGTAAAGTATTCCTGCACATTTAATATAGCAGAGGCTTGCTATCCATTTTACTGACATGATGTCTGAAAATACAGGAACTTTAACTTGGGGTTTCGCTAACTAGTTAAACACACACAACTCCAGTGCTTCAACTCCTAGACTGCTTCATACAAAATTAATGAATAAAGAAATCATAATCATCACAGACATCTTTTTCTGATATGTGTGTGGTATATTGGAAGAACTATAATCATCTTTAACTCTTTGAAAACTTCAACACATTCTCACTTGCCGACTACCAAGTGCCATGCCACCAGGGTTTTCAACGTGTTGGAACGACTTGTCAATATACGGCCGTTACATAAAAAATATGAAAACAAACTTCTCAGTGTTTTTGTTGTCTAAACCTAACTTTCTGAGTTAAGTTCTCCTCATGTCTGAACCATAGACTGTATTTAAGAAGTGGACATAGTCATGGTGAAGTCACCCATTAGTTTGTGAACTGACGTTTTTTGAAGCCTCCAGTTCTGCAATTTTTATGTCGACATCTTGGATTACAACCGTCACTTTTTTTTCCCGCAACCAATTAACTGATACTATATTTGAAATGCGTGGCAGTGACGTAGAGAGTGGTAGCAGCAGTGACCTGTTAATCACAGCAAACCCGCCCTAAAGCCCCAACTAAGTTACTAATGACGCACGTAACCAGCAAGTGACAAACAAGTCACTACTGTTTCTTGTAACTCACAACTCACGTGACAAAATGTCAACATTGACTTTTCAATTACATGAACACGGGTCTTCTTGATGGAAGTCCTGTGATTATACTCATCCACCACTCCTCCCGGCTAATCCAAGCAGACTCTTTGGCGCTTCACACTAAATCATATGCTCTTACTTGTACATTGGAGTAACTTGCATACAGCTGCTATGGGAGCCTCCATGCATTGGTTTCTAACACAGAGGGCCATTTGTATGTATTTCATGTGTCGTAAGTGTGAATGGGATGTTTTCTCTTATTTATGACAGAACACAAGTGGATTACAAACTTGTTTTTTGGCTGCCCTGAAGACTCTCTGTTGTTATCCTTCAATGTTATTTTATTTTATTTAGTATTTTGTTGGGCAGGGGGGTTTAATGAGATTCTGCTCTATATCAACCCGGGTCTCCCTGCCATTCATCGCCCGATCGTTTCGCCGCCTTTGTGGTAGTTACGCACTCAGGCCGTTTTTGACTCGTTAGCATTTTACTCTGTTCCTGCTCACCTTGTTCCTTTTTTGCCCTAGTGTTTCGGAATCCCTACCTGCCAGCTGCCTCCACTACCTGCCTGCTCACTCTCCGACGTCACTACCTTCGCTCCTCGCTTCCCCGAAGACCCCAGCCACCACCTCTACCAGATTCAACCCTGCCCTGTCCTCCTTTTTGTGAATAGTGTTAATACATCTTCTTTTTTTCCACAAACTTCACCCGTGACTCCTGTGTGCTGCGTTTCGGTCCACGTTCGGTTTCCTGGTCATAACACATGCAGACTCCAAAGTGCTTGCTTGCAAAACAAAGGCTGGATGCTAATTTTCAAAGAGTCCATACGTAGTACACACACACCAATGCACATACTGTACCAACATCCGCACACGCTTCTCACAGCAGTTGGCCTTTCCTTCCAGTTCCCCTGCAACCATTCATTCTCTGTAATCACACACACACTTCCTCTTCCACTGGAGGCCTTGATTTATTAATGCATTTCCAAGATAAATAATGTAAATTTGCATTCCAATGGGGTAAGATAAACCCTCATTGCATTCCTGTTAAGGCTGAATTACCTAAATGGAATATTCCAGCCTCATTCTGAAATATGATATGACGGTCTGCATAAAAATCTCCAGAAACCGCATACTCAGCTAAATTGACCATCTTCTGCATTTACCTTCGTCTGATTCATATGTAAAGAATCATTACTTTTAACAGTAAACATGCAAAAATCATGAAAATGTATGTTAATAAAATCAAGATTTTCCCTTCAAATAATAATGATTGAGCTCATTAATTTCCTGTCCAAGCCAGGAACATATTATATATTTAATTGATTTGTGTTATGTAACAAATTTAAGAATCATACTGTCACCATTGTATTGGAGTGTATGATGTCTAAAATGAACTTTTGACTTGCTGTCGGGGCTTGGAAAACTCGAAGAATCAACTTACTAAGAACAGTTTCTGTTTGCCAAAATTATTAATATGAATATTGTTGTAAAAGGATTCCAACAGGACTGGATGTTTGACTTTTATAGTCTGAAGGTCCTGCTGGGAGGGGGGCACCAAGAGGTCCCTGATAAGAAGTTGACTACAGGTGAGGAGAACTTCTCTGCTTATCTGGAGTCAGCGCACAAAGACAATGACGTCTGTTTCTGGGGAAGATAAGAAACTGGTTTGGGCCGGTTCGGACCTTCACCGTCACACTGTATGAAAGACAGAGGCTCAGAGATGATCTTTGAGCAGCAACTTGTCGGGTAGAGTTTTCTAACAAATATATAAAGCATTTCATTCATGCATTCAGCCAGGTAGTGTGCTGTGATGTTATTTCAGGTAGCAGAGAAATTGAGCTCAAGCAGTAGTTCAGTAAAGAAGACCCTACACTACGCGTCATCCATATATCTCAGTCTATCTCTTCATTACGGTAGCAGCTGATCTGGGGGGCGTCCACTTGAAAGCAACCAACCAGATTCACTGTGTCTCTAAGCCAATCATATCGTTGCTGTCAAACTTTAAATGTGTGCTCTGCTGCTGTCAGTTGTCATTTCCAGCTCGGAAACGAATGAGACCCTACTCCACCCCAGTCACCTCCAGGCAGCAGGCAGTCATACTCCTCATTCATCACAGGATGACAGCAACTCTCTTCTTCACCACCACCACCACCACCACCAGTGTCTGGACTTCAGGGGGGATTCTGCCAGATCAGAACTCAGTCACTGCCCCTTGTTTATACTGGTTCAGGATAGAGTCCGATCGCAAAAGACTTTGCACTATTCATTGTTATACCAACGTAATAAATGTATTGTTGAAGTCTCTCCTGATTGAAATGCATGTAGTTCTGTGCAGTGTATTGCAGGAGCAAAAGGAGACAATCTTTTTGTGAGTTACATTTATTTGACAGGCTAATGCCGTGTTCACACCAAAACAGTTGTGAAATATCCGCACGTCTAGATTACATGTTAAGTCAATGCACAGCCGCGTTAGGTTGCGAAAAAGCGAATTTTTCGCCGGGCGTCGCGATAAAAGCGAAACGGCGTCGCAACGCCGCTTTTTCGCTGGTGTTCAAATATTTCAACGCCAGCGAATAATTTGTATGACGCGGAGTTGCGAAAGCCAATCAGCGTTGAGATGCTCCGCCCGGCATCACCGCCATTACTGAATCAAACTGCTGGTCCGCTGAAGGAGCGCTGGAAACGGCTTCATTATTCAGACACTTGTCCTGGAGGAGTCGGAGCTGTGTGCGACTACGGATACTATTATGAACCCAGACACGGGGGCGGTTGATGTCCCGACGTGTGTGGGACTTCCTCAACAAGTATAAAGCAGAACTAGAGGTTATTTCAATGCTGAATGGCGGAAATAGTAAATGCTTTCACAAACACGGAGATAGAAGCTCCGCCCAGCATCACTGCCGTTACTGAATCAAACTGCTGGTCCGCTGAAGGAGCGCTGGAAGCGGCTTCATTCAGACACTCGTTCTGGAGGAGTCGGAGCTGTGTGTGACTACGGATACTATTATGAACCCAGACACGGGGCGGTTGATGTTCCAACGTGTGTGGGACTTCCTCAACAAGTATAAAGCAGAACTAGAGGTTATTTCAATGCTGAATGGCGGAAATAGTAAATGCTTTCAAGACACAGAGATAAGCCCCGCCCCATTTCCCCAGCGATGGTTTCGAAAAAACGGATTAACCACATAGAGCGAATTTTTCACCTGCGGCGCAATATAGGCGAAGTGGCGTTGCGAAAATTCGCAACTGTTTTGGTGTGAACACGGCATAATGGTCATCAGACAGCAGACAGACCAAAGTCTGTTCAGAAAATATGTGAGAAGCGGAGTAAGAAAGGGATACACAAATTAAGGATATATCCATGATTTTTTGACTTTTTCCCTTCTTGCCCTTTTTTTCTGGCTGTGATCATAATCACACTGATCATTGCCTTTCAACTTGCTGTTGCTGAACTTAAACTATATTGCTGTTTCTCTTCAGTCATTTTCATCTCGTTTCTGCCGTATCCTTTTCCTCCCTAAATCCTGAGGTCAATTGTAAATTCACAGAACAGGACTGCACACTACATAGAGGGAAAGGTGAGAACTAATTCAAAATCGTCTAAGTTTTACTTTTAATTTTCCAACTCCCTTCAAATCCTCCTTTTTCCTCATCTGCCAATACTCCTTCGAGGAAGGCACTGGCTACAGTGAGGCATCACTGTTTGAAAAAAATCGGATCCAGCGTCTGTTGGCTCAGCCGGAAAAAGAATGACAACTTTCTTTCTTGAACTGAAATCTGCTTTCATATCAGAAACAAGTTATCAAAAGGATCAACATTCCACAGAAAACAAAATAATTCATGTACCTTTTTTTTATTGCCACTGAACTTCATTTCTAGGAATGTTCTTTGGCTTTCTCTAAGCAAACACATAAATAGTGTTAATAAATAAATATGACAATGCACAGGCCAATTTAGTGATATCCCCACAGTCTTGATCCGTCTTGAAATACAATCCTGGGTCGATTCCGAGTGTAGACCTACAAAATGTGGTCTTGTTCCAGGCTCCCCTTGTCACAACATGTCCCCCTCCTTCATGGAGGGCCACCATAAAGCACTGCTGATGAACTTCCTCTATGTCCAGCGACGCCTGGATAGCAAGACAACTTGGAGCCAATGTCCCAGAACAAACACATATGGACAAAGTGATGGGGGAAGAAACAGGCACTTAGCACTCAAGTCAATGCCCAAGAGCTCAGCCCAGACACTGAGGGGACCTGTCACGAACAGGAACAAACATCTTCAAATCACACATAGAAGCATGCGTCACTCAGTTTTTTGCTCTCCGCCGTCACGATCCTCAACAAACTGTAGCAATAACAATGGATTCATGTTCGTCCTACGATATGGTGTTCCTTGTGGCTTTGTTTTTGTAAATTATATTATTTAATTGTTCTTATGTGTGTACAGGCTGTGAAAACACATTTTCTTTAATGGAGGACAATACATTATCTTATTGGTTCCCTACTCTCTGGCCTCGCCAGTGACTAATATGATAACAGAGGTCAAACGTGAACACTTTGTGGGAAAAGTGGAGGCCTGTAGCTCTAGAGACAGAAGAACACAGACAAAAAAGAGTGACAGGTGCATATGGCTGAAGTGTGCAGTTTGGATTCCCTGCCAGTTGGCTGCATCGGAAGGAAGAGACCAGGTCC
This sequence comes from Taurulus bubalis, assembly GCF_910589615.1. Taxonomy (NCBI): domain Eukaryota; kingdom Metazoa; phylum Chordata; class Actinopteri; order Perciformes; family Cottidae; genus Taurulus; species Taurulus bubalis. The sequence continues at coordinate 21,827,430 of NC_136601.1, forward strand.
AGCAGGGACTGAAGGAGCCTCCAATCTGAACTGCTGCAAGTGAGTGGTTAGGGCATGGACAGAATCAGAGAGAGACAACATGTCTTTGATTCACCTGACAGGCCTTATGCGCTCCCGGCATATTCACTGCTGAATGTATTCAACGGGTTTTCTAAGGCTCACTCTCAATCTTTTGCCTTCCATTTCTAACTGCCGTTCTCCATTGGGAGAAAGGCACAGCAGGGACCATACCAATTGTTGTTTTGTGTCCATCCTTGCAACGTCTACTTATCACAGCCCATCCCATGCCACCCACCATATTTAACAATACATCACTTTATTTGCCTTAAATCTGCGTCTCCCTCTCTTTTCTCATGGCTTTAGAGCCAGGTCGTGACATGTGTCGGTACGTCTGGTTTTAGATGAGGTTGATGAATCGCGTTTGCTTAATTGTGTTTTTGTACATCTGTCTTTCTCTATTAATGAGTCTGTTTTTTTTCTGATAAAGTTTCTTGAACTGCTTTTGCTATGTTGTCTTTTTCTGAGTCCAAAAAAAGCCTGCTTTGTGCTGCCCACCTTTTCCATTAATAAGCTAAATACACCTTTGAAACATTACATTGTAATGACCCACATACGGACTGTGAGAGACATTCACCTAAGGGCTACTGTGCCTTTAAGAGCTGGGGGGTTTTCGGGGTCTGGGGTTTCCGGGAAGCGTGGGGGTTGCGCTGCCGCTATCGTGATGCACAAGTATTGTACATTTTATGTGGAGTTGTAGTAAACTATCTCGACTGCAACTACGTCTACTGTCTCGCTGTTTCCCAACTCTACAACATTTTTAATAAATTTAAATAGTGATCGGTTCCCACCCCAGACTCATTTAGTCAGTCGGGTTTGGTAACAAAATCATGCATGAAAAGAAACATGTCTGTGGTCAAATACGAGTATTTGAGATAGCAGCCTTATCGAACTACCAATTGTCGTCCGCATAAAAAGATATGAGAAGTTTTACTGAAAGTAATGGCAGTGATATATGGGTGTTGGTCAATCGATGGTGTGAGAGCATAGGTGTCAAAAGTATTCACATTCATTACTCAAGTAGAAGTATAGATACTAGGGTTTAAAAATACTTCTGTAAAAGTTGAAGTATCAACTCAAGCTTTTTACTTAAGTAAAAGTGTAAAAGTACTGGTTTAAAAACTACTTAAAAGTATAAAAGTAAAAGTAATGTAAGGGGAATGTTTTTTTTCCATTCAGGACAAACTCTTAAGCCTGAGGCCGGAGTGAAAACAAACCAAAATGAAATAGTAACGAGGCTATTTTTAAAATGTAGGGAGTAGAAAGTACAGATATTTGCGTGAAAATGTAAGGAGTAGAAGTAAAAAGTCGTTTGAAAAATAAATACTCCAGTAAAGTATAGATACCCTAAAATTCTACTTAAGTAAGGTAACGAAGTATTTGTACTTCGTTACTTGACACCTCTGTGTGAGAGGCATTGCGATCCCTCTCATGGCTTCCTGCTTAATTCTAACATATACTGTATGATGCTCTGCAGATGCACTTTTGCAAAAAGTATTGTTTTGTTTGGACTCAATCTGTTTCTTTTACTCAAATAACCTTTACTGTACTGGTTTCTGGCTCCAAGCCCTGCAGTTGATGAAAGATACTTACATTAGAGACAACACGGCCCAGGACTATAAATTGATATAGCACTCTCCCCTTAATACATTAGGAGGCAATGGGACCAAGAAAAAAAAATGCATGGATAAAGAGAAGGTAGAGAAAATGGAATTAGATGACTAGAGAAAGAGCAAGAGAGATGAACAATGAAACACGATAAAATGTGGTAAAGTGAAACAGAAAGAGTTCTGCTAAAGTGCCGCTTTAGATTAATGGCTCATCTTCCAGATGTGAGCAAGATACTTTTTGGCTCTCGGTCTAAACGAGGGTGGGTTGTTAATCACCGTGACAACAAATGAGACAATGGTCATTGATATGACATTGAGCTTTGAAACATTTGCCCATGTCAGAGCCAATTCCAATTTCATTATGTGGAACAGAAGCCAGGTGCCACACATAATTACTTTATTAGTTACATTTTTTATTAGGTAAGGACATTTTCTAGCTCCTTAATTCTCTCTACAAGTTTAATATGTTTGGATATTTGCTTTCTTTTGGAGAGTGAGATGAGATAATTTCATGCTTGCGTTAAATGTATAGTTACACATCTAAGGCTTATGAATGAACACATTAACTCTATGTAGATGCACAGCCTTGTAACAGTTACAACTTGTGATTTTAGGGTGAGTTTCATGTTTCATTGACTAATAACAGTGTATCCATCTGCCCAGCACCTCTGCACAGATTCTCTGGCGAAAGCAGATGTTGCGGAAACCTGTGTTTCCCAAACTATTTGGCCAAAGACCCTTACAACTGTTCTTAACTAAATAAACTCAGATTACACTACCTACAGACTCAACATGGACCATTTTTGTATTTTAAAAACGGGATCAAAATCAGCAAAACCAGAGACGTCGTCTTTTTTATCCATGCATTCTTCTTCTGGGGCGACTATGGCTCAGTGGTGAGCAGGTCGTCCATCAAGCTCCTCTACTCTATGTTGATGTGTCCTTGGGCAAGACACTTAACACCAAATTGCTCCTGTAGCTGTGCCTGCGGCAGTATTTCTCAAACTGTGGGGCGGCGGTATTACAGGTTGGGCGCAAGTGGAAATGCCGAATTCTTCTTCACATTTTACAAAAGTACCATTTAGTTACAATTTAGATGGGGCGGTGGGGCGTGACAGAAAAAGTTTGAGAACCACTGGCCTACGAATGTTGTATGAATGTAGCCTGCAGCAGAGATGAGCAGCGGCTGACAGAATTCTGGTAAACTCACTTCTTTCAGATTCTGCACCTCTAGATGTTTTTAATTTTTTCATTCTAGCCGTGAGTAGTTAAACTAATAAGTGATGTTCCCTTTTAAGATTATTTTGTGTTCCCTTCTAAGATTATTTCAGTTTACAGAGGTCTGCGGAAAATATATACGTTTGAGATACACAGATTGTGCTGTAAAATTATAATTATATCTATATACATATTATATAATATTTGGGGAAAAAAAGTTACGAAATTGAGGTGCTCACAAGTTATATACAGTGTTAGAGCATGGCAAAACTGTATGTTGGGTCATTTTGGGGGTGACATTTAGGACAGCATGCAGGGCTTAGTTCCCAGTGGAAAAGATGCCAAAGTGACCCCCACATGGTGAATGATCGGGAGCCGAGTTTCAGGGGACTTCATGTGACGTCACAAAATGGCTGCCTAGGGAAGCTTTGACACCAAATGAATGAATCTGGAGATTACCTGGCTCCAACAACAAAGCTGAGTAGTTCATTCTGCCTCTTTTGTACGTGCATACCGTTGCAAAGGCAAAAACAGACACATTTAGCAATACAAATAGGGAATTAACTGAAGTGCAAGTGTATTTCCTCAGGTTTCTTCCCCTTTTTTCCCCTGTGAAAGGTTTTTTTTACTATCTTTATTGGGGGAGTTTTTCCTGATCCGATGTGAGGTCCCGGGATGTCATGTGTACAGATTGTAAAGCCCTCCGAGGCAAACTTGTATTTGTGATGTTGGGCTATATAAAATAAACTGAATTGAATATTTTAAAAAGCTGATACTGTATGTCTAAAGTTTGATGTGATGTCCTGTAAAGGGTTAAATACTTTACAGCCACTCCATCTAAAATTTGTTTTAAAGTTGAACCCACATCATGTTCTAGAGAAAAGGGGGCTGGTTGTACAACTGGTGTATGTTCATTATTTATCAGTCTGGTTTGCTTAGATGTCAATTTATTTATTTTATTTAGTAGTAGAGAGTCAGTGATTTTCTCCAGACTCTAGGGAAACCTCAAACACATTCCAACCAATCGCTTATAGAGATTTGTGCCAGACCTGGTATGAACACACACACACACACACACACACAAAAATCCATCTGATTACAATGTTTTCATTTAAAATGATGGAATACAAATCCAGGCAGTAGCCTCCTTTTAATAAAAAGTTTAAGTCAACCTGTGAGGGTACTTATAAGTCTGTCATTTCAAAATGTAACGGCGACGACACCGACACAAACACTTAAAGCAGTGGTTCTCAAACTTTTTCTGTAAATAACATAATTTTGTGACTCCATCTGTGCTTTTATAAGTAACAGAATAAAGAAAATTGCAATCACTTTCAAGTAAATCAGATTGTTCCATCAGACATAAAAAAAAAAAATTGCAATCACTTAGAACAATGAAAATAAAGTTCTATCTATGCAAAAAAATACTAATATTTAGTTACTACTAAATAGCTCATTGTGGAAAACAATGAGCTATTTAGTAGTCTTTTTTTTTGCCAAACAAAACAGACTGCAGATATGTGAGCCATCAGGTTGTGTTAGTATTAGTGGCTGCAGTGAGCTGCTTTCCTCTACACATCTTTGTAAAACAGGGTTGTAGATTTGATACAATTCATGCTCAACGTTGAGCTGAGATCTGTATTCTGTTTTGAGAGATGCAGCAGCAGAAAGGATGACGTCACGGAGACTTCTGGCAAAACGGTCACAATTTCTCCATGTATTTATTAATGACTTAGTTTTATGCCCGTGTACTTTGTACTTTTGTACTATGTGAAGCCAGCAGTCTCTTTGTAGAAGACACAAGCACTTTGGCTCTTTCACTTGGAGCAGGAGCGCTGTTCCAGGTTCAGGAGAGCTGCGCCGGTTGTTCTTCACATGAGAGCGAGTGTTGCCATCTTCACCCTGGGAGCATTTAAAACGCAGATATAGCGGTCTGCTTTTCACGCGACATATTTTTCTACGCTCTCTGTCCGCTGCTGTGTGTGTGCTCGGGGCGGAACTCCGCTGTGCACGATACAGAGATCAGAGGAGAAGTGTTAACACGACCATGTCGAGACAGAAATGACAAGCTGTCGTGTAGATAAGATCAATAAAATACGGCCTTTTAGTTTGTTTAATAACAGAACAAGGTGTAGACCTGTTCTATGTTCAAGGTGTAGACCTGTTCTAGACACACTACAGTAAGGAGGTCCAACATCTGGCTGAATGGCGCGGACAACAACCTGGTCCTGAACACCACCAAGACCAAGGAAGTCATAGTGGACTTCAGGAGAGCCAAGAGGACCACACCCTCTCCACTCTACATAAGTGGGGAGGAGGTGGAGAGGATGGACAGCATCAAATTCCTGGGACTCCACATTACCAAAGACCTCACTTGGTCCCTGAACACATCACACCTGGTGAAGAAAGCCCAGCAGAGGCTCTTCTTTCTGAGGAAGCTAAAACAAGCTGGCCTGCCCGCTGAGCTCCTGGTTAACTTCTACAGAAGTGTGATAGAAAGCATCCTCTGCCAGTGCTTTACTGTGTGGTACTCCAGCTGCACAGCAGAGAACAGGAGGGATCTGGCCCGGGTGGTTAGAACAGCACAGAGGATTGTGGGAGTAGACTCACATGTCTGAATGCTGCTAAGGAGTTACAGTCATTTATTTATACTTTAGTCCTTCATAGACTTAATCGTTCCTAATTTATGTTGTTTATATGTTATATGTTTTTTTTTCAACTTTTAAACTGATTTTTGCACTTTATTATTATTTATTATTACTATTGCACAATTCACTATATGTTGGACAGAAGAGAAACATACTTTCGATCTTCTGCATGTTTGTACATTGCCCAAAATTGATAATAAAACTGACTTTGACTTTGTACATGCTGGCCGCCTCCAGAAGAAAGCCAGCAACATCTACAAGGACATCACACACCTGTGTCACTCTGTTTGTTCCACTGCCATCAGGGAGAAGATTCAGGACTATTAAAACTCGGACTAACAGGCTGAGGAACAGCTTTTTCCCCAGAGCAGTTTCCTCCATTACCCCCACCCAGCTCACACCGGACAGTGCTGCGGGGGGACAAACATAGACAATAACACAACACTTTTTTTTTTCCACTTTTAAGCCATTGATGCCTGTGTTTTATGTTTTATTCATTTTGAAATGTCTTGTTCCAAATTAGAATGTCCTGTCTTAATGTTTTTTTATACATGTTTTTACCTGGTATTGCTGTACTGACTGATGAGTCGCCAACTTAATCGATGTATGTTTTACAATGACAATAAACTCCCTTACCTTACCTATAGGAAAGAGAACCTTAAATGACGACTTGTGATCTGGTGCTATCGAAAAAATTACAGGGGGGTGGGGGCGTTTCTTCAGGGTTGTGCCCCGCCCCCCATTATAATGGTTGGGGAAACACTGAACTTAGTACGCCTAGTGGTGTTGGATCTCTGTTAATTTTTTTTAGGCAAACCTGAAACTTTTTAATTTCTTCATTTACTCTTAACTCTCTGGGTTCCGTGGTAATTTTCTCGAATTTACATAATTTTTTAATTCCCCTTTTTAAAGTTGCTTGCATATGATACATACTCATGGGTTGTATATAAAAAATTACAGAACAATCTCAGCCACAGTGGCTTGCAAAAGTATTCATACCCCTTGATTGTTTCCACATTTTGTCACATTACACGCCACAAACATAAATATATTTTATTGGAATGTTATGTGAAAGACCAACACAAAGTGTCACACAATTGTGAAGTACAAAGAAAATTATACATGATTTAAAATGGTCGTCCTTCAATCAGATCGGCGGTTCGATCCCTGGCTCTGCCAGCCCATATCGTTGTGTCCTTGAGCAAGACACTTAACCCTAAATTGCTCCCGTAGCTGCGCCTACGGTGTATGAATGGTTGACAATCTGATGTGGCACCTTGCATGGTGCTCCTATCATCAGTGTGTGAATGATGTCATGTAGTGTTAAAGCGCTTTGAGTGGTCGGAAGACTAGAAAAGCGCTGTACGGGTCCATAACTTTATCTCTGACCTGTCTGGTGTGATCCTTGGACTTCACGGTCCTGTTTGCTCCCCAATATTCTCTTAACAAACCTCTGAGACCGTCACAGAACAGCTGTATTTGTACTGAGATTAGATTACACACAGGTGGACTCTATTTAGTCATTCGGTCAACATTCAATCATTCAGCAGTCATCAGGCAACTTCTTAAGGCAATTGGTTGCACACTGCACTTTTCAGTTTTTTATTTTTGAAAAGAAATTAAAAACATGTATAATTGTCTTTGTACTTCACAAAGTGTCACTTGTGTGACACTTTGTGTTGGTCTTTCACATAAAATTTCAATAAAATATATTTATGTTGTGACGTGTAATGTGACAAAATGTGGAAACGTTCAAGGGGTATGAATACTTTTGCAAGCCACTATCTATATTATGTGTAAAGAGAAAATATGACTCAAGCTGAAAAATTGAATCTCGATTTTGGAAATTCTTCATATCTCTTGTGAAAACTCAGGTGGTAGATCGGTTTTGGTGATGGAAATTAGTTTGTCAAAGGTCTTAGTTTCACAAAAGCAGTGGAATATATGAATAAAATGGTAGACGCATGTAAATAAATGTCTAAAACCAAATGTATTATTATAATATGGTGGGGATGATGAGCTGTGGCTGGTGTTGTGGCCTGCGACGGTGATCTGTTGGCAGGCAGACGGACAGGGAGGCTGCTGCAGCGATGCTGCATGTTGTCCTCTGGACCCTGGCAGCTGTGAATCCTCTCTGTAAAATACATTAATACTAGTCAGTATGAGTTCACTGAAAGAAAGTAATGATCACACACCGACACGTAAGGAAGATCCAACACTGACTATGCTCAAGACACTGCACGAGCTAGCTACGCGCTAATGTTGCTAAAGCCAACAGATCCAGCTATGCTCAGGCCAACAGCTAAAAATGCACAACGGAAGTTAAGTTAACGGTGATAGGGACAACAGTTGATTACCCACCGTTCATAGCTGTAGTCAGCTATCTCCGTTAGCTATTGTTCACTCGCTTAGTGTTAGCAGCAGCTAACGTGACGTAAACACTATGGTAGAAACGATTAACAGAGATCCAACACAAGGCATACTAAGTTCACTGAAAGAAAGTTAACGGTGATAGGGATAACAGTTGACTACCCACCGTTGAGTCTTATAGAGATGCTGTAGCCATCTATCTCCCCGTTAGCTCGCTACTGCTAGCTCCGTGTTAGCAGCAGCTTTATCTAGCTACAGGTCCCGTTACTAACGTAAATATGCTATTGCGAAGTTTAGTAAATACACTAACCCATCTTTGAATGGATCCCTTTGCTTGGCGTTGTCTTGTTCGTCGCAGGATTTGTATCCTTCAGGCTTTACGAAGTTGCGAGAAAAGGACGCGGAAGTGGCTGAAGTCTACTGGTTCGGTAGAATTTAAACCATATCTCTGTGCCGTATTATCACGAAGATATGAATTTAATCAAATCAATGATCGTAAACATCATAGCCCCGCTTCAAAGCAGGGGCGGGGCGGACCCAGAAGTGTTAACATTATTTACTCATCTCACAAAAACAAACAACTCTGTAGCTGTGGGACCGGCCAGTCAGAAACAGCCCTAACCTTGGCACCATCCATCTAGAACAGGGATGTCAAACTAATTTTCACCCCGGGCCACATCATCATTATGGTTGCCCTTAAAGGACAGAAGCAGAGACAAGACCTTCGAGTAGCAACTTGGAAACATAACATGTGTGTGATTTCAACTGCTCCGTCTTGCAAGAATAAATAACCTGAATAATGATTTCAAACTCAGTGTCGAGAAGAATTTATCTAACAGTACCATATAATTTATTGTGAATTTCCAGGATTACAACTTCTAGTAGTAACATTGTTTTGGAAAGCAAGTAAAAAAGCTTTGAGAAGTTATCTTTGCCAATGGATAAATGTTAGTGTCGCATGAATTAGAATGCCACGCTTCATTACTGTATATTAAAAGAGCTAAGGATGGTTTTACTCAGGTTCAGTGTCCATGCTGCAGCCGACACGTTGCCTCGGTATAAAACAGTATAATTTTTGTTTGTCAAACTGTTCCCTTCAGAAAGCTCAGAAGCAAAAGGAGCTCAGTGGTGTGCTCTGGTTGGTGGATTTATGCGAAGTGTCGGCGTCCCTTCACACAAACGAAAGGAGCATATGCCTCGTCTCACTGCAATCAGGATGGAGATGAAAATACAAACGCATTGCCTTCATTTATTTATGGATGTCCCCACCCTGGTGTCTAAACAGATGCTTTGCTCAGGTACAAAACAAAATATGCATGTCGATTAAATGGCCGGTACTTGTCATCATTCACCCATTCATATATACTGATGGGAGGAGCTACCATGCAAGGTGGTTTGTGCCCATCAGGACCCTAACTAACCATACACACATTCATAGGCACACTATAGCAATTTGGGTCCAGGGTTTTGCCGAAGGACACGTCGACATGGACTAGCGTAGTGCGGGATTGAACCTGTGATCCTCTGATCAAAGGATAACCCGCTCTGCAACTGAGCCATGGTTGCCCGACTATAATGTCTTGTCAATAAAAGTGTGTCTTGTCCCTTAGTATTTTAATTTATGTGTATGTTTAAGTGGAGATATGTCTAGTAGGGTATTTTGATCCTTATGCTCTCTACTACTGTTTTGGCATGTGTTGGAGAATCTAAGCATACCTATGTGTGTGCGTCTGCCTTATTGTAACACAACCTCATACCTAAAGGTTGTGTTATTGTAACTACAGAATAAGTCGCTCACCTGAACAACATATATGATGACATATATGTTCTATTTAACGTAGTGAAACTGTTACAGTTTAAACACGCGGTTAGTGTGTGACGGGGGATGTAATTTAAACCAGTGGTCCCCAACCTTTTTTGAGCCACAGACCGGTTTTGTGTCAGACAATATTTTCGCGGACCGGCCTTTCCCTGTGAAAGGGTTTTTACTATCTTTATTGGGGGAGTTTTTCCTGATCCGATGTGAGGTCCCGGGATAGGGATGTCATGTGTACAGATTGTAAAGCCCTCCGAGGCAAACTTGTATTTGTGATGTTGGGCTATATAAAATAAACTGAATTGAATTCACAGTATGGGCGAAAATTATGACGTAATAAATATGACAATACGACCGGCATAAAGACAATTGTAAAGTGCATAAAGATACAACTCACCATTACGCTGCATTAGTGGAGCCCTGAGCTTGTTTCTCTGCTACGAGCCGGTCCCGTCTTGGGGTGACGAGAGAAAAGACCGAGCCCCGACGTCTGTTGTTTATGTCCAGTCTACTGACTCTACTCCGTAACTTAAACCTTTATGTGCACTTTGTAACTTCATTAAAACCCGCTTCACAAAGACAGGATGTTGAAATGGAGGCAGGGTTTCAGAGATTTTTTGCCGATCTCAGTATACTCTACCTTAATTTTAATCCAGAACACAGAGTTGAAACAGACTTTTAAGTTTCATTTTTGGGGTAACGTATCACGTAACCTGTTGATATGTGTCAAGAGGTTACGTTTGAGGCAAAGCACAGACGGATGTATCCGGTCTTTTTTCAAAATAAAACATTTTTCCGCCTTTTTTTTTTTTACATTTAATTTGAATATAATACAACATTATAACAGAGGAAGGGGAGAAGAATAGGACAATATTTGCCATGTTTTTGATGTTAATACAATATAGTTCAGTACACGCTGTGGAATGATAATGGGATTTCTGCCAATAGATGTCAAAGTGGGATATAACTAAACTGACAAGTACATTTACCAAGACAAAGCTAAATGTCTTTTTCTTCATGTTAGGGATGTTAACAAATAAAGTTTAGAGCCACACTGTTTCATTGGGTGATATGCTCCTATCGAACACACACACTGCTGCAGGAAATGATAAAGCAACAAATATGGATTAATCTGCTGTTAAAAATAGTCCCCAACAAAAGCACGATATCCTCTTGTTTGAGACTACAGCGATTCAACAAATCAAAGTATTGTGTCAGGTACTGGCAGGAACAAGCTTACACATTCAGGGATAAGAAGGGGGCAAAGTCCATGGACAGCTGGGGTTGGCCACCATAAAGAGACAGGCAAACAATTCAAAAAAATCCCAAAACAGGCTTTGACTCAAAACAGACACATTACGGAAAAAAGGCTAAAACAACAGACAATCTGGCCAAGAATGAATTAAACTGGTTTGGTATATGTACTACAGGGTCCAGCAGGGAACGAGGAACAGGTCAGCAGGTGGATGTGGAGTTCAGGTGGGTCCGGGTTACAGTGGCACAATCTGGAATACAACTGTGGTTAATGATTGGGGAAAAGGTCAGCCATGGAGAATATGAACTAGACATGTGAATGCTGAGTAACTCCTGCCTCATCTATAATGCTGTAGAGTGAGGTATGCAATCACATTGCCCTGTTATTTCGAGAAAGCCCAAATGCTCCTTTATTTTACAGTAGCGCCTGCCTGCATCTATTATCGAACTGTTAATTGGAATTTACACAAAACAGAAGGATCCTTAAAACCAGCATAGTCCACAAATGTTGTTTTATATAATTTAAATGATTAATTCCAGCACAATGCAAAGAGATGATTCAGAGAAAAAAAAACACCACAATGACACATTAAATGTTGGCCACTTTCAGTTAATAGTGTTGCCACATTGGTTGCTCCTAAAACGTGCCCTGAGCATCTCTTCTCTGGTCAGGTTTAGATAACCAGGAATACAGGCCGCAGGCAGGTGGCAGGACGGTTGGTGCTTTGTGAAAGTGTGCCTTTAATTACATCCTCATCCACCAGGTGGTGTGGAATCTCCACACAGAATACACACAAAATGTCCTGCCTGCCACTAGAAAGTAATTTAGTAGAGGATTGTTGTACTTTGACTGAATTTAATGACTGACTGATTTGACTCAACACAAAGCAATTTATGTTTAGCTCTTTGTCTCAGAAGATGTTCAGCGGACATATCCTGGCTGATTCTGTCATTCGGATAACATTTTAGCTTTCAGGATAAAAGAAATCTCCCCAGAATGCTCTTTCCTATATCACATGCATTTAAGCCATGCTGTGTTTAATATTCATACAGTTGCAGCTGGGAGCTGCTTCACAGGAGGACTCTGATCAAGAACTCCTTTGCTGTGACTGTTGAGGAGCAAGAGAGAATCGTTCAAGATGCTCTCATGCTCTTATTTGTACCCAGCTCGACTTGGTCTGATCTCTCACCTGCCTCTTCAGACATGGAGGCAGTGACACCAGGCATGTCTGGTGTCACTGCCTCCATGTCTGGCCATGTGAAAACAATGCCATTTCAATTTGATCAGCAACGGTTAAATGCCAACGTGTCCGTGAAGGTATACAGGTTGTACTTGTGTCTTAGAATCAAGGTGGTGTGTAATGTGACCCATTTAAGGAGGCACACCTGTCACAGTTCAGCTTCCCTTCTCCTCTGCGGCTCTGTCTCTCACACACCTAATCAGTTAATTCAGTGCACCTGTTAGCCACACCCATCTTGTCAGCAATCACTCACCTGTTAGCCACACCCATCTCGTCAGCTCCATCACTCTCACCTGTTAGCCACACCCATCTCGTCAGCTACCACTCTCACCTGCCCACTCTGCTGCACCCATTCCCTTTAGTATTGTAATGGTAAAATATAGCATTGCTTTTGTTACAAGAGGTTTTAGAAGTTACATAGTGAAAGGGTTTGTGTCTAATGAAAAACTACTAAGCTGATGTAAGCAGAAGTGATTTGAAGGGCCATAGGCCAAGAGAAGACAATGGGCCTCTATCCTGAGACGGCCTGCAAGCTAGCAGAGGTAACAACGTATCGCAATGTGCGTCGGAAATCCCGTTTTAACTATCTTTTGCAAACTTAACATTGATAAGAGTCGATTGTGTTGTGAAAAATGCTTACGGGGCAGAAACCATATCCGGTTAGGAATAGTTAATTCTGCTTTATGCCAGACCCTCCAGCGTCTGCCTTCCCGTTGCCGACCCTGCCGGTTTGGACTTCTCTGCCTTGGTAAATCGCCATAGCCTTCTGTCCCCGAACTCGAGAATAGCCTCACCTCCTCTGTGTCCGGTCAGCCTTCTCCCCGTAAGCAGACCCAGGACTGTTGTTGGAATTGTCAACCTCTGTCTGGAATAAAGCTTTTCCTAAACTATTCCACTGGTTCTGTCGTACTGGGTCTGGGTCTTTACCACCACCCGTTACACCACCGGATGAATTATTTTAGACTACATTGCAGTGCTGGTTAGCTGCTTGATGTAACTTTACAGAATATTTACAGGTTGGCACGTTTGTATGTTATCCACAGGGCTCTCAAGTTTTTAAGACAGGTAAGAGTGACATATCCATTCCTTTTTTTTGATTGGCTGATGAGTGTCACCTTGCGGCATAACTCCAGGGGATTCGGGGGAGACGTGCTTGATTCCTCCATGGTGAGGGCAGCCAGGTCATGTTTGTGCGCTGCGGCACATTAAATAGCCTGAGAAATACGATGTGTGGCGGGAGGGCGTGACTTAAGACCGAAATGCGTGACAGTCACGCTCAATGCATGACACTTGAGAGCCCTGTATCCACGTAATCATGATCAAGGAACTCAAAAGCACACACAAGTGAGTAGGTGGTGGTGGATGGGTCCAACAACCAGTAATCTTTCATCCGGGAAACAGCTGTTCGTTCCCCATGTGAAACTAGGAGTCAATGTTGCTTTATTTGTCACGTAACTTGCATTAAATAGTTACGGCTTTGCCGTGTTTATTTGAACCCAAATGACGATCTTTCCTAAACCAAAGTTGTTTTAACCAAACTGAGTACTTTCCTGTGGAGGCGGAAGTCTATTCTAAAAAGACGGTATTAAATGTAACGTGCAAAAATGTAGTAGGTGAGAAAAAGAAAAAAAAAGTGAGACCTAATGGATCTAAAGTATCACCCAGGGTGCTATTTTAAGATTTGAGATTTGTATTTACCCTCTGCTACAGCCCCACATTGGAGAAAGCGATGAAATGATCACAGGCATTTTTCAATACTTAGAGTAAAGTTTAACTTAGCAGTAGCTAATTAGAGTTTGGATGGACAAGAGCAACTTGATGTACATAACTGTTTTAATTTCCCAAGATGGATATACAAAAGTAGGTTATAATTATATAATGTACTTAGGCAGTAGCGGCAGGAAATTAGACTGCTATCTTCAATTCTAGAGGGCAATGATAAAATATATCTCATAAATTATAACCTTCAGTAGAACCTGTATTGTCACACATTATTTCTTCCGTGGTGAGTGGCAATGAAGAACGTTTCTACCAGCGACTGAAAAGCTGGAAAATAACAGACAGCAAATCAAAGTGTCACGATATCTCATTAAATAAGGCAACAAAAAAAAAGAACACACTGCTGAGAAGTGGATCGATAGTGCCAAGGTCTGGCTTCAGAGACGGTTTGGTATTTTCTGGCCAAAAGGGTACCAGATTCACAGCTCTCCTGTCTGACAACAGATCAGCATAGCTCAGAGAGGATCAGTAGCCTGGAAATGTCAAAAGTGTCACAGTTAATCAATTCAAATCAGCAGGTTCTGTCTTCATAAAGACCACAACTTAAAGCTTCTAAGGAAGAAAGTGATGAGGTACCCCTCAAGAACGGCTCAAATGCAATGGAAATGAAAAGCAGAAGGCTTTCATTCACCTAAAACATGAACAGTACATTTTGCATTATGTTTATTCTGGCTACATTAGTTAAAAGAGAAATGGCTTTCTAAAAGATGACAACATACACAAGAGAATATGTGCTGAGAACGTTTTTATGTCATTTATAGTAATAGTATGCAGTCAGTATAAAATGTTTTCGAAAACATTCTCCAAGAAACAAATAGCACTACGTTGAATATGTATTAGAAATGCACTCGTAGGAAGGGACATTTGCTCTCTGTTTTCAACATCAACAGTCGTTGTTTACCACTTCCGGAACTCGTGACGCAGATCCGCGTTTTACTATGTTTACGTTTTTTAAATATTCATAACTTCGCAATAAAACGGCACAGAAATAAGACTTAACTTGCAATTCACACATGAGAAAAATGCAACTAATCTAATACACAAGGTGGTGCTCAAATACTCAAGATGACCAGTCGCATGGGGGAGGGGAAGTTGAGAAAGTTTCAACTGTAAATGTCTTCTGCCATATAAGAGTGGAAACCAATAGTCAAAGGTTTTGATTCAGATTGAGATTCAGGACCACGCTGACAATCAATCTCACTATCTTATATCTCATTACTGTTTAAAGTTTAAAAAACGTATATCGCAAAGTACAAGTTGTAACACAAGACAATAACTGCCCATTTGGAGCAGAGTGTGAAGCACATGCTCAACAGTAAACCTGCCCATTCACAGCTTCTACATTACATTTCATTTAACTGACTCTTTTATCCAAAGCAACTTACAATTAGTGCATTCAACCATGAGTACAAACTCGGAACAATAAGAATCAAGAAAGTACAATGTCTTCAAGAAAGCCAAACTACAAAGTGCAGGGAGCACTCCTGAAGACCTTCTTTGACTCTGTGGTGGCATCAGCCATCTTTTATGGAGTGGTCTTCTGGAGCAACAGCATCACGGCAGCTGACAGGAAGAGTCTGTGCAGCTCCTTCAGCCCTCTGTGAAGGAGAGGTACTGCAAATCCTTCCTTCCTGTTGCTGTCACGCTGCACAATCAGCTGAGCTCCTAATAGACCACAAAAACACTTCAATCACTTCAACTCCCAGAAAAAGCGCAGAGGTGCAGTGGAGTCAGTGAGTGAGAGCTTACGTCTTCCTTTCTCACAATATGTTCAACCACAACTCTTTGTACCAGGTGGGTTCAAGTAATTTCGAGAGGGCGAGAGAGAGAGAGAGGATCTTCTTGTCTTTGGGAACCACAGTTTTGGTTGGGGGGCGGGCTGGCTAGGCCCCAATGTCTCAGTTAGAGTGTGTCCCACTATTTGCACTGATGGCCCCTCCCATATCACTGCTAGTCTCTTCTTCCTCATCCAGTTCTTCAATAATTATACTCATCATGTCCAATACTCCCTCAAAATCCACTTTTCTTGGCTAGTTTCCTTAACTCACTGAGGTGGTTTACTGTGTAGCTTCTAACAACTGTACATTCCTCTGCAACTGAATTTACGCGATATACGATGTCTGGCACATCACGTAAAAAATGTTTGTACAGCGGCTCTAAAGCAGAACTAGTTGCAAATTCAACGATCAGGTTTTTGTAATGTATACTGGTGGGATCATCAACTGAACATACTTTCTTAATAGACTCATATTTTTAAACACTCAAGAATTTCCTCGTGAGTCTGTAACTCGTGAGTCTGGTAACACCACTAATAATCACAGACTTTTTTCACATCCACCCCTAACTGCTGAATGTATTCCATTTTGGTAACCAATGTTCATTAATCATAAACTTATGATCAAAACGCAATGTTTTCACAACAATTTAGGCTCCTGCCTAGCTCAACACGTTTTTAACCTGTGGCTCTATTTTAAATCGTGTGGACTAGCGTAATGGACTAAGTGCTAGGTACAGCTACGGAGCCCAATTGTTGTGGAAAACACCAGTCACGATGCATTGACCCGGATATTTATTTGTGTCGCCGGTCTGGAATTTTGGCCTATAATAATGTTCATAGTTTATCTAGCTAATAGTTAACGTTGCTTCAGCCAATATATCCGCGGGTTACAAAATAGTTACATTTATTCTGCCTGTATATTTAATATTCAGTTATTGTAGATTCTTTACTGTTTTTGCTGTTTTTATTTGTTCTGTCTCTTGTGTGCATGTTACCCCTTTTTGCTGCTGCAAATCTGTAAATGTCCCCACTGTGGGACTAATATAGGCTTATCTTAATTACATTTTTCTCCCAACACTACACAAAATAGAGACCACAATTGTGCCATACATCTGGTAGCTCATTTGAATACACCCTTAAAATACATAGGTATTGTTTGAACAAACCTGCCTACAATGCCCAGTTACTTCTGCTTGAATGGAATCTTAATGAAATATGAAAAAAATATGTCCTGCTCTGGTGACTTGGTGAGCTATGTTCACAATGGGCTTGTGGCATCATGATAACCTTTCTCTTATTAAAATTGTAAGATTTGTCCTATTTCCTTTACTCCTGCACATGATTTAGAAAAAAATAACGTGGTGTCATTTTTCATCACTGAAGTCAGATGATTCGGTATGCGAGTCAGTAAATGGCCCATTACAAGGTCCTGTCTTATAAAAACTATGCTAACATTTGTGGAAATGCCGAGAGGGATTTATGTCCCAGAGAGCAACATTGATTCTTTCTGTGGGTCCTGACACCATTAAAAACTAAAGGATAAAGCTTTTCCCAGGACGTTTCAAGATGATAGACAGCTAATAGCTCGCTAATGACTCATTTTGATTTATCCACAGCTACAGAAACTAAAAGAGGGACGGCTTTCCAAAAGAATACAACGTAAGATCATTTACACTGAGAAAGTACATGTCATTTAAGGTAATGGTACTTGGTTTGCAGAACATATGTTTCATGTATATCAGTATATAATTATATAATAATACAGTAAGGAGAGGGGGGGACTGTGTGAAATGAAAAAAACTAATCTTGGTTTATCTGTATCTGCCGTCCTTGTTTATGTGTCATTACGATGAACGATGTACGTTCAATTACATAACAGCCAGAATCAGTTGTGCATTGAGAAAGAATAGAGAAGAAAAGGTGGGCGTTCTTGTAACCAACAAACCAATCAGGAACCAATGTTTAGTGTTTCTGGTCTGCTTTTTTTTCTTGGACCTTGCCTTAGTCTTCTCCTGCCAGATCTTCGGACCAAACCTAGCAAGTAAAAATCTTACGGTATTTTGTAGGGGTGGGGAAAAACAAATAAATAGATACAGCATAGTATTGTGATATTTTGCGTGCCGATATTGTATCGATACACGGAAGCATTGATCTTTTATTATATCAATTATAAACTTTTTGGTCCACGAATAATAAAATCAATTGCTTTTTCAGCCCACTAAATGGTGAGGTCAGCAGAGGTCCCGGGTCAGCGTGATGGGAGGAAGTGCGCTGGTCAAAGACGTTTAAAAAAAGCATAAATCTAACTGGCTACGGGTCCTCTAGTAGCGCTGGAAGTGGCCGTCATTCAGATGCACTTCCTCGTGTGAAATCCACCGAGCTGTGTGCGGCTACAGACACAAGGGCGTTTGATGTTTTGACATTTTGGGGATTTCCACAAGTATACAGCAGGAAGAGTGGTGATTTCCATGGTGAATGGCGGAAATGAAAACCGCTTGCACAGAGATAAGCCCCGCCCCCTACCTTTGCGTCCAGCTCGATTGACGTGTCTATGTAGACTGTAATACAGTTCAGTTTGTCAGGTGCAACATTTATGACAGTGTTGTGTCAGTTTGTCTGCTTGACAATCACATTTTGCTGCAATACAAATTATTGAAGTGAGATGAACAGACTGAACTTCATCTTCTTAGATACAATATGTTGACAAAGTTTTCCTTTGGGGACAATTTGCGCTGAAAAAAAAAAGGTAATACATCGCAATACTCCAGTGGCGGGCTGTCAGGGCCTGCTATGCCTTCTCTGCTGGCCTAAACAGAATCACAAAGTTTACATTTTCTATTTTTTTCTAATTTTATTTAAATATATAATTAAGTTATAGCTATTTTATAGTTTCATTGTTTTTCACAAATGCAGTACATGTAATATCATTATTTTTCCCTATTAGCTAATTTTCTCATTACACACCTGCTGTGTTCCTCTGTTGCCTTCAGCCTTCAGCATGCTGTTTAACAGCGCTCATCCAATCACATTTCACTTCTGTTTCTGTATGAACTCGAGAGCTGATTAAACTATTTGAGAAGGCCTTCTAGCATCTGTTTTGCCACAGGGTCCGCGTGACCATTAGCGTGCGCTGTGATTGGTCAGTGTGTCAGTACACACCCTGGAACTGAAGCGCACCGATAAACTGTACAACTGTACTTTTTTTAAGTCTTTAATGAACAGCATCTAGTAAGTTTCCTGCTTTTGGGGTTTTCTCATCTGCGGTGTCATTGTGCTGATGCGTCTATGGTGCTGTTTTTACGGGTTGGGCTGGTCAGGTGGGTCAGTCAGGACGCACCACATCGCTGAGAGCAGGTTGGAGGCGTCCGACTGAGAGGCGCTGCGTAACTCTGCGTTGCTCGATGGGAGTGTCCACTGGTGGTTTGAAGTGGCTTTGTGGATCGGTCCACGCGTCCCGTGAGCTCTCCCTGAGCCCAGAATGGCGCTCCATAAAAGCGCCGCGTATTGAGTGGGTCGGTCTGTGACAGTAACTCCCAGGACACTTTTTTCACCCAGCTGTTAAACTAAACAGACAGCGGGCGTAGATGCCAAATCCACCGCCCGCCCCTGCAATACTCAATATATTGCAATATCGTGAAAAAATCGAATCGGGACCCAAGTATCGTGAAAAACTTGAATGATTGAATGATTTCCACCCCTAGTATTTTGTCTGATGATTTTCCTGAGTCCAGAAACCTCCGGCAAAATGATAATGAGATAATTGGGTACCATCTTATGCGGTCTGGAAACATGTGCTACAGTTTATTCATGCTTATCCTCATCAAGGGGACTTCCACCAAAAAGATAACGTAATATTAGTTTGACTCCAATTCGGGACTGTAACCTATATACTTTTATTTCCCAAAGATTTAGTAACAGAGCACCCAAGCTCGTTCTGAGCGAAGCATCCTTTTATCTCTGATGCATCTGGATGTTTTATTCTATATACAGTAACTACAATAGTATCTATAACATGCAGGAAGAGAGGTTAAGTTGAGGGCTTCTGAAGGACTCTGCAAACACCGACAACAGTGCTCCTTTGCTGCCTGAACCTCTGCTGACTCGTTTGACACGAACACTTGATGAGAGTTGATTATTAAGTCCATTAATAGGTCTCATCGCAACAAGGATCAAAACATATGACTCCCCTCTGCCTGCTTGAACAAATGCCCCAGAAGCACCAAGTAATTTCAGCAAATGACTCTTCGATAAATGAGCTCTTTGATCAAGTTACTGTTGAGCGATGAGAATCACAGCAATGACATCTCAGGCGGCTTGTGATTTAGTGTACGGCTGAGGTTTTGAGTTGATGCAAAACTCGCTTGTTGAGTTAGTGGTGCTCTTGATAACCTAAAAGCGATTATTTTTCAACCATTTCTGTATAAAGTGATTCCAATCAGGTTCCGAATCATTCGCTCTGCTGATGAACAGTTGGACACAAACTGTTTGGACCAATCCTATCTCCACCCTTAAAAGAGACCGCAGCAAGATGATTGGCTAACCATGTCATTGTTCTTATTGGATGGAGGAGACCAGCTGATCTAAACCGCTGATGTCATGATTGACAGCCCCGAACAATGACAGTAAATAATGAGGGGCTCAGGGATGCAAGAGTTTAGTCTTCCGACTGAATTTACGCTACATGTGAATTTACGCTAAATTTACGCCAACCTATGTCTGCACACGTATAATGTAATTTCTGCCACTTAAGTCGTGTCCCACTATCTTCCTGTCATTGCCATTCATATTGCAAGATAGTTTGTAGTTATGATTGAAATTATTATTCGTAGTAGTATGTAGCTTTAAGTGACACCTTGTTTGTGAGAGTGTGTGCTCTCCTTGAACTGGCCTCCTGTAATCTGTAAAGTATTCAGGAATCCTTGGGTGGTCGTACGGAGAAAATTCAAAAATCCAATGCGTTATAATAAAAAGATTTAATAAAAGATGATGATAAACAGCAAATACAGTACTCGATTCGAGGACCTCTGATCCTCCGCAAAATCCACAGACCGCAAGTAGTTAACTGTCTCATTCACGTTAAAACAGAAGTGCCGTGGTCTTGCGCGTGTGTGTTAGTTTACCGTCTTCAGTCACGAGGCATAGTGCCTTCACATTGGTTAGAACTCTCCCCTTGAAACGCCTGAATCCATTCCCCGTCTCTCGGTAAGCTTTGCGGTGTCTCAGGGGCGGGGATACTCTTCCTCTGACTGAAAAAAAGTAGATTCAGTCACAAAACAGTCCGCGCACCAGAGTTCTTCCACTTCCGGTTTCTCAATGTCTTATGCCGTGTTCACACCAAAACAGTTGCGGAAATTCGCAACGCTTTTTCGCCTATATCGCGCCGCAGGTGAAAAATTCGCTCTATGTGGTTGATTCGTTTTTCGCAACCATCGCTGGGGAAAGGGGGCGGGGCTTCAGTCCCTTCCACCGCGAATATCCTTCTTCATTTCCGTTATCGACCATGGAAGGAGTAAAACCTGTTTCTGCGTTGTACTTGTTGTGGAAAGACCACAAACGTCGGAACCCCAAACCCCGTCGCGTTTGGGTTCACAACACCATCTGTAAACGTACACAGCTCGGTGAATTTCATCGACTCCTCCAGGAACTGCGTCTGGATGAGCGCCGCTTCCAAGGCTACTTCAGGCTAAACGTTAGCCAGTTTGATGACCTGTTGGCTCGGATCGGTGCCAGGATCTCTGTGAGTGGTAGTTTCATAAAATATATTCATGCTTTGTCTGGTCCGTCCACAAGACGTCAAGAAAGCCCCTTTTTAATTTTGTGTGTTCTTAATGAAGTTTGGATCCATCAATCTGGTCTCCAACAATACTCAAATTAACGTAATCCATATTATACACAGATATGGCAGCCATATGTTTGTTTATGTACATATGTATCTACATACTATATAACTTATGTGAACTCACCAGCATTTATGTTTATCATTCATGATAGAATCTGAAGCCATATCAATCAAAAACTACTATTAGCACCTGTAGTATCATTAATAACATTATAACAGAATCATTAATAACATTAAATGTAATGTTTTCTGTGCTGCAGATATCTTGCTACTGGGGACTCATTTAGGACCATCGCCTACAGCTTCCGTGTTGGGGTCTCCACGGTCTCTAGCATTGTCCCAGATGTTGCCACAGCTATTTGGGACTGCCTTGTGGAGGAGTTCATGGCTGTGCCCACCCCAGAGGACAGGAGGTCAATCGCTGTGGGGTTTGAGGAGCTATGGAATTTTCCTCTCTGCTGTGGAGCATTGGATGGAAAGCACGTGGTCCTCAGAGCCCCTGCCAATTCAGGATCCCAGTTCTTTAATTATAAGGGAGCCTTCTCCATGGTCCTCCTGGCAGTCGTTGATGCGCAGTATTGTTACCGGCTGATTGATGTTGGGGGCTACGGCAGAACCAGTGATGGTGGGAGTCTGGCCAACTCAGCTTTTGGCCAAGCACTGCCATCTGGCACCCTCCAACTGCCTGCTGACATGCCACTACCAGGAGCTGGTCACCGAGGACTTCAGCCACATGTCTTTGTTGCTGATGAAGCCTTTCCACTGAGGAAGAACCTGATGAGGC
The DNA here is from genome assembly GCF_910589615.1 of Taurulus bubalis. Taxonomy (NCBI): domain Eukaryota; kingdom Metazoa; phylum Chordata; class Actinopteri; order Perciformes; family Cottidae; genus Taurulus; species Taurulus bubalis. The sequence goes on from NC_136601.1 coordinate 21,849,823, forward strand.
CCTACCCCGGCCGCAACCTTCCAAGGGAGCGCCGGATCTTCAACTACCGTCTCTCCCATGCTCGGCTGGTTGTGGAGAATATCTTGTTTATTTTACATTAAAACTCGCAAAACAAAGTTATAATGGTAAAAGTTAGTTTTGTACACTGGACTAAAACATAGCTTTTACAAGCAACAGAAAGGTGATCACATCACAGATGAACATTAGGAGACACTTTGCTATGGTGTTACTTTTTCAGACTTATGAATCTTTTCCTTATAAATTAAAAAGACTGTGATGTTGCGTCTTCACTTGTCGACTGACCTGCCCTTTCACTCTGCCTCAACCTGGACTGGCATAGCTCCATACTCTGCGGTCCTGACTTCCACGACCCTCGGCCCCATATCCCCGTTCGTTTCCCGCGGAGTGATAAAGGGGTCGAGGACTGACAGGACTGCAGAGTATTTCCACTTTTTATAAGTCTTTGCTCCTGACCCACTTTTCTTCCCATAGTCCCTTCGTTTCTCCTTGAGGTACGTGTCCCTCAGCCCCTTTTTCCTTTGGCGGCATACCTCATCTGACATGAAAGACATATGCCGGCGGTTGGTTCATAAAGTACAACAAATAGCTAGAATAAAAGCATATAAATACATTAAAAACTTACCAGGTAGCCCCACGGCTTTACTGACGGCTCTCCATGCAACGTCCTTTTTAATGTGATTACGAAAATCGTAAGAATATGTATTGTAAAGCTCCGGGTAACCGCAGACGGCAACTATTAGTTGGTCCTCCATTTTGCTGATGCAAGAAAAACGACTGGACGGCGGTGACGAGCGGAGCTTCTCAACGCTGATTGGCTTTCGCAACTATGCGTCATGCGAATTATTCGCTGGAGTTGAAATATCGCAAATTCGCGCCGCGTCCAGTGTGAACACGGCATTACTGCGCCTCCTGACCAACTGAAGAAAAAAAAAGTATTCCTTAAAGCGACAGTCACACAATCCTAACCACTGCAGTAACATTTTAAAATCCATTCACACCTGAATCATTATACAGTAATAAAAACCTACAGTGACCTTCTTATGCATACAATTACACATATTTCATAATATTCTTCATAATATCCCTCATTAATCATCATATCCCTCTTATGCATTGTAATGTACACAATTTTGACAAACTAAATTACAATTCTACAAATCCCTCACTAGCTGACAGTTGACTTCAGACAGCTGATTCTGGGGCAGACCTCTTGGGCTGCCTCCCTCACAGCTAAAAGCCATCATCTCTTCAATCCTCACCCCAAAGCAATATATCCAGCCTTCAGAAGCTCCCCCTCTCTCTTTGTGTGTATGTGTGTGGCTCTCACTCTGTCTTTCAATTTCTACACATGCCTGCTTCTCTCTTTCATCTTTGCTGTCTTCTTCTCTTCTCTCTCTGTGTCTTTCCATCTCTTTACCTCAGGGGGACTTATTTTGGCAAAGGAGGATCTCCCTCCCTCTCTCTGTCTCTCTCTTTTATTCAAAGAGGCTTTATTGGCAAAAAGGTTTGCTGCCAAAAGCATCCAAAATATAATGGTACAAAAGTACACAATAACAGTAGTAGGGATATTAACACAAGATAAACAGGTTGTGATTGTATCAGCTTTCATAAAGAAGTCATCAAGTATGACAATATGAAGGTTATAATTGCATTCCAATTTGAATAGGTTTTTAATTCATTAATTTTAATTAAATAATTCTCACAAACTAAATCCTCCTGGGATGGCTGCTTGCATACTGACGGGAGTTTCTCTGGAATGGCAGTACCCTATGAATGTACACTAGTAGCTAGAATATTTTCATCACAGGCTAGCATTAAATAGATTTAATTGTTTTGCTATTTATTGACATTATTTGTATTGTTGGCCTTTATTGTACAAACACTGTAGATGTTTCACTCTTCTGGCCTCTTATAGCCATAATCTCTCTGGTGTCAAGACAAGCGTCAGATAGTTTCGGAATTATGGTGCTGCGCAGGCTGTGGTTAGTATACTTCCTACAAAAATGTATTTGTGTGTAATTCACATAATCCTGAACAAGAACATATAAAGACCCACACAGGGTGGCCAGAAGGGGAGAGGTGGATGGTCCAACAAACATGGAGCTTTGACCCAGGAGACCGCTGTTCGGGTCACGTGTGAAAGGAGAAGTCAACAAAGCTTTATTTATTTGTGCCTACCATGCAAGATGCCACCAGCAAGCTATCTAAACATTCATACCCATTCATACCTCTTAGGAACAGCCCAGGGTAAGTGTCTTACCCACGAACACATCAACATGGACTAGAGGAGCCGGGGAACCACGATATTTCCCTAAACCTGACCAGTTGTTTCCTCTAGAGATAGGAGTTGTTTTGGTTGATATTTGTATCCACTCTTAAGCAAAATGTACAAATACTCCTTGAATAAAAAAACTACCTGAATCAACACAGACGGTTGCAATTACCTTAACACTTCCGACGTGGATCTGTGTTTTGCGCATATTCATATCTTTGTGATAAAGCGTATGTAATTAAAGCAAAACTACTTACAAGATAGTCCTTGATAAGGTTGTCCCCATGTACACACACTTTGAGCAAACCATTTAAGAAGACCTTTGAAAAAGATTAACGTAGTGCATCGGTCAACAGGTAATCTCTGACTCCTAAATCCAAAGCAACTACATACGTGATCAAGAACTTTCAGTACAATCAGGGTTTTCTCTCTGATAACTCCTCCCTTTTTTATGATCTCCATCAGTCTGCCGTAGTGCTTGTCCAAGGAAGCGAGGAAGCGCGGTTGAAGAGGCACAGTTGTAATTCTTGTAAATTCAGCATTGATCTTTAAACAAATGCACATGCAAATGTTATAAAACATTACATGTTGCATTGCAGATGTGTTGTGTGTTTTTAGTAGGTTTCTAATAATAGAAGAAAATATTGTTTACTTTACAAGCCACCACTGACTTATAGAAAAAGTCACATACCTCATCCACTGAGAACAATGCAGGCCATCTCTCTTTCAACTCTTCCACTCCCAATTCCTTTTCCACAATTTCTTGTCTTCGCACTGAAAAAGTCTTGTCCATTTTCGACTTTATCACTGTACGATTGGTTCGCTTCTCACCTCACTTAAAAGTGACAGTCTCTCATTTTCCAATTTGTCTGAGGTCTCTCCAGTAGGAATGTCAGGAATGTGGCTGGCCTCTCCTCTCTTAGGTTTCTTGACATTTTTTGCTGGCAATGCATCTTCTGGGGCTTTGGACTTGAATGAATTTACAAGCAGGTCAGAACAACCTATGCCCTTGAGCTGAGTAGTTGCCCATTTTAGTCTTCAGGCGCTGCTTCCACCCATAGCAACCGTCGTGCTTCAGCCACACCATTAAAGTCAGCATCTGTTGGGTAGGCTTTGTACTTAAACATCTCTTCAGCTACTTTTTCCAGGATATCTGACTTTAATTTAAAACTCATTGATAATCTTGTCATGTTTGACCTATCCACTGCATTTACTGTTTCTAACTGTAGTTCAGTTTCGTAAGCGAACGTTGGTATCGGAAACACTCTTGGCCACAACTGAGTTCTTGTAGAGACAGTGCTGGAGGGTGAGGACTAGGGATGGGTATCGTTTGGATTTTTTCCGATACCGGTGCTAAACCGATACTTTTAAAACAATACCGGTGCCTAAACGGTGCCTGAAACGATACTTTTTTATTGCCAAGGCAATTTTTTTTTTTCAAATTGAACACTATTATGAACTGTTTAAAGTATGCTATAGATATAAATAAATAAGTACGTACAAAACATTTGACTTCAAACTATAAAAATATATATTTAAAAAAAGAACAGGCCTGATGGGACCGTGTGCAACAGAACTCAGAGACTGTTGGATTCTACAAACTGCTGCTTTACTGGACTACACGTCATCATTAATATCAACTGGAGAGATTTGTTCCAGCAAGCTGAGGATGGACGTTCAAAAGCTCGTGCTCGTGACTCCAGCGATCTCTGTGTGCGCGCGCTGTGTGTGTGTGTGAGCGCTGGAAGCCCCGCCCCCTCAAGCCCCGCCCCCTCAAGCCCCGCTCTGCAAGCAGGCAGACAGAGAGCAGAGCAGCGAGTGTGCTCTGATCCGCGCTATTTTAATAATCGTTTTTAGCGTGCGGGCACCGCGCTACCTTTTTAGTATCTATATACAGTGCAACTTTACAGAGTAGTGTAAAAAAAAAAGTATTTAAATCGGCTTAAGCACCGGAAGGAAGCATCGAAATCTGCGTTGCTTTTCGGTCCGGTAGGTACCGGACGTGTTGGAACCGGTACCATATTGGCACCGGTTCTCGGTACCCAACCCTAGTGAGGACAGGAACTCTGTGTCATCTGATTGGGTACACACTGACTCATTAGAGGCAGTGATATTAAATCATTCACTGCAATCATCAGTTATTGGGATGACCTTGACAGTTGTCAAATCCTCAGGTTCTGCAGTAGATGTCAAGTTCACGAGTGGATCTCCAAAGTCTCTGTCTTGGTACTGCAGTCTAAAATTCCCATTTAACTCACACTTTACTGACTTCATTCAATAGCTGCTTCATTGTCTCTGGAATTCCGTCAGGCGGAATTAGCTTCCTGGTGGCCTTTAGAATTCAGGATAACTCGCAACTTGGCTGGCCTTTTCGCTGCCATGTCAGCCCATCCAAAAGGATCTATTAAAAACATGAATAAAAACAGTAGTGTCATAACATTGGCCATAACATCCAATTCATATTCACAAATTCATTAATGTACAACCATATGCATAAATGTAGCGAGATGAGGCGCTGTCCACCAACTATGTAGTGAGCCAAAGGATAGGGATCTGTCAGTTCATCCAGCCCAACAAGCCATAGTTCGTTAGGACTAGATATGACCAAGCTATAAGCTCGATAATGTTCCAGGTACCAGGCATCCACTTTTTTGAGAAGGAAAATGAGTTCCTCTTGTAGAACAATCATATGAACAATTTCCCAAAACTCTGTAAGTCCAACCAGCGACCCATGGGCTACCACCATTCCAATCCTATAGTTGAAGCCGCTGTAGGATACATGTTTTGCCAGGTTCACATTGTCCATATGTGGGTGTTTCTGTTTCACTGCAAGTGCAATATCTTCATTGATAACATCAAGGGGAAGTGTTGAAAGATCAGTAACCTCCAAAAATGGCTTTAAAAATCTACACATACAGATTATATGCAGTCTGAAATTGGTTCCTTTGCGCTAATGAGTACAGTACATTTTTGTAACAGTTTGTGTGACGGATTACTCTTTTGAAGAAGCTAAGTTTTGATTCAAATCTCATGGTCCATAGTGCAACAAGGGGGCCAAACTGGCATATTAACTGTGGATAATGCTCCAAGTAATGATGTTTGGGCTGACATTTTTTCTTTTTTTTTTTCTTTTTTCTTTGAATACTGTCCTGTGTTCAGATATCTTGAAGTCAAGATAAGAAATAGAGTCCTCAGTGTGAAAAGGTGCAACAACAAGTTCCACAATGTCCTTCAATTCAAAAAAGGACCTGCCACGCTGGTTCGTTTGAAGGAACTCTGGTTCTGACCAAGAGAGGAAGAAATCTCAGTAGGCTCCAATTCTCGTGTGCATTTCCTCCACTTTGTGGCATAGGTGATAGGCACACAATGAGTATGATTTGTCTTATCAGTCCACTTAAATGGAAATGTTGTTATGGCTTCATTTAAATCACCCAATGTAAAATATTTTTTTTAACTTAACACAGTAAGACAAAGAGCAAGCTCAATAGAGATAATGACTTCAAAGAGATCATGAGCTATATCTGGGGGAAAACTCTGCGTCACATTGAAATATGACAGATGTTCTGACAGCACACACTTCCTTTTTACACTGAAATGATTAACCAAGAATTTTTCTACAATAGCTTTCAGATGAGAAACATGAAGGTCCTCAGTTCTCACACAAAATGCTCCTGAATTGACTTCTTTTGTTTGAATGTCTACATTTTCTGCTGTACAAAATCTGCAAACATATTTACCTGACATTTTTTCCAAGAAACCGGCAATACTGTGGGCCCCAAGATTGTCGACGACGACACAATGGACAAAGCCTTTCAAAGTTTTCCCCAACTTGGCAATAAATAGTCCTTATTGTTCTAATATAGTAAGATCATCTAATAAGGGCTTCAATACACTGTCATAACCATGACACTGAACATCCTCACTATGAATAAGTGCAGCTAAATATATTTTAGCGTTGAGAAAACTACTAGGTAAGTTCCCCAATAACCAATACACCCCAAAGATTTTGTGTTTTTTTCTGGAGGTGCCCAGTGGATTACAGATTTCAAAATCATCTACATACAAAATAAGTGAAATAGCACACTTTGACAATTGCAAATTATATTTGTAATGTATGATATATATATGTGATATTCATTTTCTGTTATGATTTTTTTTTATTTGAATTGTGCAAAATAAATAAATACATTTTTTTGGTAAGTAATACTATCATAAAATGATTTATACTGAATTTCATCAGATTGAACTTGATGGGGAGATTTCAAATTGATTGCTTTATCCAGAAAAGTTTGACAACTTAGGATCTGCTGTAAAGACTAAAGTATTAAAATGTACTGAAAGGATTTTCTGTTTTTGGAATAAAGTACAAATTATATAGGTTCTACAATATTAAAATGTTTTTGTAGTAATTGCTTCCAGGCAGTGGAAAGTGGGCCGTGACCACTAAAAGAGGCTGCAACAGGATTTGACTTACAAAGGGTTAATGCTAGTTCTTGCAGAACTGTTTCATCTACTTGACAGTTACCATTTTCTGGTGCTGAGCTATGGTTTGATGGACAAGAGGGACGGAAGCAGTCCTTATTAAATAGTCAATCTATCAATCTGGATACTGTCAGAATTATTACCTTCAACAGAAAGACTTAAACTTGACTCCTGTTTTTCAAGTATTCCTGACTTTAAGTCATTTACTGAACCATCATTAGATGTTCGGGATTGTGTTTGTCAGGGCTGTATGAAGTGTGATGAAGACTTGTACGCAAACTGGTGGCTGTCCAGATCTACTGGGAAGACGTGCTTGATGTGCGATAGTATCATCCTATCGAAGCACTTGGTGATGACTGGGGTCAGGACGACTGGGCGGTAGTAGTTGAGACAGGTGACTGCGGTCTTTTTCGGGACAGGGACAATGGTGGTGGTAGCTTGTTGCAGGGAGAGGTTGAAGATGTTAGTGAACACCTCTGCCAGCTGGTCGGCACAGGTCTTCAGTGTGCTGCCTGCCACTTTGTCTGGTTCCACTGCCTTGGTGATGTTGATCCTTCTCAGAACAGACCTCACCTGTCGGTGATGGAGGAAGAGTGTCTGCTCCTAATTGGGTTGGGTCTTCTCAGCTGTTGCTCCGCTGTGCTGTCTATCGAAGCGGGCAAAGAAGCGGTTCAGAGTGTCAGGGAGGCCACTGTCCTGACTGATCTGTGTGGTACAGAGCTCAGCTGCACATGTACACCCGTTGAACTGTTCAAACTGTAAAATAAATGACTACTAGTCAATACTAACTTCACACAGAGAGGATTCACCACCGCCAGCACCTCTAGCACAGCCATCCCCACCAGCCCAGGTCTGTTTTCTATTTCTGAACATGTATACTGTGTAAATATATATATTTTTTTATGTAGAATACATTCTTTATTTGAAAACTAAAAATGTTGTAATGGTCATTTTTCATTTGCACACACCCCATGAAGCTTTATCTGCAGTATGAAGTAATTTCTCAGTCCCATTTTTATCATTTTGGTGAAAGGTGTGACAGACAATATTTCTACTCAAAAAACGATAATACAAAATTTGGTTTTAGACATTTATTTACATGTATCCATCAGTGTTTCCCCTAGGTTTACAGCTTCGAGGGGGGGGGGGGATGGCGGATGGCGACGACGACACAAACACTTAAAGCAGTGGTTCTCAAACTTTTTCTGTAAATAAATCATTTTGTGACTTATAAATGTACAACCATGACTGAAGTTCTTACCCTGACTGTAAGTAGCTCCGACCGCTGCACACTCAGCTGTGAGATGTGAACATTAAATTTGGCTGCCTGCCCGAAGAGCAACAACAGTTGTTACGGCTATGCACCATGGGTATGACGGTATAAGAAAAAGGCATACCTACATTCCCCTGGGTCCTAAGTCCCTCCACGTTTAGCTTCCTAACACACTCTATTTACCAACGTACAAACAGCTGCTGGCCAGTTGCGAGCGAGTTGGCCAGCAAGCGGTGAACCACTACGGCGGAGGTTCTTTTCGGTGTCAATGAATGAATGTGTTTACTCAGAAAAGAATTCCGTAATATACCGTGAAACCGCCAGAATCTAAAAAAAAAAACCTGATATGAATTTTTGGCCATACATGTGTATGTATCATATGCAAGTGAATGTGAATTTAAGAAATTATGTAAAATCGAGAAAATTACCTCAGACCCCAAAGGGTTAACAATAAACAACTATACAACTTTGTGTATGCGATGACTGAAATACAGTTTAAGTTCAGAGGCTCAGAGGCTTTGATAAAATAGCTTGACTATAGAGTGCTCGTGAGATGTCTGAGGTGCTGAACGCCATGGCAAATTTAAACAATGTGTGACAATGTTTTATTGGTTGGCAATGAGCACATACAACTCACCTACCAAGGACAACCTGTTCTCACTCCCAACTCCTCAAATACAGACACGTAGATGCACTGATGCATCCTATAGTGTCTGTAAGAGACACACACTGTAAACCAGAAGCATTATTAGATGGTCAGATTAACTGATGAAGTATAAACAGTAGGATAAACAGTGAGAAAGTCCACGGTTTGACGTGAACTACGGGCCTCGGTCCGAGGAAACGTCAGCTGGGGCACCAAACCTGGCGACCCAAGTCCCAATGAATGCCACCTCACCTGATGTTGTTGATGACAGCAGGACAACCTCCGGCCAACGCGTGGTTTGGTCCACCATGGTGAGGAGTTGTGTGAAACCCTGGGACAGAGGAAGGTGTCCCACCAGATCCACATTTACATGATCGAACCTCATTTCTGGAACCGAGAACTGTGCCAATGGGGCCTTTATGTGGCGGTGCACCTTGGCGCGCTGGCATAAGTCCCGGCCCACTTTCGCACATCTTCAGGCTGTGCCAGACCAACTTCGCTGTCACCAACCTCTGAGACGCCTTCTTGCCGAGGTGTGACAGATCATGGATAGTGTCAAAAACTACTCTATCCAGTGGGAATGACCGTTCGTGGCTGCCCTGTGGTCGCACAGGAGCTTGGTGCCGAAAGAAACCTCCAATCGCAGTCCTGTTGTTGCCGTCCTCAATGCCTGGACGTCTGGGTCTGCCATCTTTGCATAATCCAGTCCCAAAGGAACTGGCTCCTAGCTCTGGACAAACAGTCTGCAACCAGATTTGGCTTGCCTACCACATGTTGCACATCTGTGGTACACTCAGAGATGAAGGAAAACTGGCGCTGCTGGCGAGCTGACCATGGTTCGGCCCTCTTATTCATTGCAAATGTCAATGACTTGTGATCCACAAAAGCTGTGAACTGCCAAGCCTCGAACAAGAACCAGAAATGTTGAATGGCCAGAAAGAAGCCAAGGAGCTTTTGATCAAAGGTGCCGACTGGAAAAAAGCGAGTGGCTGTCATGCCCCTTTCACCCACTGCTTGTACACCGCGCCCACCGCGTAGTCTGAAGCGTCAGTGGTGATGGCGATCGGAACCTTGGGTGCGGGATGTGCCAGCATTGTTGCATTTGCCAGAGCCGTCTTGGCATCCACAAATGCCTGGCTCCTCTCCTCTGTCCAGTCAACAGCCTGTTTGGCAAACTTGCCTTTCAGGGGCCGCATCAACTGCGCTGCCCGGGGATAAAGCGATGATAAAAGTTCACCATGCCTAAAAACTCCTGCAGGACCCCCACTGTGAGCGGGAGTTGAAAGTTGGTCAGTGCGTCCACCTTCGATGGAAGTAGTGGTGGAAATGGTCGTGGATTTCAGGAAGAATGCAGCCCTACCAGCCCCCATCAACCTGTGTGACTCCCCCGTTGACTCTGTGGAGTCCTTCCGTTCCCTGGGTTCCATCATTACCTAGCTGATGAAATTCAACCTGCCAAAGACCATGATGGTGCACTTATACATTACCATCATGTTTATTGTTTTTATATTTTTATTCTATATCTGTTTATTGTTATGCACCTTTCACAGAGTCAAATTCCTTGTATATTCAACGTACTTGGCAAATAAACAATTCTGATTCTGATGCTCATTTATGTTTCCTCACATCCTCTCTCCTCACATCAGCCGGAAATCTTTCCCCTTCCACCATCATGGAGGATCTTCCTTAAATGCAGCTAGAGGAGATGAGGAGCAAGGAGAGGCGAGTCCTGGAGGGTTCAGTGAGAGGAGACACTGGTGTATCCTTTGCAGAAGTCTTCTAGACACTCTTAACATAAAAGAGACATGACACAGCTGGAACAATGTCAAACCTTGGCAGGACTCTACAAATATAACGTCATGTGGTTTTCATAAATTTGAGTTATTTAAGATGATCAAACTCTCTGCCCTTCACCGTTTGTGGATTGTTTTTATTGATATAAGGATTACACAATCTGCGGTTTCTCATGTTGTCCTGAAGACAACGGATCGTGTATTAGTCATTGATATATATATATATACACATCTCAATGATTTATTTTCCTCAACTCCTCTCTGCATATTCTGTCTCTAATCAAATTCAAACACATTCATTTGAACATTATCACAAACGGTTCAGACAAAGAGTACACACAACAGATTGGAGGCCAAAAAGTAACAATTTGTATCTTAAAAAACTAATTTCGAAAATAAAATCTTCAAACCTCCTTTATTCCAAATGCCCTCTAATAAAATATATTATGAAAAAAGACATCAATTAATAGACCAAGCAGTGTGCTTACACAACAGCTTTACTGAGAACTTCAATACAATGTATCTATTTCAACACTTTATTTTGAAAACAATACTTTCAACTGATTGAATATTTCTAATACTAATGGTAACTGTTTGGCAAGGGTTGATGCAGTTTTTATACCCGACCTACCTATGAGTCCTTTACAAATGAATGTGCCTTCACATGAAGAATGTTTGAAAAGTAAGTTTCGTTTTTCGACTGCAGGGGAATTCAATGGATCTTGTTTAGCTTTAATGTCGATCTCTCACCTTAGAACATTGACCTCACTACAACATCAAGCACCTCGAGCCTGGTGTACTTCATTCAGACAAACTCCCAGCACCCTCTGCAGTGAATATCTTTCTATTTCCCCATTTGAACCGTAGCAGTCACCAGTAACCTGTAAACAGTAGGTCTGCTGTGTAAAACCAGCTGAACCTGTCAACAACCTTTGAATGGAAGCTTCCCAGGGTGCCGCACAACAGCAAAACAATGCTGTGCTTCAACACAAGTGATCAGAGAGTGCCCCAAGTCTTAACTCTGTATTTCCCCTCTTGTGTCTCGCTGAGTTGTCTGCTGTGATTGATGAAGTCACTTTGACCCTCCGTTGGTTTCTCAAAGCCCCACTTCCCCTCTAGCTCTGGGCAACCTCCCTTCTCCCTTTCTCTGTCTCTCAGTGACTTCCTTTGAGTCCCCCTTCTCTTCCTTTGACTGTGGGGTAACATTTTTCTGACTGTCACTTCAATTTTCCCTCCCACTCAGCCTGGGGGCGATGCCTCTCCCTCACTCCCTCTAATCTCCTCTCTCATTTTGGTCGAGGGTGACATTCTTCCTTCTCTCGTGTGATGGCACTGGATGTCTTTTTGCTATTATAATAGCTCTAAGAAAATTGTATCCCTGAGGATGACAGAGCACAGAGGACAATATTGTTACCGGGACACTCAAAATCACAGGGAAAATCATTTAAAAAGTTGTATTTATGCTTATAAAACGGAATGCTCTCAGGCCTCGCATGCATGAGAAATTTGGGGCAGATTGGATAATGTACCTTGGACAACTTTTGTGTTAAACCGCTGTGGTGTTGGGGGCGTGGTTATGCTCAGCTGCAGAGGGGTGTGGTTGTGAGTGGCTCGGGGGACCGTGCCTGGAAGAGGCCTGATTGGCCTCAGCTGTACTGACTCCCCCGGTCCGGGAGTGACGTACCGCGTTCCGGTAAGAATCCAGGGGGGTACACATCAGGCAATGGTGGATTCGGGCTGTACGCAGGATTACGCAACACGATATCCGGAGGCAGTGCCATCCACCAGAGCCTGGTTCGACCCGGGGCATTGGTGGAGGCATTGTGGGTAAAGATTAGGTGTGTGCATGGGGATATTCACGAGTATCCCATAGTGTCAGCGGAAATTAGACACGGGGGAAAAAGCATAATGTAAAGGTTGCGGTTAGCTCCCACCTTACGCACCCTCTAATCTTGGGAACCGATTGGCCGGGTTTTTTTTAATTAATGGGGCAGGCAGCCGGGGTGCGTTCGCGACGGACAGGGTCATGCGATATGTGCGCTGTGCTCAGTGGCGACGCGAGATTGTCCGACACTGCAGACGGGCAGGAGGAGGAGGAACCGGCGGAGCCTCCCGTGGAGACTCCACCGGCTCCCGAGTTCCACTCCATGGAAGATTTTCCACTCGAACAGTCTCGTGATGATACTCTGCGCTCGGTCTTTGACCAAGTGATGCGAGTTGATGGTCAGCTGATGTGCCCGGACTCAGCGGTCATATCCGCACTTTTCATTGATTAGGGACAGGCTGTACAGAGTGAGTCGTGACACTCAAACAGGGCAGGAGAACACCCAGTTGCTGGTGCCGAAAAGCCGCCGGGAAATGATTTTCCAGGCGGCTCACTATAACCCGATGGCTGGTCACATAGGATACGAAAAAACACTAGACCGGATAATGACCCGATTTTATTGGCCGGGCATCCGGGTGGATGTGCGCCGTTGGTGCGCGTTCTGCCCGGAGTGTCAATTGGTAAATCAACCGGCCATTTCGAGGGCGCCTTTACGTCCTCTGCCATTAATGGAGGTGTCGTTTGAGCGAATCGCTATGGACCTCATCGGGCCATTTCACCGGAGCGCACGCGGTTATCGCTTTGTGTTAGTCCTGGTGGATTACGCAACACGATATCCGGAGGCAGTGCCATTGCGCAACATTTCTGCAAAGAGTGTCACGCAGGCGCTGTTTCAGGTCATCTCCCGAGTCGGAATCCTGAAAGAGATTCTGACCAGGGCACCTCGTTCATGTCAAGAACACTGAGAGAACTTTACGGGTTACTGGGCATTAAATCTATTCGGACCAGTGTTTACCACCCACAGACCGATGGTCTGGTGGAGAGAACAGACATTGCCCAGTTGCAAGAGCAGTTTGCTGATGTGTTTTCTCTCCTGCCAGGACACACAAACCTCATCACGCACCAGATTGAGACTCCTCCGGGCGTGACGGTACGGTTACGACCCTACAGGTAACCTGAACACAAGAGAAAAGTGGTTCAGAGGGAATTGGCTGAAATGCTGGAGATGGGGGTAATAGAAGAGTCCAACAGTGCCTGGTCTAGCCCCATTGTTCTTGTTGTCAAGAAGGATGGGTCTATACGGTTCTGCGTGGACTATCGCAGGGTGAATGATGTGTCACGTTTTGATGCGTACTCAATGCCCTGGGTCGACGAGCTCCTGGACCGACTGGGCACTGGGCACAATCTTGGGGGCGTGGTTATGCTCAGCTGCAGAGGGGGGTGTGGTTGTTGGTGGCTCGGGGGACGTTGCCTGGAAGAGGCCTGATTGGCCTCAGCTGTACTGATTGTGTGTTTGTCCCAACATAAGGAGGGGCAGACCAACACAAGACGGCCCGTTAGAGCAAGAACCAAAAATAAACCGGTTAAGAACCTTGAACCGTGGTGTGCTGTGTCTTTGTGCTGAGGGGAAAACTCACTGCGGTAACGGGAGATCGTTACAACCGCATAAAATGGGCGTGAAATAGGCGCCACGTCACATCAAGGTCGTTCAATGACAACTCCTCTGGTCCTCCATCATTGAGTTCATCCTCTGCTCCTTCATCAGCGTCTGGTATGCTGCAGCCACTGCCAAGGGCAGACTCCAGCATATCATTCACTCTGCTGGATGGTGATTGGCTGCAATCTGCCTGAGATTTGTGATGCGACTGACTGGCCTGCACTACCACACAGGCAGAATTCCTCCTCAAATCCTGCACACAGCTGGACACAGCCGAGAACTGCTGGGAAAAGTAAAACCAGCAAAGAGCATGTGTACCACAACAACCAAGCCTACAACTTGAAAACAGATTTGCTCCATTGTCGCAGGATCCTAAATCGAATGATCTGGACAAGCAGCTATCTTCTCAAAGCAGGGTAAGAACTGAGAGTAAATGTGAACGTAAAAGGCCGCAGGAAAAGCTACTGACTGGGTCCGAGTCTGATTGTTGGTGACTATGCTGTAAAAGATGTCAGAACGATGTGCAGCAAGAATACCAAAATACTCTGCTTTCCAACGGATATAATCTCTAACATAAGGGACAAAACCTTGGACATCGTGACTGACCATCCCACGGTGAAAAACATCATTGTGCATACGGGAAGCTGTGATATTGTGAAACAACAGTCTAAAGTTCTGAAGCAAGACTTTATTGACTTGTTAAACACAGTCAGCTCTGTCAATGCTGAGGTGTTTATCAGTGGCCCCCAGGAGAGGAGATGAAAGATTAAGCAGGCTGTTTGCACTGAGCAGATGGCTGTCAACTGCATGTACTGACCATCCAGTACACTTTATCAACAGCATATACTGACCATCCAGTACACTTTATCAACTGCATGTATTGACCATCCAGTACACCTTTTCGACAATTTGTACCTTTTCTAGGAGCGCATACATCTTTTTAAGGCAGATGGAGTTTGCCTGAACAAGTCAAGGGTAAAACTGTTTACCTCTAACTTATTTTTCTTCCTGCATCTGTTCCCACTGCCAAGCACAGGAGACAAGAGGAGTCTAAACAAGAGATAACCACACAGCATCGCTGTGGAGACCTCACGAGAAGGATGTCTGAGGAGAGCCAATAGGAGGACTCTTGAACCTCATCATCAGGGATTGATACCCTCTTCCGAGAGGACGAGTTTTTTTACCTCCCTCACCAGCACCTACTTCCACCCCTCATACTCCATCCAGATCCCCATTCTCTCTATTCTCCCCCACCTGGAGTTCACTGACTACATGGAAGAGCTGGTCACTGCTGGAACCAAATTTACACTCCCATTTTCTCTCCTAAAATCCTTCCTTGACATCGAACCTCCAGCTCAACCTCTGCCACAGGCTCTAAGTCCTCAGCCAGTTTTGACACAAACAGTTAAGTTAAAGTGACGTGCCCCTCTCCCACCTCCACGACGGCGCCACCACCATTGTCTATCTCCCCTACCTGATAAAGACATTAATTGATATCTTCTGGGTCCGGACTACAAGGCTAATGACACCACTGATTATCTCCAGGAACAGTCAGGGCCCTGTATGAAGCTCACATTTTCATTTCCTGTCCTGACTTCTAGAAAAGGAAGTCTGCGAAGACACATTAGTAAATCTGCAAATTTATCATTCATTCCTCAGTCTGTCCAAATAAATTGGGTGAATAGAGCTATAAACACATTCAACTTAGCTTTATTAAATATCAGGGTTCTGTCAGGATAAATATTTTGAACCGAAACTTGGTTAGACCAAGATAACAGATAAACTATTTTTATTGAATCAACACCTCCCAACTTCAGTTTCATGAGTGAAACAAAGAGCACATAAGAAAGGAGGTGGAGTTGCTATTTTATTTAATGAATCTTTTCAATGCAAGCAGATGTCTTTTGGTCATTTTACTTCCTTTGAATATGTGGCTCTGAATTCCACAGACCACCTAAATACTGTGTAACCTTCTATGCTGAGTTTACTGAACTGCTGTCTATAATCTGTATTGATTTTGATTGTGTTGTCATTGTTGGTGATTTTAATATCCATGTTGTTAATCCCCAGGACAGAGGGTATATATATATATATATATATATATATATATATATATATATATATATATATATATATATATATAATAAGCTAATAGGGAAAACATTATTATAATACATGTAGTGTATTTGTGAAAAACAATTAAATTATACAATAGCTATAACTTTGTGATTCTGTGATTCTGCAGAGAAGGCTTAGCTGGCCCAGAAAGAAGTAAAGTTAGTAATGTGCATTGAAGAGACATGAATTCATCCAGAAGGAGAAGAGGAGAGAGGAGCTCAGTGTATCCTTAGATGTCCCCAGCAGTCTAGGCCTATAGCAGCACTTCTGAAAATTCGAGGAGGAGGGAATCTCTCTGAAGTAATCACGGGGTGAGTTGCCCTCGTGAATCGTGAGGGGAGTTGCCTGACTCCCGACCCCTCAGGTCGTCTGGGACTGGTCTACTTTCTGTTCCAAGAGTCAGAAGTAAACATGAAGAAGCAGCATGCAACTTTTCTGGGAACAAGGTCCCTGAAAGCTGCAGGTCTGCTGAGGTCCTCAGAGACCCTTAGAGACCACCCGAGACCCTCAGCTCCTTTAAATCCAGATTGAAGACTTTTTGCTGTTGCCTTTAATTTAACCCGATTCAAGGATATTAATCAATTTCTGCATCTCACTACTGCATTATATTTCTTAAACTGCACTGCAACTTGGATTCTATGTTTTGCTTTTTTAATGTTCTTAATTGTTTTTAAATCTTGTTTTCTTCTGCATTATGTTTTGATGCTTTTAATGGTTTTAAGTGAAGCATTTTGAATCATCTTGTTATTGAAATGTTATCTACAAATAAACTTGCCTTGCCTTCCCTCCATGACTTGTTCACCTCCAGGACCCTGAAGATTGTAGCTGACCCCTCAGACCCTGGACACAAACTGTTGGAGTCCCTTTTCTCTGGCAGGAGGCTGCGGTCCATCAGGATCAAGACCTCATGCCACAAGAGAAGTTTCTTTCCAGCTGCAGTTGGGTTCATCAACAAAGACCAGGACCCCTACTGACTGACTCGGACTCTCACATCCCCAGGACTATAAAGAACCCACTGACTCTGACTCTTACATCCCCAGGACTATAAAGACCAGCACCCCCACTAACTGACTCTTGTATCCAATACATTACATTTTAGCTTGCGCTTTTATCCAAAGCGACTTCAATTTTTGCTCTATACACCGCAGACACAGCAACGGACACTAAAGACCAGGACGCCCACTGACTCTGGCTCTTAGATCCACAGGACAACAACCTTGCACATCTTTTCTTCTCTTATTAAAATAGACTTGCCACTTTTATTTTATAATACATACTTGTTTTAAAGTACTGTTATCTGCAATATAAATCTGTTATTTACAATATAAATCTATTATTTTACTATCCATCCATCCATTTTCAGCCGCTTATCCCGGGTCGGGTCGCGGTGGCAGCAGGCCCAGCAGGCTGACCCAGGCTTCCCTCTCACCCGCAACACTTTCCAGCTCATTCTGGGGGATCCCGAGGCGTTCCAAAGCCGGCCGGGAGATATAATCCCTCCAGCGTGTCCTGGGTCTTCATCGGGGCATCCTACCACTATGTTTATTGTTTTTATTATATTTCAAATTGTTTTTGTGATATCACACTCCCCAGAAAAGAGGTTTTTAAATCTCAGTCTGAATCTTTTTTCTTTCTATCATGTGCCCTGGTCATTAAGCCTCACTGTATGTGGTATATTATACCACATAGCAGGAAGTCATAGCAGTGGGAATCCAACTCTTTTAGCCCATATTTAACTAAATATGGCCTCTCTCTGTGTGATATCTATTTATCTCTTCCACTCTCATTATGGTTCGAACTCCGCCACACAATGAGGGGCATGTCCTTTCTTGCTCTCCACTGGGAGATTAACAAGGGCATTTACTATATGTTTTATTAGTACAATCAGGCATTGACTTTTCCCCTTTAGCTCTCTCATTCACTCGTCTTTTTATTGAGAAAATTGAAACTTAATTGTCATGAATAAGAGTATCCAGTCTCTGCTGTCATTTCTGATGTTCCTCCAGTGGCTCTGTCAACACAGTGGGGTAAGCTGTTATTAACCCAAATGTAGTGCATTATTCATTTAGGGTAATTCAGGCAATTGATAAGAATGACAATACATAATGAAAGCTGACATTTATTATTTAACAGCTTCAGATGGAGAATGTTTATTGAATATATTAATCGGAAAGTGACTGTAAAGAAACTGCAGCAAAATTAATTCATAACTGTGTTAACTTCTTATTATATGTGCTCCCTTAGAGGATATACCCATTCTACCATAAAGGTTCTGTCAAAGTCAGAAATTTTTTGCACAGTACATTTTGTGAGTAAAATAAAATAGCATAGAGTAAAAATAATATACAGAAAATGTATCTTATTTTGTTACAATTGTGGCACTGATGGAAAATATATATAAGTTTGTGCAATAAAATATCAAAGAATTAATAATAATTACAACATACAGACCCTGGCAACAATTCAAATGCGGAAAGCATTTACATCTAATTTTAGCTCAACAAGAGTATGTTTTAAAAAAGGATAAGATGACGTAGGTCAGGCTTTTCGGTTCCTTTTCGGCAAGTTCAGAAAAATCACCATAGCAACACAGACAAAAATGTAAACCTGCTCCCGGGCAGGCTTACTGAAATTAACTGGATAAGCTGGCCACTCCCACCGGACAAAAAAGGCAGCTCCCTTCCTCATTGATGAAGGAGCGATATTAGTCATATTAGTTTTTTAGGGAGAGAGTTCTTCAAGATCTGTTCTCACATCAGGATGACTTCCTGTACGCGGTGCTATAGATTCTGCCGACAATGAATAATGTATTAATGGGACCTCCTTGAGCCTTACATTGAACAGCGCACGGCGCAGCAAAGCATTGGCCGTCTCACAGATTCTATGCAGCCTTGCGCTTTTTTGCGAGTGGTACATTTCCGCTGCATGGCGTGCTGTCCG
Source organism: Taurulus bubalis (assembly GCF_910589615.1). NCBI lineage: Eukaryota > Metazoa > Chordata > Actinopteri > Perciformes > Cottidae > Taurulus > Taurulus bubalis. Next base: position 21,868,850 of record NC_136601.1, read on the forward strand.
TAACATTTATTACTTATTATTATTATTATTATTTATTATACGCACATACAGTACATATATCCTCATAGTATATATGTACTCTAATGTACTCTAATAAATGTGGATACTACTGCCAGCAGGCACATTTAAATAAATATATAATCTGATTGATTTGGGTGATGAAGCACTTAAAATTAGCCAATACATTTTCCCAACACTGACGCATTGAACTTTTTTGCGACGTTTATGTCTCGCAGCGGGGGCGGTGTTAAGCTGCGTTGCTGTAAATGCAGCATTAGATTTTGCCATCAATATGGTATTGACTTCCTCATATGCGTTCATGATCATCTCCCGCTTCTAGTGGAGAGAAAAAAAGAAGGTTCCTCTGAGTTTATTTGCCATCGTACTGTTAGAATATCGTGGTGTCAGTGCTCGATTATTATCTCTTCTGAAGAGGAACGGTCACGCACAATTATCCAGATGACTGACGTCTGGTTAGAATTAACGAGACCGTTTCAGCACGGATCTTCCGTGGAGAAACCGAGTTAGCCTGACGTCATTCATCTCGCTAATTTAAGCTGGATAATAGGACATTGCTCGACTTTGTTGAGCCAGGTACGAAGAATAGGGCCCAGATGTCCCTCCATGATCAACACAAGGACTTTTCCTCGTCAAGGCTTACCACACACTGCGTGTTTAGAAAATGACTGTATTCTTGTGGTATTCTACTGTCAAACTGAAAAGATTAAAGAAAGGAGAATGACACAATAGTCATTTTATATGAAAATACAATGGCTTATCCTTTAGAAATGTACAATCAAAACAGTTTGAAAGAAGACAGAAGTGCAACTGAAATCTCTGGAGGTATTTGTCCCAGTTGTCAGATTCAGTCTCTGAGAAGGCAGCAGTGAGCCATCGAGGCCTTCGGGTGTGTTGTGTGCTGTGTCTTCCTCTTTGATCTGCTGTTTAAAGCCTTTGCTCTTTCTGTCTCTGTTTCACTGTCCCCAGCTGTGCAGCATGTAGTCAGGTGGTTTGCCAACACAACCGCCTTTGAAATGTAAATCAAACCTCTATGTGTGTGTGTGTGTGTGTGTGTGTGAGTGTGTGTGTGTGTGTGTGTGTGCGCGCACAAATAATTTTAGAAGCTTTGGATAAAAATGTAGTTGGCAAACAGGTGAAAACAATGACTACAAGAACTAAAAATCCACAGGGGCACACTTTCTCTTGGGTGCCGCTCGTCTTTTGTCTAATTTCATGGAACATGTTTAATATTTATTCAGCATCATTATATCTAATCCTGTTTACTCTCGCAGCATGATGTTTGGATGTAAAAGGTTTTATTGTCTTCTTTTTTTCCGTATGGCAATATTTGGTCAGAGAATATCCAAAGCGTTTAGGTTTTTAGCTACAGAGGTATTACGGTTCTCAGTTATGTCTGATACTTACTGTAGACTGCACAATCTGATGATCTGGATTTAGACAATGACTCATTAAAACCGAATAGACTCAAGGGTACCCGTTCATGGGTTTGCACATGTCTAATTTCTACATGTCTAGATGTGAACATGTGTATATGAATCAATAATTCATAACAAATATAGTGATGCCGTATACCAGATTAAACAACAAAGCCTGAACGACCAGACTAAGTAAGCCCATTGTACATGCTTCAAACACAACTCAACTTGAAAACCAACTCGCGAATTATGGCATATGAACAGTAATCCTGGGTATGAACGTCCTACGCGCCAAAGCCAGACCTCGCCGTAAAACTCACAATCTACAGATTCAGACGCTACTTTCCAAGCTCTTCTCAGACAAAGCATCAGCACAAAGTCATCCAGCCAAAAAGAAAATTCCCAGAGTCTCGTCAGCCTCCTGCCTTCTGCCTCCTACCTCCTGCCATGGCGGCCCTCCTGATGCCCCTCCTCTCTACTGACATGGATCGTGGTTATCTGGATCGTGGTCCATGCCTACTACTCGTTATACGAATAATATATGTCATATTCATTGAATGTGCTGTAACTCTGTTACGTTGTTCATTCTGTACACATGACATCTATTGCTTCTGTCCACCCAGGGAGAGGGATCCTCCTCTGTTGCTCTCCTGAAGGTTTCTTCCTTTTTTCCCTGTGAAAGGGTTTTTTCTGTCTTTTGTGGGAGTTTTTCCTCATCCGATGTGAGGTCCCGGGACAGGGATGTTATGTGTACAGATTGTAAAACCCTCTGAGGATTATTTGTAATTTGTGATTTTGGGCTATACAAAATAAACTGAATTGAATAAAAGAATGAAAAGGTTCTTGCTTTTCTAGGCCATTCATCACTTATTGTCAGTGCTGCTGCTACTAGCTCAGACTACCCAGGACATGTAGAGCTAAGATCCCCAGAGTTTGTTGTGAGTTTGTTGTTTTTTGTTTGTAGGTGAATGGATGTTAGAAGAACCACTACGTTTCGTCATTACTAGCTACATACTAGTATTACTAGCTGCATACTTGTCAGTGAGTTAATATTGATTGTTTCTTTATTTTGAGGATAGGAAGAAAATCAGCAGTGCAATGTACTGGTACCAAATAGCACTGGGACAAAAGCTAATCCTCTACATCCTCATAAAGACTATTGACAGGGATATGCAGCATCTCTCTAAATGTCTGGTTGTATTTTGTTGTAATATTACAGCTGATAGGTGGCACAGTATCACTAAGCAGCTAACAATAACTACAGTGATGGTGCTCATGGTCTTTCCCCTCCAAATCAGGCTATTGTTTACTGTTCTGGACATAATTATATTCCCTGGGCTTGTTTGTGGGTTGCTGTAATGTTGTTCATCCTGCAGAGATAAAGGCTGTGACAACTAAATAGTGTGTGCTTGTTCCTGCTTGTAGTACATGAACAAAGGGGTTTTCAATTAACAAATCCAAGTATGGGATTAATGCTAAATATTGCACTTTTCAAAGGAGTAGCTTGAATTTAGGGTGACATTTTATTAAAGAGTTGGCAGTGTTTTCACACTGAAACAGAGGCAAAGGAAAAGCACTTTGTTCGTTGTTTAATTTATGGCAAAAGCATCGCACTGAGACTGCAAGGAGAAGTACATAGGGCCACCCTTACTCAAACGCTAGCTATGTCATTTCATATTGCTATTTTTAAAACATAGAAACACAGTTCTACAACACATTTGTTATAGAACTGAAAACACCGGCACACATACACACACATTGCTGTTATTCCCGCTGCTGTTATCCCTGTTTGGGTCAAAGTGAACTTAAGAAAGGTGGGGAGTGGACCTGAGCAGCCAGTCGGCAGACAGACCTGTTGCATCAATAAAACTAATTGCAAAAATAATGATTTTCTCCGCAAATGCACTTCAAAGTGTTTGCTGCTAATCCAGAAGGTTGGCAGGTGAGATAAGGAGTAATGAGCTGAGATTTAAGGTTATCTATCCGTGCTGACTTGTGAGGGAGTGGTAATTATTATTTGTCTGTGATTTATTGTTTGTGGTGTGCTGATGTTACCCGACCTTTGAGGGCCGTATTTTAGGAGCTTTTATGGTGACAACTTCAAAGGAAGTTTGTGCTATTTTTATATTTCTTTTAGGAAAAGCCTGACTTTGAAAAGATCTTAAGGGCAATTTATAGGGTTGACACTTCCACAGTACACGGCTCCACAGTCCCTCTATCTTCACCCAACCTGTTGTCATCACTCATCACACACTGATGCTTGGTCAGGACCTTTGGCATCATTTTCTAATGCAAACCTGTTACGACGACAATCCACTAAAGTCGCAGTAAAAACGTTGTGAATTCAAACAGCACTTAAGTTAGGGCAACAAAACCACACAAGATCAATTGTTTGGTTTAAAAATACAAAGTTTATAAATTAAAAGTGAAATTTAAAATTGCCAACACAACAGCTGGCTCCTGGGTTGAGTCCTGAGTTAATTTGGCCCATCCACCTCCCCGTTATTACCTCCAGAATCTTTAACTGAGCAGCATTGGCTGTTGTGGAATAGCTTGCTACATTTTCTATAAGACCAACAAGGCTGTGAACATGTGGGATGCAGCCTCGGTCTGGTTTGTTTAGCAAAGTAATGCAAACCATTGCCTGTTGACTGTGTGCTGGCATTTATTTTGTTTCTTGGCAGAGGTCATTGCAACCGTGTATTTTTTTTCTTTGTGGTCGAAGGCTAAATTCTCTGTCTGAATTTAGATGTATTAGTAGTGTAGACAGACACATTTATCTATACAAAAAGCATTGCAATGGTATATAGTAATATGTATACCCATTGCCCTATTAATATCAGCAACAACACCTCGAGCAGCATCACACTGAGTACAGGGGCCCCTAAAGGCTGTGTGCTCAGTCCACTGCTCTTCACCTTGCTGACACACGACTACAAAACCACCTACAGCACCAATCGCATGGACAAGTTCGCAGACGACATAACTCTGGTCGGTCTCATCACCAAGGATGATGAGACCTACTATAGGAAGGAGGTCAGCCTTCTGACCACGTGGCGCGGAGACAACAGCTTCCTTCTGAATAACAGCAAGACCAAGGAGATTGTTGTTGACTTCCGGAGAGGGGGGGGGGGGGAGGGAGAGCGAGAGAGAGAGAGAGAGAGAGAGAGAGCGAGAGAGAGCGAGAGAGAGAGAGAGAGAGAGAGAGAGAGAGAGATCACTCTTACCTGTCTTAAAAACTTGAGAGCCCTGACAACGTGTGCTTGGGTCGACTACTGTTTTTGTGTTTTCTTTTGTTGGGTAGAGAATAGCAGTGGCTCCGAGGGCCGAGCCTCACTTAGCGGCTGTGACGGCAAGTTTGGCAAACTTAAACCCCAGACTGCGGCATAGTGGAGCGCTGGGTCTAACCTGTGTGACGGCAGCAACAGAAAGTTTACAGATTTTTTTGAGCTGATTTTCTCAGGATTATCGCCCCCGTGCTGGGAATTTGCTCTGGCTGAATTCAAGCTAACGACAGCTCCACTTCTCCTCCAGAGCCGCTGCACACTTCCGGCAAAGCAGCCTCTCGGCAGTGAGGATGAAGTGATAGTGCGAGACAATTTCTCTTTTTTTTATAGAGGGTGGGATATTTAGCTTTATGTACAGCAGGAATGAGAGGGAGAGAGCTGAATTGAATGTGCTGTTAAAAACGCTGACAGCAAGGAACTGTTGTTTTAATGAACACTATAGACTGGGACCAGGATCAATTGATGGTAAACTAAAGTGCCTGTATATATTATTAGTCAGATTATTCTGTCTTCTATTTTGTATAATTTGCTGACCCAAAATAGTGGCTTCAGAGTTAAGTTACACTTAGTCATTAAGATTGTGAAATTATTCATGTTGTCACTATAGGAAAACACTGATATACTACACATAATATTGTTAAAAGCCTTTTTCACACGGTGTCTGGATGCTGTAATGATAACTTAAAATGAAACCGCTGCAGAAAGTTCAATTCAATTCATTTTATATAGCCCAACATCACAAATACAAGTTTGCCTCGGAGGGCTTTACAATCTGTACACATCGGATCAGGAAAAACTTCCCCAACAAAGATAGTAAAAACCCTTTCACAGGGAAAAAAGGGGAAGAAACCTGAGGGAGAGCAACAGAGGAGGATCCCTCTCCCCGGATGGACAGAAGCAATAGATGTGATGTGGCCAGAATGAATAACGTAACGGAGTTACAGCACATTCAATGAATATGACAGAAATTATTCATATAATGGGTAGTAGGCATGGTCCATGATCCAGATAGCCACGATCCATTAAGCAGAAGGAGGCAGAGAGGAGGGGCATCAGCAGGGCCAATGGCGGTTCTACATGTAATTACGCCCCGGGCGAGACCCCCCTCCGAGCGCCCCTCCCCCATATATATACAATGAGATATAGAAAAAAATTAACAAGAGCAGAGATACAATAATATAAAATATTAAGAATAATATACAAATACAATATAGAATAAATAAACACACATGTAAAAACACACTAAAGACAATCTAATTAAATTAAAACTTAACTTTTCTGGCCTTCCATGATACAAAATCATCAATAATGTCATCATATGAAATCTACTGATTTAAGACCACTAATTGCATGAGAGCAGCGGTCCTCAACCCGGTCCGTGGGTCCTTTGGTACCGGGCCGCAGAGAAAGAATTTATAAAGAAAAAAAAAAAGGTCGGAAAAATGTTTTCTTTTGAAAAAAGACCGGATACATCCGTCTGTGCGCAGCCTCAAACGTAACATCTTGACACATGTCAAGAGGTTCCGTGATACGTTACCCCAAAAGTGAAACTTAAAAGTCTGTTACAACTCTGTGTTCTGGATTAAAATCGAGGCAGAATATACTGAGATCGCCAAAAAAAGCTCTGAAACCCTGCCTCCATTCCAGCATCCTGTCTTTATGAAGCACATAAAGGTTTAAGTTACGGAGTAGAGTCAGTAGACTGGACATAAACACACGCCGGGGCTCGGTCTTTTTCTCCTGTCACCCCGAGATGGGACCGGCTCGTAGCAGAGAAACAAGCTCAGGGCTCCACTAATGCAGCGTAATGGTGAGTTGTATCTTTATGCACTTTATAATTGTCTTCATGCCGGTCGTATTACATCATATTTATAACGTCATAATTTTTGCCCACACCATGAAGGCCGGTCCGCGAAAAGCCCCCAACCTACTTTTTAACACTCTGGGAACCACAAGTAACCCTGCATTCAGTGAGCGTAATGCTCTAGTGGGATAATATGGCACTATAAGCTCCTTAAGATATGATGGTGCATCACCAGTTAAGGCTTTGTAGGTAAGGAGAAGGATTTTAAATATGATTCTCGATCTTACAGGAAGCCAGTGGAGAGCAGCTAGTACAGGAGTAATGTGATCTCTCTTCCGCGTCCTCGTTAGTACACGAGCTGCAGCATTTTGGATCAATTGGAGAGATCCAAGGGATCTACTGGAGCAGCCTGATAATACGGAGTTACAGTAATCCAGTCTTGAGGTAACAAATGCGTGGATCAATGTTTCTGCATCGCTTTGAGACAGGATGTGCCGGATCTTTGAGATGTTCCGTAGGTGAAAAAATGCGGTCCTTGAGATCTATTTCATGTGGGAGCCAAAGGACAGGTCCTGGTCAAATATAACTCAGAGATTCCTTACGGTGGTGGTAGATGCCAGAGCGATGCCACCCAGAAAAACCATATCATCAGATACTTGATTTCTGAGGTGTTCTGGGCCGAGTAAAATAACTTCAGTCTTGTCCGAGTTCAGCAGCAGGAAGTTGCAGGTCATCCAGGTTTAGATGTCTTTAAGACACGCTTGAAGTTTGGCGACCTGGTGGGTTTCATCTGGCTTAATCGTCAGATATAGTTGAGTATCATCGGCATAACAGTGAAAGTTTATAATCAGCCTGAAAGTGCTTTTTTTCTAGGCGGATCTGAAACCTTTTCATTGTGTCAGTGTGTCATCTTAATTTACTCTTAACCAGTAACATATAGACTCATATTTACACATCTGAACAACATCTCACATGTGTAGCCTTTTAGTATAATCAAACTTATTCAAATAGCCCTAGTGGTTGCAGAGATACACCCTTTTTAGTTTGGGTTTGACATTTTCGAGCAGAGGCCTAAAAATGCGTTGGATATAATGACACACCAAGGGAAACAGCCAATCAAATTAGAGTTCCTCATTTGGACTTTTAGTATAAAAGGGAACTACGTTTTCTAGTTACTTCAAAATCTAATAGTCTAAAAAATTTATCTTTAACTGGTGTACAGTTCCAAAAGTTTATCTTCAAACTTGTGAGTAAAAACAATATTTGAGCTAAAAAAGATCACTAACTAGCTGAGCATTAGGTTCCATGTTTCATAATAATGGAGATCACACCACTGATATGCCTTTTTTTAAATGTAGCAAAGTACCTTGAGGTAAATAGTGTCTCATATCGGCACGCTGTCGTTGTCAAATCAATGGAATATATTAGCATTATGTGGAAGGCCACATCTTCCTGTTGGTTTTCTTGGGGCATGTTGAGACATGACGTAGCAAATAGCAAGTAGCATCAACTTAATACAGCAGTGGCTCAATACTAAAACACAGTTTCATATGTTAAAACAACTTGAATTCAAACTAGCATTTTCAGGTCATGTTTGAGAAGTTGAAACTTGGGAAAACAAATGTTCATCCTTCCCAGATGTAGGTTTTTGTTAGATAATCTACAGTCAAAATGATTTTCATCATGGCTCATGTATGCTACCTATAACCAATGCAAAAATATGCAAACATAATCAGGCACTCCACTGCTGTACTGAGACAATTACCCACACCAACACTACACCACACTACAGGCATTGGGACATGTCAGAGCAGGACACAAGAAACCAGCCATCATTAAAGTTGGTAATTGCACCTGTGCTCAACATGTCTACTGTGAATAATATATATGGGTGCATCCTAAATCTGTTAATTGCATGCACGTTTCCCTCATGTATTCTCCTTGGGTCCCTCCCCCGGGAGAAACGAAAGGAAAAGATGCAAGTGAGGGAAACGTGGCGGTAATTGACCCTTCGCTAAGCCCCGCCTCCCCACTGCTACACCGTCAAACTGTCGAGGCTTCCATGGAGCAAAAACTGTCTATAACTGCGGTAACTGAATATAGTCAAATTTGGGGAAATATGTAAAAGTGATTGAAGCAGTGAAAACAATTTGAAAATATAATGATTAAATCTTAGGCCTCCGGATTGAGCAAGACACTATAACTCCTAAACTGCTTCCCAGTTAGTCGCACGCCCCGAACACTAGGACAGATTTACTGTGTTGTGTACATGTGTAACAATACAAGATCATTTACATTTTACATTTAATGTACTCTGCTAATGTTCACATTCCAACTGTTTAAATATAAAATAGCTAACTTAAAGTTAGATATTTGTCGACCCTTCCATCCTCCCTGACCTCCTACGTATCACCTGACTTTCTCGCATCATAATTCTGACAGCCGCTACAGTACGAGGATGAACACATGACTGCTGAAACAACTGATGCTGTCTCCTGCTTTTTTCTTAACTTGGATTGGACAAGGGTCTCTTGCTGGTCGGCTTTTGCATGAATAGGTTGTTCGATGTTAGATAGCCATTCAGAAACCTGATTGATTGTTAGGTGAGGCACCTCCTACAAATATTCATGATGAAAATTCATTCAATGACACGGAAACTTCAATGCCATTAAATCAAGAAATGTTAACCGATCTCTTAATATGTGTTGCTGGTGGGAGTCAGATCAGCTAAACAGCCTCAACATCTGGCCAAATGTTGTCTTTCTTTCCTTCTTTCTTTCTTTCTATTCAAGCACAACACACCATTACAATAGTAAACTGTACAGGATTACATGAACCACCGGTGAAATGTATTTCTGGGTAACATTTCCCCTTTGAGGACTACAATGCTGTGAATCACGCTTTAATGAATACTTTTGTCTTTTATTTCCATAAAGAAACAATGATTTCTGGTGATGATATTTTCAAATCTCTGCTTTGTGGAATAGCTTTCCCTGAAGAGCATTTCAGGGAGCTGTGAATCTGTGGCTCCCTGCAGAGTCTTAGCTCTGGAAAGCTCCCTCTCTCATCGGCTGTAGCTGGGGTTGAAACTCTTCCAATGTGTCATAAGAATGATAATGGGCTTTTTCCACTCTTCTCTTTATGGGCTGTATCATTTTGGAGACTATTTGGAAACAGTATGAATTTTGACATAGCCTGCCAAATCTGCATTCATGGATGTGTCCCAAGAAGCCACTTTTATTTTTATTTTGAAAACCTATTTCTTCATGAAGGACATTTTGAGGATGGAGGTTAGAGAACAGTATAAGTATATATTCGTTGCTTACAGTCTTGCTCACTTTTATGGATCTATTTAGTCGGCGTCTGGTTCTGTGAAATATCATCTCGCTGCTGGAATAAAGACTTTCACTCACTCTGAATGAGCTCTAAATCCAACATGCAAATCAGAATGAATTTATGATGTTAATGTGATTTTAGTTTATGTTATATTATGACAGTTTACTGTGAGCATGTAATGCGAAGGATGCAAGCAAACAGAAGCCTCATCACACCCAATATTAACATTCATCTTGTTTTCAGTCGACATTGAATTAAGAAAAAAATTCTGCCACTTTGTTGTCACAAGATAATCGGTGCCTCAAAGTGTAAGTGAGAAGGGCGGACAGAAGGGCAGCAGGGAATCGGGAAGTAAACGATGTCATCTCAGAGTGGAAATTACCCATTAATAGTATATGAACTATCTATCATGAACACTTTCTTTCTTCAACCGGAACATTACAGACAGACAGTGTGAGAGCTTCACCTTCTACCACAGATTTATTTTGTTACTGGACTTTATTTTGGACATTAAGGAACTTTGGGACTGTTGGCAGGTGGGGATTGAGTCATACTTTGGGAGGGGTTAATTGTTTGTTTTTTGTTTGTTTGTTCCTTTTTGGCATTGTAACCAGGTAGATAATTTGAGTCCCTAATATTTTTATTTATTTATTTTCTAATTGTGATGTAACCAGACTGATAATTTGGGTATTTAATGTCATTCTAGTCTAGTGTGATTCTGGTTGTCAAGCAAAGTGTCAATCACAGCAGTTTTGCGTAGATATGCTTCTCATTGGCTATTTTGTGAAATGCAGACTTCTGATTGGCTAAGGGAAAATAGGTCCCACCCTCCTACAAGGAGGAGGTGGAGGAATTGATGTTGCCGAGTGAGAGAATGTCCGAGTGAGGGAGGAGCGCTAATTGTTTTAAAAATGAGTTCAGCCGACAAGTAATAACGGGTAAAATTATTAGAGACGCAGTGTGTGTGTGTGTTATGTGACTGCACTTCTGCGACGGGAGAAGTAATTCAGAGAACTTTTCGCCAGGAGTTAATAACTTTTGGCAGCGTCTTGGTTAGTTTTGCTGAGTCATCTAGCATGCTAACTGTATTAGCCACATATCTGTCGATGCCGTTTCAACTACAGCTGTGAAATGGAGTTTTTAATGTTTAAAGCAGCGTATTTTGTATTGATAGTTTGCTGGAAAAAATGGATATGGGTTGTTTTCAAATAATTTATTATTGGTTGTTTGGTACTTTTTATGTGTTATACTGTACATATTTAAAATGTGACTGCCCTGTTATGAACTGCCAGTTTAAGATAACTACTGACTATCTGCATTGAGATTACCTTAAAACATGAATGTGAAGTAGATTCAATTATTCGTTTGTTGTTACTCAGTGACTGCAGGGTGGAGATGACGGCATTGTTTGCCTTCGAGGAACATGAGTTACTGTCATGAGTTACATGGTGCTGGTATGCCGGTGCCTCGCACCTTGAATTTGAAATGAGATCAAGAACACAGTGGTGTTACACCGAGACGTGGTTATCTGTAGACTACTTACTTGAATGGTTAGTGTACACATAGAGCATATTGAAGAAAGAAAAAAAACGTCACATCAAAAAGAAACATCACCCAAACCTTTCTGGCTTGGAGTCCACTTCAAAATAAATACTTGTGTCTTTACAAACAGGCAGCAGGGCTACAATTATGGACCCAGCACAACCTTCTGCAGCAAGCCGGTTCGAGAGGATTGAGAATGCCCTCCAGCAGCACGAGGCGCAGATGGTCTGCTTCGCTGCGGAGACACGGCAGTCTGCAGCAGTCCAGGAGCAGGCTATGACGGCGATGACCGCCCAGATGCTACAACTGACGACGGCACTGACCCAGCTGGTAGCCGCTGCGCCGTCTCCTGCCTCTCCACGTCCGGCCTCTCCACCTCCGGTCTCACCAGCGCCTGTGCCAACACACGAGCCTCGTGTGGGTACCCCGGAGCGCTACGCTGGAGAACCTGAGGGCTGCAACCCATACATCACGAACTGCTCCATCCTGTTCTCTCTGCAGCCCCACACCTTCGCCTCGGAGGAGGCTAAGGTAGCCTTCACCATCAACCACCTGACTGACAGAGACTGTGGGGTACCGCTGAATGGGAGAGACGCACGCCGGCCTGCTCTTCGTTCCTGTTGTTTTCTGCAGAGCTTCGCAAGGTTTTCGGGGCAGTTTCCAAGGGCCCAGATCCAAGCGGGGGACTAGCGGAGCTGCGTCAGGGAGACCGGACTGTGGTAGATTATGCCTTGGAGTTTCGAACAAGAGCACGCCTTAGCGACTGGAACGAGGCAGCACAGTGTGAGGTGTTCTTGACTGGGCTAGCGGAGTATGTTAAAGATGAACTGATCTTCTTTGATTTGCCTGCCAGTTTGGATGGCTTAATAGAATTGTCTTCCCGAGTGGACAGACGCATCCAGGCAAGGCGACAGGAGCGACGCAAGGGGGAGACAGATCGCCGCGCTTTCAACCAGCGTCGAGCTCCTCCGGCAGCCACCAGCTTCACCTTGGCCTCTCAACCAGTGGAGGTTGAACCCATGGAGGTAGGGCGCACCAGTCTCACCCGCGAGGAGCGGGAGCGCCGTCGCCGGGGAGGTCTTTGCCTCTACTGTGGCCAGGCTGGCCACTTTGTATCCCGGTGCCCAGTAAAAGACATGGCTCGCCCGTAACAGGGGAGGTACTGGTGAGCCGAACCACAAGACTCTCTCCCAACCAAAGACCCCTTTTCCACGTTCAGCTGCTACTCGTGAACGGATCACAGACCCTAGCTACGTTCATTGACTCTGGTGCTGATGACAGCTTCATTGACGAGGACCTAGTCCGTCAGCTGGGTATCGAGCGGGTACCGCTGCCATGCCCTGTTCCTGCTAACGCTCTGGACGGCCACCTACTGGGGACAGTGACTCACCAGACCGCACCAGTTCGTATGCTCCTGTCGGGTAACCACCTGGAGACCATTCGGTTTCTTATCCCAGAGGCCGTCTCTACTCCTTATTGGCACCTGAGAGAGAGGCCATGGAGGCGTACATCAGTTCCTCCCTAGCTGCTGGGATCATCCGTCCCTCTTCTTCACCGGCAGGTGCGGGGTTCTTCTTCGTAGGGAAGAAGGACAAGTCACTGAGGCCATGCATTGACTACAGGGGCCTCAATGACATTACCATCAAGAACCGCTACCCTCTCCCACTCATCTCCTCTGCCTTTGAGTTGCTGCGAGGGGCTACCATCTTCACCAAGTTAGACCTACGTAACGCCTATCATTTGGTCCGGATCCGAGAGGGGGACGAGTGGAAGACAACTTTCAACACCCCCACTGGACATTATGAGTACCTGGTGATGCCCTTCGGTCTGACTAATGCCCCAGCCGTCTTCCAGGCACTGGTGAACGATGTGCTGAGAGACATGCTGAACAAGCAGGTATTTGTCACCTTGATGACATTCTCATTTTCTCAAGGTCCCGAGAGGAGCACATCCACCATGTTCAATCGGTCCTCCAACGCCTCCTGAGGAATTCCCTGTTTGTGAAGGCAGAGAAGTGCAAGTTTCACGCCTCTTCTGTCTCCTTTCTGGGCTACATCGTGGGACAGGGGATCGTGCAGATGGACCCTGCCAAGGTGTCAGCGGTGACGTCCTGGCCCATCCCTGACTCGCGTAAGCAGCTGCAACGATTCCTGGGATTCGCCAATTTCTATCAGCGGTTTATCCGCAGCTATAGCACCGTGGCTGCCCCACTCACGGCACTTACCTCATCTAAAGTGCAGTTTCGGTGGTCACCTTCGGCTGAGGAGGCCTTCCAGAACCTGAAGGCCCGGTTTATGTCGGCCCCCATCCTGCAAGTCCCCGACCCAGAGAGACAGTTCGTGGTGGAGGTGGACGCCTCCGATGTAGGGGTGGGGGCCATCCTGTCCCAGCGGTCTGCCAGCGACCAGAAGCTCCACCCATGCGCCTTCTTTTCCAGGCGGCTCTCACCGGCAGAGAGCAACTATGACGTGGGGAACCGAGAGCTGCTTGCCGTTAAGCTGGCCCTTGAGGAGTGGCGTCACTGGCTTGAGGGGACCAGTCTGCCATTTCTGTGTTGGACTGATCACAAGAACCTTGAGTACATTCAGTCCGCTAGGAGACTGAACTCTCGGCAAGCCAGATGGTCTCTGTTTTTTACCCGGTTTAACTTTTCCCTCTGTTACCGGCCCGGAACCCGTAACGTCAAGCCGGACGCCCTGTCACGTCAGTTTGTGGACAAGGGGGATTCCACCCCTTGCACTGACAAGATCCTGTCTGCCCCTGTTCTGGTTGCCTCTATCACCTGGGAGGTAGAGGAGCGAGTCAAGGCTGCCCTGGAGGCCCAGCCCGGGCCGAGCTCCTGTCCCCCTGACCGCCTGTTCGTTCCCCAGACCCTGAGGTCCGAGGTCCTCCAGTGGGCCCATAGCTCCAAGCTCACGTGCCATCCTGGGAGCCAGCCTACTAAGGATGCTTTGCAGCAGAGGTTCTGGTGGGCTACTCTGGAGAAGGACACCCGGGAATTCGTCAACGCCTGCCCTGTCTGCAACCGGCACAAACCTTCCCACCAGGCTCCCGCTGGTTTCCTGCAACCTCTGTCTGTGCCGCATCGGCCCTGGTCTCACATCTCCCTGGACTTTGTGACCGGTCTCCCGCTGTCCAACAAGCATACCACCATCCTAACGGTGGTAGATCGGTTCAGCAAGATGGCCCACTTTGTCCCCCTGCCCAAGCTCCCCTCGGCCAAGGAGACTGCTGAGCTGGTTCTGCTGCATGTCTTCCGGCTTCACAGGCTTCCCACGGATGTAGTCTCCGACCGGGGTCCTCAGTTCACGTCAGTCTTCTGGAGGGAGTTCTGCACGCTAATCGGGGCCACAGCCAGCCTGTCATCGGGATTCCACCCACAGTCTAATGGCCAGACGGAGCGCAAGAACCAGGAGAGGAAGACAGCTCTACGGTGCTTGGTCTCCGAAACTCCAGCATCCTGGTCCCAGCAGCTCCTGTGGGTGGAGTATGCTCACAACACCTTGACCAGCTCTGCCACTGGAATGTCCCCGTTCCAGTGTGCCTACGGGTTTCAACCTCCATTGTTCTCGGCCTTGCAGAAGGAGGTTTCCTGCCCCTCGGTCCAGGCTTTCGTCCGCCGCTGCCACCGTACCTGGGCCAAGGCCAGAGTTGCGCTCCTCAGCTCAGCCAACCGGTACTCCGCAGCGGCCAACCGGCGCCGCTCCAAGGCTCCCACCTACCAGGTTTGTCAGAAGGTGTGGCTGTCGACCAGGGACCTACCCTTGCGAGTGGAGGCAAAGAAGTTGGCACCCAGGTTCATCGGACCATTCGAGGTCCTGAAGGTCATCAATCCTGCAGCGGTGAGGCTCAAGCTGCCCCGGGCCATGCGGGTCCATCCGTCATTCCACATCTCCAGAGTCAAGCCGGTTCGGGGGTGTCCACTGGTCCCTGCAGTACAGCCTCCACCGCCACCGCGGTTCATCGATGGAGGTCTTACCTACACGGTGCGTCGCTTACTTCGTTCCCGCCGTCGTGGGAGAGGGTTACAATACCTGGTAGACTGGGAGGGCTACGGCCCAGAGGAGAGATGCTGGGTCCCGGCCCGACACATTCTGGATGCCCCTCTCATAAGAGAGTTTCACTGCAGCCACCCTGACCAGCCCTCCAAGGGGCCTGTGCCGATGGTGGACGGACCATGACAGTAACAAAGATATGAACAACAATGGAGGATGTAGTTTATACCGTCTGTGATAGATAGAAAAGGTCATTAGGATCCTTATACATGGTGGATACAGGAATTAGTGACATTATTGTTTTAAATATTAAGAAGACCTCTTAAATCGGATGGATCAAACAAACACAAGACAGCCCCAAAGTGTTGTTGCAAGGTGACGTGTTTGTGAGCTTTTCCTACACCAAAGTGGTTTTGTTTTTGCTCAAACATAACTTTTTTTTTGGCAGCGTAGTGTTGTGCAGAGTGACAGGAAACAGTCCCTGCACACACAACATTAATAGTGCCTTTGTGACCATTTCACGAACTGACGTGAGACTGTGTTGCACAAGCAGCAACACAATGAGTTAAACACAGAAACAAGCAGCAAGAACAATAGTTGAATTAACGGGACTGTCAAGTATGGCTAATACTGGACAGCATGGAATCATTATTTCATACACATACTTTGTTGTGTGAAAGATGTAGCATTGTGCAAAATCTGTGTTAAACCCACAATCATCTGGGCAGAGCTGCAAATCACTGCTCTGTGAAAACTGTGTAGGGTTGTAAAAGTCTCTCGCTGTGAATAAACTGCTGCAGAACTGTCAACAGGAAGTAGTTCACCTTGGCCCTAGTGCACATTAGCTACCAGTTATGACACACACACACCATCATATTGCCTCATGATCAAATACAGTTGTATAAGGAGGAGAAACCATCTTCCTCATACAAGCTACATGAAACCTGAATCAGAGACAAATCATAACAGCATTTATACTTAATATAACATGTATAAAGAAGAATGAATGTGCATGCAGATACACAATATCACCATAATCCATTGCTGAGTGTCACTTCATATCCGTACATTTAAGCCTCAAACACAAATACACCTTGGATTACGTGTGATGTGGACATTCACTCACACACAAACACACACGCACACCCGTCATCACACCAGTAGTCCTCCACTAATGACTAGGAAGCACTCACTTTATGGACGATGACCTTTACAAGTCCAAAGGTCAGGACCATTAAGTAGTGGATGCCGAGGCAGAAAAATATTAAAATGGGATTTAGAGCCATCAATCGTTGAAAAAAAAAGTCCTCTGGTCTCATCTTTAAAAAAATGCCTTACCATCTGTAGGAAAATATGAATAACAGAAAAACCACAATAGAAGGATGGTAGATGGAGGAAGATATCACATTGGAGGAAATGAGGGTTTTTGAGGATGAAGGGCAAACCCTGGGAGTTGTTCCTATTCTAGACAGCCCTGTAATATGTGTTTAAAGAGGGAGAGAAGTAGAAAGAGGAGAGATCAAAGAGCATTACACTCCTCTCCTGTTGAGATGCAGCGAGGAGGACACAGCGGAGGCCTCGGTGTGAGTCCCCATCCATCCAGACTTTAAAGCTGAGGCCCAGTAGCAGCTGTGAGGCTCCTTAGAGAAAGAGCTGCAGGACGATCAGTTCCAGATAATCCCGGAGAGAAATGACAGGAGAAGACAGTGAAGGTGGAACAAGTGTGGAGGCACAAAATAAGAGGAGGGGATGCAGGTTGTCAAGTGTGGGAAATATGGTGTGAGGAATTTAACAAGCAAGAGAAAGTGGTGAGAGGAAGAAAAAAATAAATGGAAAATTTACAATACAAATCCCAAATCCCAGAAAGGAGCAGCAGAGCCAGTGACGGTCAGTCAGAGTTCCTAATGCACTCACATGATCTTTCTGCTCCCATCACATCTTCTGCTTTGCTGCCTAATCCGCCCGGCTTTGCCAGGATGCCTATACACTCCCAATTCTATATAGACTGACAATCCCTGCCTGAGGGAAGCCAAAACAGTTTAGAGGCTTTGTGTTTTCTCAACTAGAATATTTACTGAAACACACACGCATGAATGCAATGCCTTGCCCAGATCCGATATACCTAAACGCATGCAAGTTAGATTTTAAAATGGGGAAGCAAACATGGAGAGACATCATTGGCTGGGGGCCGAGGGGTCCTCCTCCAGAATTTATTGAAATTAAGAACATATTTCATAAGCGAGCTGGTACCTTGACTTGCAGATCCGTTGGGCATTTTGCTGACAGTACAATCAAACTTTTAGTAAATTTATAGTTTGTCTGGAGTTAGTGGGACAATCAGGTTCACTCAACATATGCTAGCCTATCTTGTCTGTTCTTGCGTGTATGTTTCTGAGGACCTTTTGCTTTTTCACTGTGTTGAATTCTGAACGTCATGAGGTGAAGACAATTTAACATCAGGGCCCTACTTTTCGTACCTGGCTTACTGAGTTAGCCGGATCATTTTCAGGATAAGATGACGCAGGTCAGGCTTTTCGGTTCCACAAAGTAAGTTTAGAAAAATCACCATAGCAACACATCCCAAAATTTGAAACTGCGTTCAGGCTAACTGAAATTCACTGGATAAGCTGACCACTCCCACCGGACAAAAAAGGCAGCTCCCTTTCTCATTGATGAAGGAGCGATATTAGTGAATATTAGTTTTATAGAGAGTGAGTTCTTCGAGATCGCCAAGATCTGTTCTCACATCATGAGAACAACTTCCTGTACGAGCGCTATCGATTCTGTCGACAAGGAATCACTTATGTACGAGAGCTTCTAAAGCCGTACATTGATCACCACACGCCCATTGCCCGTCTCACAGACTGTATGCATAGAATATCAGCCGTTGCATGCCGTGCTGTTCGTAATGTTAATTTAGCACTTAAGAAATGTATGGGAGTGTTGAAAGCACTCATAATTATATGACAGTGTTATTAGTACACCATACTTATCATTATTATAGAAAACGATTAAGGTGGACTCATGATAAGAAGAATACAGAGAATCACACACAATTTATTTTCACTGCTTCAATTGATTGGATTTGTAATACATACATACTGATCCACCCATACACATAGTTAAACTCCTAGTTATATGGTAATCTACACCCACATGTTTATACACATATATTGCACATGTATTGCGCATACAGTACATATATCCTCATAAGTATATATTTATTCGTATACTACTGCCAGCAGGCACATTTAAATAAATATAATCTGATTGATTGGGGTGATGACGCACTTAAAATTAGCCGACACATTTTCCCAACACTTACGCATTTAACTTCTGATATTTTGAGCGGTGGTTTTTAAGCTGCGTTCACACCAAAAGCATTCCAAAAGCGTTGTGAATAATCGTAACCCTTTTGGTGTGAACTTTTTGCCATTATTGTGCTCTTGACTTCCTCATATGCGTTCATGATCATCTCCTGCTCGTCAGCGGAGAAAAAAGTGGCTTGTCCTTTGAGTTTATTTGCCATCGTAGTGTTAGATCATCGATTCAGTGATCGGCTTTTTCCCCTTGTGAAGCAGACGGGCATGCGCAATTATCCAGATGACTGATGTCTGGTTCGAATTAACAAGACTGTTTGAGCGCGGATCAGCCTTTGAGAAACCGAGTTAGCCTGACGTCAATCATCGGGGTAATTTAAGCTGTATAATAGAACATTTGATCGATTTAGTTGAACCACATACGAGGAATGGGGCCCTGCTCAGATGTGGCTGATCAGTGGATGAACAGCCTGAAAGACAAAACGAGAGCAAACAGGACCCAGACCCTAGTGGAAGAGAGGGGTCATTACAAGTTGCTACATACAAACTTTGCAAAACTTTTATGGTTGGTAGGGTCCATTGAATTTTTGGAACACTATCTACAGTAAAATAATAATTTCCCCTTGGCAAAAAATATACTTAATCTACTTAAATATGAAAATAACTTTAAATGGCTAATACAATAATTGTTGTCAATATTAATGACTTTATACATTTGAGTCTTGCACATTTGTCGGCCTGTTTATGTGCAACAGATCAGTTATTTGTTGTTTAATGAAATAGACAGAGTTTCATGTCTTCATAGTACTTATGTTTCCATTAATCTCAGAAGTTTCAAAAAACAGTCAGGAACAGCCCTTTGTCCAATTTCTCTCCCACAGATTGTAATCACAGTCACTATTGAATCCCATTATTCACTTATTCATTAAATTGCCATTAATAATTGTGGTGCAATCCTGATGTGTTTTCAGAGGCTGAATTCAACACTGACTCGCTGAACTCTCAGTGAAGGTGCCCTCCCTCAGCCTGCACTGATCACACTTACATTCCTCTTACAATGTGCTTGTTCAGGCTTGCTGTTCAACATATGAGGAAAGCCGGCTGCAGAGGTGGCGATATTGTGAATGCAGGTCAGATGGATGCATGAGAGAGGTGTTCTATGATGGATGCCACTGCACACTATATGCTGCATGAAGATTGCAACGGTAACACAGTTCAGGGGGTGAAGATAAAGTCTCATGGGGGAATTTTAATAAGGCTGCATTCTTAGAATGGACTGTCTAAACCGCGTGGCAGCCATTAGCTACAGGGATATTTTAAAGATATTGTATATCATGAAATTGCTGGATTTCTTTTTTCCCACAGAACCAGTAGTGTGTTCAAACAATTCGGCTTGTGCTTAATTAGCAGAGGATGCTTCAGGGGGAAAAAATCCTCATGAGACAATTACAAAATATATGTATAAAGGACCAAAGATAGCATGGCAGAGACCGCCCCACCTCGCTCAGCTCTTTACCAGATGTGGAGTCTAGATTAATAACCTCTATTTAATCAGACCAGGTGTGGTCACCTCTATTTCGGGTCCTTTAATTAGGTGTCTTAGAAGTTAGGTGTTAGATGGAATACAGTAAGCAGGAGACGGGGGCTCTTATCAGTAAATTTAAAGATAACTTATCTCTCTTTTACTCATCCTATCTTCTCTTTCCCACTCACTTTTTCTTTTGTTTCTCCTAAAAAATGTCATTCTCCAAAGGCTCACTCACCGTCAATCTACAGGGACTTTGACTCAACTCATTTCCAGGTACAGCTTCTCACGGGTTCAATAACAATCGCAGTAACCTCATTACTCACATATTCCCTCAGCTTCAAGTATTAGTTTTTAGGCAAGGCCAAGAGGTGCGAGGAGGTCATCTCTGCCATATTTCTTTGGACATTTCTGTGTACGTTAGGTAGAGGGTACCCCTGATCAAATAAAGTGGCATGTTGCTGTGGTGATACATTGGACAAATAGTGCCTTAAAGGAAAGCATGTTTAAATTGGAAAGTTGTCATCCATTGATTCCAACCTGTTGTGACTCCCAAACTGACGCTTGGTTAGTGCACTTTGCTGCCTGATGCCGGAACTGTCTTTCAAATACCTCCATTTAAAGCAGCTGACGTAATACATTGTGATTAATGCATGATAGTCACGTGACACATAAGTCAAGTTCAACGACGTCAACCACCATCTTCTTCGCATGTAATGAGCGTACGTTTTCACTCCTTTCCTCTCACGAGAGTCGCACCAAGTTCAAAATGCTTGATCGTTTTGGATTCCTGCCAACTCCAGATACTTTCAGGAAGTCCTTGGCGTAAATATTCGAGGAATTACGGTAATCTCCGTTTTGCATTCTGTTTGCATGTTACAGGAAGTTGCGCTTTTAAAAAAAAAAAGTGTGATAAGTGACTGACAGGCTTGTCCGTCCAGGGCGGGCCCAACCGAGTCCGAGGCCCATAGCGCCGGGTCTTCAACCAAAGGAATCATAGTGGACTTCAGGAGATCCAGGGAGACCACACCCTCTCCACTCTACATAAGTGGGGAGGAGGTGGATAGGGTGGAAAACATCAACATTCCTGAGACTCCATATCACTGAAGACCTCAATTGGTCCCTGAACACATCCCACCTGGTGAAGAAAGCCCAGCAAAGTCTAAAACAAGCTGCCTGCCCCTGAACTTCTGGTAACTTCTACAGAAGCGTGATGGGACCATGCTGTCAGTGCTTTACTGTGTGGTCTGCCAGCCGCACAGCAAAGAACAGGAGGCCTGGCCTGTGTGGTGAGAACAGCAAAGAGGATTGTGGGAGTTACCCTCCCTGACCTGGACCCTGTGTATGCTCCGCCTCCAGAAGAAGGCCAGCAACATCTGCAGAAACATCACACAGCGGGTCACTCTCTCTTTGTTCCCCTGCCATCAGGAAAGAGAGACAGGACTATCAAAATCCGGACTAACGGGCTGAGGAACAGCTTTTTCCCCAGAATGGTTTCAATATGAATACAATATGAATTAAAGTTATATATTGTAAGAAAGAGCAGAATATGACAGTACTTGATGAACCAATATGCATTGTTTGCTCAGAAGTGGGTGTAGTAAAGGAGTAAATCACCACTATATAATACTCATGCAGAAAAATGATAATGACCATGATAATGACCATGACAATGACGGCCCACATACACAACAAATCTGGCCTACTGCCTAATTCATGTTAATGTGCACAGAAGGAAATCCTCATGTCTATAAGCAACGACACAGTGGCTGAAACCAGTGCACTGCTTAGGCGGTTACTGATGCTGTAGTTGCTTTTCACAATGTAAGTGTATACTGTACTGTGAGTTGAACTGTAAACATTTGTTCAATATGCCTCTTTGTTGAAGAGTGGGATATGTTTCAAATGTTTTATTTATTTCTGCTTTTGTTAATTTATCAACCTATCCTTGTGGAATAGTGGAATATTTTTTGTTAACTTCTCATCTTAAGTGGATTTTTATGTTGTGTATATATTGTGTATATATATGTGTGTATATATATAATTATATATATATATGTATGTATATATAAATATATATATATATATATATATATTCCATCTTTAATCCTTAATGTTGTTGTGTAAATGTAATTTATCGGGCTGAACACACATGTGTCTCCATGCTTCCACTGGTAACTGTGTGTTGAATGTCACATTGCTATGAATTGTGGTTAATTCCCTTTGGCAAAGTCGGAATCTAATGCTGACTTACGGAAAAAAAGGTTCATAAGGGAATAAAAATGTCTGAGAGACTCAAACACACGACGATGTGACAGTGGGACAGAACTAAACCCTCACGGACTTCGCGGGAGCGCGCCTCAAAGTCTGTGAGTCCGTAAGGGTGGAGATTGGGATTAGACCTTAGTCATTCATCACTATGGGAAAGAACCGAGAACACGGTGACAAAGGTGTTCGACAAATAGTTGTTGAGCTGCACAAATCAGAAAATGGAAATAAGAAAATCTGTAAACAGTTGAAAACATCCATTTCCACTATCAGGGCAATAATTAAGACGTTTAAAGCGACAGGAGATGTTAAGAATCAGGCTGGAAGAGGACGTGTGTGTACCCCACGTACCGTCATGAGGAGGGTTCAACTGGCAAAAGAATCTCCACAGATCACAACTGGAGAATTGCAGAGGCTAGTCTTGGGGTCAGAAAGTCTCCAAAACTACAATCAGACAAGTTGGTTGGGAGGGTTCTCTGCGGTCAATCAACAAACTAACTAAAACAGTTTGCCAAACGTTACTGAGACTTTCAATGGGATCTGCTCTAATATTTAAGCCCCAATAATATTATCCAATATGGACAATCATTTCTTCAGTGTCCTCCTCTCCACCACCTGTTCCGGACAGTCCTGTTTGCAGACAATGATGGAACCGGCCTTCTTCACCAGTTTACTGAGTCTGTTGGTGTTTCCGGCTCCAATGCTGCTCCCCCAGCAGACAATGGCGAAATACAGAGCACTGGCCACAACCGACTGGTAGAACATCTCCAACATCTTGCTGCACACATTGAAGGATCAAAGTTTACTCAAGAAAAAGACTCATCCCCTTCTTGTAGACAGCATTGATGTCGGCCCTCCAGTTCAGTTGGTTGTCGATGTAGACACCTAGGTACTTGTACTGCTCCACCATGTCCACGTCCTCTTCCAGTAGACCAATGCATTGATCATAGTTAGTTTTCTTAACTAGTGACAAGTTATGTATCAATTTTAAAATGATTTGGGTGTTAGTTTATTCCATTTCTATATATTCTGCAGCCCAAACAGAACAGTAGCTTATTTTTAGAGAGTGCACATTGTATTAATCATTTTATATATTTTTGTTCAAGGTGGAATGTTTTACTGCTTGTCTTTAAAAGGGCAATGATTAGATTTGATGGCATTATGACCCTCTCATTCATCTGTATGGCCCTCCGAGTCATTGACGTTAATGGCACCATAATGGTCGTAAGATCAACTGAAAATGATCACTTTCCGTTGTGACCTTCCACACTCTGACCTTTACATTGCAAATAAAATGCCTCTCTAAAGTGGTGTCGTCATAGTACCAGTGTCTTAAACCACTTTACTTTAATTTAACAAGAAATTAGCAGCCATTTCATTATTAAACATACTAGAATCAATATGTGATATATATCACTTGTTGATATGTATCACATGCACCCTGAATAGAAACCCATAGAGTATACTACCAAGCTGAAGCGATCACACCCATGTGTTCAAAGGGGTCTACAAGGGCAAGTTGCCTCAAATCCTGCTGAGCTGATAAAATATAATCATTCAGGAACTCTGGAAAATTATTATCAGAATCAGAAACAGAAACCGTTTATTGCCAGGAATGTTTACACAAACGAGGAATTTTGCTAGGCCGGAAGGTGCATACATTAGACGAGACAAACAACAATCAACAGTCAACAACAACAACAACAGTGCAATGATATTTAAATCAAGTATAAGATAAAGTGCTCAGACAAACAGATAACGTTAATGTAAGTGTATGTTAAAGTGGCATGTGCGTTTAAGTTAAAAAGTGTATGTTAAGTAGCATGAGTGTTTAAATATGAAGTGTGCAGGGGAGTGATCGGTAAGAAGAAAGAAAAGAAAGAAAAATGGTCCTGGGGGTGGAAAAATAGTCCGAAAAATAGTCCTGGGAGTGACAGAATCAGTCAGTGGGGGACCCGGGCTCTGTTGATGAGCCTGACTGCCGACAGGAAAAAACTGTTGGTGACAATCATACATTTCACATTATGTTCCAGGTTCATGTTGCCAAGTACATATTTTATTTGCCAATTCTGTGTGCTGTTGGATACCTTGCATTGTGGCAAAGGTTCAGACAATTGCTGGTCAAACTAAAATGGTAACAGGGACTACCACAACCAACCTCATCCCAGTTCACCTGTGTACCACCCAGTATAACCTCTGTGTTGCATCTACTGTACATATGCTTTGTCTTCGTCCTAAAATTACCGCATTCACTCTAAAGACAGACACTGATGGCTCTAACCTCCCACCTGTTCAGCTATAATATGTTACCAAGCTAACTGCCAGTCATATAAATGGAACTATTAAAAACCTTCACAGTGTTACAAACTAAATCGGTACTGTTTGAGTTTAGCTTGAAGCAATGCAGGTGGTGACGGCCAGATTTCACAAGTTATCCAGTCCAAACCCAGCTATGACACTACCCTCCCAGTTCTTCTCATGCTCACCTGATATTCATCAAACACTTGATACCCTGAGTTTCTGTATCTCTGCACTCGGGTCGTCCTCATCTACGGCTTCCTCATCCATAGTTATCCATCATCTTGAAAAAGTTAGTCTCTGTTAGTACGGACTCAGGCTTTGCAGCCAAACACCGTTAACACACAGTGAACTTTATTCTTAAGTTTTAGTGAAGATCCCAAAGTTTCCAAATATGTCTATCTATACTATATCTTTGATACTATCAGACAATGGGAACACAACATTGTTTTCTGGTTCTGGTGCCCCACGGTGCTCAGTTACGTCAGTGAGGAGGCAGTGATTTCACAGGTTGTATTAAAATTGTTAACATGGTCCGTTTATCTGTCAGAGAATATCCATCTGTGAAGAAAAAAGTGTATTGATAGCCCAGAAGTCCACCAGTACAATTTTTGAGGATATGCAATTAATGTATGTATGTATAAATACAATTATTAATCATTCCATATATGCATGTCACATAGGAGTGAATCAGCTTTAAGGATATTACTCTATTGTAATGCCTGCTAGTCTGAAGCTTCTCTCCTAATACAGACCATGTTAAATGATTGAGTTTTTTCTTTAGGGGTGGGGGACTGTAGATAGATAAATACGTTATTAAATTGTTTCATTATAGCAGCATTTCTACATACGACTAAAGCAATATAAAATATAAAAATGCACAATACAAAAAATACAATAGAATAACATTAAATTAACTAACAAAACAATAGTAAAGCTCAAAATGTGGGATGTATGATATTGGGCTAGACAAATACATTTCATTGAACTCTAAGCTTTTCATGTTTAGTGGCAGTTGATAAATACAGAAGCAAACTTGGTGAAAATAGCAACAGTTCATATATCTTACAAAAAGTCAATCCTCATTTTCCTGTGTTTTCCTTCAAAAGCCAGTTACACGTGCCAGATTACATTACATTCGATTCGATTCAATTCAGTTTATTTTATATAGCCCAACATCACAAATTAAGATTTGCCTCGGAGGGCTTTACAATCTGTGCACATACGACATCCCTGTCCCAGGACCTCACACCTACATGTCTTTTCAAAATAAACTTCTGATGTTTTTAACTCCCTTTATATCCGGTTGCCTGGTTAAATAAAATGCAATGCGTCATTTTCTATAAGATCAATATGTTTGTAGTGTTGCTATCCTGTGAGAACCACCTGAAGAAAAACAGACTTTTTTAAGCTTTGTGATGATGCCTTTCCAGCTGATCCAAAAGGATTTCTAAAGAGTTTATTTAGCTGAAGAAGTAGGAGAATTTTCTCATCTCATAAACATTCATCATCAACACATGAAGGAACACTTCATCCTTCAGTTATTCATGAACATTCATCATTACATAAAGGAACACTTCATCCTTCAGTTTATCACAAACATTCATCATCAACACATGAAGGACCACTTCATCCTTCAGTTTATCATAAACATTCAACATCAACACATAAAGGAACACTTCAACACTGCATTTGATGAAAACATATAATCTGAAAATTAACACTCAAGTTAGGTTTAAAATAAATGTAGTGTAAATATAGTGCAATAAAATATATGTAAGTACAATATTTACCTTTAAGATGAAGTAGAGGTATAAAGGAGATACATTCCAGTACAAACAGTCCTAACGACTGCTCCATGCAGGTGAATACTTCAGTATACTACTTGAGTAATTGCACTTAGTTACAGTCCACCTGAATGTCAGTATGTTTTGTAAGGCTCATTATATCAGGCTGGATGTTTCTTCATCTCCAGTGATGACTTAAATTAATAAAACATGAATCAACATGAATAGTTAGCTTCGATGTACAAATAATACATTTGATCTGCTTCAACATACCATTTGTAGATTTGTGGCAGCTTTAAACACACTTTGAATTTAACACTGGCAGAATGCTGAACATGTTGGTGATGGGTCAGTGTTGCCTCTCATGGTAAATGTTAATAGCATGTTCCATCCCACCACAGAGGATGCAGGCGGGCCGTGTTCATCGCTGCTGCCTGCTCGTCACTGAGGGACGATGTTGTGTGCTGGTTGGCCTGCACAAAGTCCACGAGGTCGTTCAGGGTCCTGGAGACATCCAGCAAACCCTGGGATGCAAGGATGACCTCCTCTGGTCAAAGAGCTCCTGGAGGTCCGACTCGTCATGCTAACTAAGGAAATGACAAAAACGCTCTTGAAACTGGCTTATCCAGCTGAAGGAGGGGTAACATCTCTCCCATGATCTCTTCATGCGATTGACCCATGTTGGTACCGCAGGGTGACTGCAGTGTGATGTATGGGAACATACCGGATGATAACAAAACTGGACATGATTAGAAAACCTTTCAGAAAACAACCGATTTCTGAAGAAAACGTGGAACCCGGTAAAACCTGGGCCTCCTTGTTTATTTAGCAAAATGTCTAAGCTGTCAAATATGCCTCTGGATGACTTGGTCTTTCATTTATATACAGATAACAGAAAATTGACACAGATACAAAGGTGGTGAAATAAAAGAGACGTAAGAGAAGAATTGAGAAGGAATTTGGAAAACAAATGAAAGCACAATTATTAAACAGCCGGTACAAAGAAGGAGGAACCTCTTGGGAGATAAAGATAAGATGGTGGATGTGCAACAGCATGAAAAAAAGAGATATGCTGGTCAATATTAAATGCTTTTTTTTAAAAGTTTAATTTCACTAAACTTCACATTCATAGCATCATTAGGTTTAACTGTATAATGTTAAATATTTTACAGCTGCATTTCTGGCAGCAAGACCATAAGGCAGAGGGCGTTTAGCTGCAGTCAAACCTTGAGCTGTCTTTTTGCTCTAATGGTTGTTTCTGTGGACTTTGTGGGAGGTGAGCGGCTCCGTCTGAGCAGCTGTCACCGCTCGTCTCCTGTTTATTAATAATCCTCTGTTAAACTATAAGGCATCCCTTCCAATTTGTCTCTGCAAAGTATTTCCAGACTCCACTAACAAAGAACAGCATATGAGAACCCATCTCTAATCTAATAGCATTGGTTCAGATGACATCATTATCAAAAGATAATGTCTTTGTTCTAGCTTTATTCTGAGGAAAACAATCCAACTTTTGAATAATTTGTATAGTCATAGAGACTATACAAAGAACAAATGTTTCACTTAAAAATGTCTGTTTAAACATTACATTTTTTGTACTGATGCAATCTGCAAGTACAGTCCTTTACAATGATGTCGTGAGATGGACAGAAAACACCATATTTTGACGTTTTGGTATCAGGTGATGCTTTTGAGCTTCATGTGGACATGTTTTTTATAAATGTTGGTTATACCATGTGCTTGGTATTGTGTGTAGGCAGCGTGGAAGTTCAGTTCATAAATGGCAACAACAGTTTCACCCGTTTTGAACCCAGCTGGTCTGTCTTTGTTCTCAGTGTCCTCTCTTTCTCTGGCTGTTTGGGGTTTGTTGGGAACAGGAACAACTTTCACAAATAAGAACTATTTGAAGTTTACAGTGTGAGTGCCTTTCTCATTTCAAGTATTTTTGGTTCCAAAGGCCCTCTTTGTTCTGTCCCTCCACCACAGCTCAGTAGGGGAACATAAAGAGTACAAGATACCCTCTTCATTGTATTAGCTGTGCATATGGACATTGCTGTGCATATGGACATTGCTGTGCATATGGACATTGTTGTGCATATGGACATTGTTGTACTTATGGACATTGCTGTACTTATGGACATTGCTGTGCTTATGGACATTGCTGTGTATATGGACATTGCTGTGCTTATGGACATTGCTGTACTTATGGACATTGCTGTGCTTATGGACATTGCTGTGCATATGGACATTGCTGTGCTTATGGACATTGCTGTACTTATGGACATTGCTGTGCTTATGGACATTGCTGTGTATATGGACATTGCTGTGCTTATGGACATTGCTGTACTTATGGACATTGCTGTGCTTATGGACATTGCTGTGCATATGGACATTGCTGTGCTTATGGACATTGCTGTGCATATGGACATTGCTGTGCTTATGGACATTGCTGTGCATATGGACATTGCTGTGCGTATTGACATTGCTGTGCGTATGGACATTGCTGTGCTTATGGACATTGCTGTGCATATGGACATTGCTGTACTTATGGACATTGCTGTGCATATGGACATTGCTGTGCGTATGGACATTGCTGTGCTTACGTGAGCGTTGCTTTAGGACAGATTTTAACATGTGAAACTACCGTTTAAAAGAGACACATTACCCTAATGGTTTGGTAGCGGCCCACATTGGAGACTCTCTGTCGTTCTATATTCCCTCACGAGCGCTCAGATCTTCTTCTTCTGGGTTTTTAAATAAACACAAGAAAAAAAGGCAGCACACTAATTTGTTTTACTTTTCTCGCAGATTTCATGGTAAGGGAATGAGAAGCAGACTGAATTCATTCTGCAACATGTACAAACATTTGGTTTAGCTTCAGGTTAGGTGTGCTGTGTTCACAGATTCATGCAACGTAATCTATGGTAGTCTATCGTTAGCTAGTTTTAGCTTTAGTTTGCATCCAAGCAGTGGTGTAGTGCAGGAGACATGCAGGTATACGACGTGGCCTTCAGTCACTAAGCCCCATCTGATGCTCATCTTCATCACACATTGTTTGAGGGAACTATAATGTTCAGTAGCGTTAGCATTAGTGACGGTTCCATCACTAATGTTAATTTAGCTCTCAGGAAGTAGAGCCGTCCACACTAACTGATCAAAACGGGTGATGTTTTAGAGGCTTAAATGTGTTGGATTTCATTTTTTATTGTGAAGTGTTAGCGCTTAATAATTATTGAATGCCTGGTGTAGCGTCCGGAAGAACTTAGCCGAACAACTCCTCTCGTCCTCGGAATTTATTTTCTCTGATCACAAACAAAGTAACAAGGGCTGCAATCACGATAGCAGGGAGTCGTCCAGTCAACACGCAGGTTGACCGTCCAAAAAACACCCCGAACAGCCGGAAGTTCGGTTCCTTAATACACAGTTTTCAGTCATGAACATTTACTATTTAATTGGCTCTAATCCGTCTAGAAGGGGGAGAATCATGTCCTCATCTTTTCTCACAAGGCTGGAACATGCAACGACCAGTCTGCTTCCCTAATGTCAATATGCTGATAAACAGGTGTTGTGGTGCAGAGGCGTGTGAATCTTGAGGAACCTTGAGGAACCTTGAGGAACAGACCACCGGACGTTTCTCAGACACTTCTTACAGACAATATTTGTTAAACGGATCTCGCACAACCTGAACTTTCATAGACATAAGAATAATGAAATGAAGAATATATACAGAATATAACGATTTATATTATCAGAAGCACTTTGTATAAAAAGTAATTTGTAAATAATGTCATCTCTAAATAATGTTTATTATCATTATTAACAATAACTAGTGTTGTCATTGTTGTCGAGCAGCTACACTTTTACAAACACACACATGGGATTCACTGTTCAGGCTGATGGATGAGCTATTTGCTGTATAAGTCAAAGTTGTTATACTTCATAGAGTAGAAATACATTTTAAACATGAAATAAAAGATAAAAAGCCACTAGACTTCTCTTCTCACACAATGGCCTTTTAGTGTCAGTGATGTTGATGGAGTGAAGTTCACTTGAGGTTTGTCTTCTGGTCTCATTCATGGAGACCTTGCTTAGCTCCATGCTTCCATGAATCACACACAGGGTCAGCTGTTGTTGACGTTCCCACAGCTGAAAGCCTTTGATGATGGGAAAAAAAGGAACATTTTAGCAGCCAAACTACGGATCTTCTTTCTGTCCTCCATTTCATACTCATGCCCTCTTTCTTTCTCTTTGGTGCTTGACTTAAGGGCTGCAGAGAAGTGTCCCATTTCCAACTAACTGAAAAGCCCAAATCATAAAAGATTATTTTTTTAATTTATTTTTATAAAAGCGCTGCCATTCCCATCATCTAAAAGATAAAGAGGAGTCGGGTGGGCTTTCAGGGGTAAAATATTTAAATGTGAATGGATCTTTGTCAGGTCAAAATGCCTCCTCTTGATATGTCATCCACAGCCAAGAAATGAGAGAAGAAAGGGAAAGAGGTCAAACAAAATAAAGTCGTGCACATCATGCTGCCACCATCCCATCATGAACAAAGGACTCTCCATCAGCTCAAACGCGTTCTGTTCTTCAGTGGAAGGCTCTGAGATCCACACACTGCTTTTCATTCAACACATTTCATGTGCCCCTCCATGTCAACAACTAGATGTTCCTCTTCATTATGTGTTGTTCAATGCCACTTTTTGAAGAAGCAGAGAAACTTGTGATTCACTCTGACTCGTTGTTTTTGATTGGCTGCTGAGCGGGACTGCCTCTAAATCAGTTTGATGTGTGAGCATTTAGGCAAATTATAAATTTGCACATTTGTAAATGCATGCTCATTTGTGTGCATGTTTGCATGATTGGGAGAATGTGCTGTTCTGAACTCCTTAAAATAGTATGTGAGGCTGTGTGTGTGTGTGTGTGTGTGTGTGTGTGTGCGCTATTTCAAAGACCATTTTTGTTTGACTAGGCTCTGATTTATGCAACCACATTCATATTCAAAGTGCTGCTGTTTCGTCAGTGTAGCCACTCAACCGTTCTGCTATCTACAAACTGCAGCTACACTATAAAGTTTATGACTTCACTATTGAATCTATTTCCTGTAACAAGTTTAGGCCAGCTGCAGCCACAAAATAAGCCCTGTTGAAGAAATGGAATTACAATGTTTTTATGTTTTTGACTTTTCTTTTCTGCACTTGTCTGAAATGCTGAGATTTTCTCATTTTCGGTCTCTTGTTTTCCTCTTGTCTTTCTTAATATTTCCTCTCACTCGTTTTCCATTTTTTTGCCTTCATTCCCTTTGTGTCTCTTGTAATTGAGGCTGCCGTCCTCCTTCAATAAAAGCAGCAATGTTTCTTCCCCAGACTGAAGTGGACCTTGAGTCTGTTCAGCACATCTCCTCTTCAAGTGGAGAACTTCTGTGCTGACCTGTGTGGGAAAGACCGTTTATAGGGCTCTATTAAAGAGAGCCTCTCCTTTCTCTCTTTCTTTGCTGCTTGTTCATTCAGCACAGCCCTTTATAGGGCCCACTGCCTGCCTTCTCCCAGACTCCCTCACTCCCTCCTTCTGAATAAGGGGCCACCTTCCTCTGCCTTTTATTAGTCAATGACCGGCTTTTGTACTTGAGATGGCTTTGCAGCAAGACAAAACTAAAAAACTAAAAAGTGGGTGAATTCTAGTTCATACTGAGGCTTAAATCTTACGTTTTGTGACATTTCTCTTCATACTAGAGTATTTGCTTGAGCAATTTTCTTGATGGAAACATGCATTTTTATGTATATAAAGAGTGGAAGGTTTTCATAGCCAACCTTGTGAGTTAATTCCAGAAAGTGTAACTGCATCTGGCAAAAGGTTAATCATGTCACCCTCAGGCAGATTTGCAGAAACTGAATAATAATTAATGCAGCATACTTACACCCACTCAATCATGAAGGCAGATCAATGCTAAAACCAATCTTTATAAAGATGTAATGAGTTAAGTTTTGTATATGTAAAGTTACTTCAACATTTTCATACACTGTGGTAGAATGTTGCAGCCCAGTCTACTAAAGTTTGAGTTCACAGTCATAGGGAGCAGGTCCGGGTGGGGGATGGTTCACAAAACACAAGACACAGAACATACCTGAGATATCTCTAAATCATTTCAGGAATTGACCCGACCTCAATGCAACTGTACATATGACTGTAGGGTCGAGCAACAGCCGCTGGAAACTACAAATGACAAGGAAGTGCACAATAACAGTCATGTGTGAC
This sequence comes from Taurulus bubalis, assembly GCF_910589615.1. Lineage (NCBI taxonomy): Eukaryota > Metazoa > Chordata > Actinopteri > Perciformes > Cottidae > Taurulus > Taurulus bubalis. Next base: position 21,901,697 of record NC_136601.1, read on the forward strand.
AGTGCAGAGGCAAACTCTGTTTTGATGGATTATGTTCACTTGTGTTGCTGCTTCCAAACTGAACCACAGCTGGCTTACTAATTATTTCAATCTCACACAGCTCAGAGATTCAACGATATCAAATATTCAATGCACTAGTGAGCTGTTTCACCTCACTTTGTTTTACCATTTCCATTCACTGTCACATTTAAGATCTCTACTGTCCCTCCGCTCAAGCTTTTCTTTACCATCGCTCCAATATTTGCAAAAGTCACATTACATGTGATTCATTTAAAATCACATGATGAACTAGAAAGGTGATCTACCTAGTGTGTCTTCAATCCTCTGCTGTATTGTGTGCTTAAATGAATACAGCCCACAATAACCCTCCGTCTACAACAGCGTGGTCCAGGGTTTTCCACTCGCAGGTCTCACACTCTTAACCGGGACTTGAAGCTTTTATTTAGACTTCTAGTCTACTTTTTCACAACTGCGTGTAAATGGCAATAAAAAGGCAGGCAGCAGTTTGTGTAGTTCCGTTAGCTGGTCGACAATGTTCACTCACTCTACATGGAAAAGGAGAGTTTGAATTGGGGATTTAAAGACAAAGGGAGATGTGGATATGATCTTTATCTCAGGCCGTGGACTTTGACAGTTTAGTTTGTTTTGAAAGACAAAAATAAAAATATATGCATTCCAATTCGACCCAGGTGGCTCAGAAGAACAGACACATTCTTGAAGATTCAAAGATTTGCAGTTGAAAAACAAATCACACATCATTCTCCAGGGCTGAGCTGTGCTAACTCTGGAGCAAATAGTGTTTAATTCTTAATTATGCCCCTCACTGGGGCCACGCTGGGGCTTTCAGCCTTGAACTCACAGAAGGGGGAGATGTTTGGAGGGAGCTGTACAGTGCCTGTAGAGGGAGAATGTGAGGACACGATCCACTGATCAAATTATTTTAATATTGTAAATCAAAAGAGAATAATTTAACATCTGCCTCGCGCACTAACTCTGTGCTGTACTGTACTATCGCTCTTCATCCTCTCTCTCTATGCCTTTGTCTCCCTCCTTCCCTCCTCTGAAATATACAGTAACTACAACTGATTTCCCCAAATTAAGGGGAACCATTCTTTTTCTTTTTTTCTTTCTTTTTTTGCATGTTTCAGCATTTAGAAATGCTTCTGTTTTCCGCTGTGTTGGCGTACCTTCAGCGTTTGTCCTTTATTTAAAAAATATTGACCATATGATGCAAGGTTTTGGTAATGTTTGTGTTTTCACTCTTGTGGTAAATGCTACGTCTGTAAATCCTGGGAGAGTGACTGGTTGGTTAGTGGAGGATTTACAGATCAAGAGCAAGAACCATTTAAATCCGTATTTAGATCTCATCACAGCACAGAAACCGCCCTAATCAAAGTCACCAATAACCTCCTCCTCTCCACTGATGACCACTCCCTCAACACCCTCATCCTACTGGACCTCATGCAGCCTTTGACACCATCAACCACTCCCTCCTCCTAACCCGTCTTGAGTCCTCCCTCCACATTACTTGCACAACCCTTTCCAGGGTTCAAGTCATACCTCTCTTGTTTCAGATATTACCTCTCCTGGTTCAGGTCTTACCTCTCCTGTTTCAAGCCATACCATCATTTTGACTGCCAACAGTTCATTATCATCAATACATCCAAGTCTGACAGCCCCAGTCCCTCAAGGTGTCCCCCAAGGTTCAGTACTCGGCCTACTCTTAATTCTCTACTTGCCCCCCTTGGCACCATCATAAGCCACCACGGTCTCCATTTCCACTGCTACGCCGACGACACACAGCTCTACATCTCCACCAAATCCATCACATCCACTACCTACTCCACCATCAGCAACTGGCTCACAGATATAAAGACCTGGATGCAAACCAACTTCCTCAACAGCGACAAATTGGAAATCATCATCGGCCCCAATTCACTAAACAAATCGCATCACAACTTCTCCCTCCGCATCGATGGCACCACTGTTCATGCCTCCACACACGTCTGTAACCTTGGTGTCATCTTTGATCCAACCCTCTCCTTTGAACAAGCACATCACAAAAACCGCCACCTTTCATCCTCGCCTTCATCACCTCTGGACTGGACTACTGCAACAGCCTCCTGTACGGCACTTCCACCAAAACCATCAACAAAATACATCCAGAACTCAGCTGCCTGTCTGCTCTCCCACTCCCAGAGCATCGACGTGGGGGGCGGAGCCTTCTCCATTGCTGGCCCCTCCCTCTGGAACTAGAGCCAAATATACTTACTTATTATGCAACTATGACCACGTCCTTTATTGATACGTAAAGTTTGCAAACACACAAACACACACACACACACACACACACACACACACACACACACAAACACACACACACACACACACACACACACACACAGGCTTATATTTCAAATTAATTTTAAGGCCTCCACTCAAAACGTTCAGGGTTAAGCCCTGACAAAGTGACCCTGTGGCAACCCCGATGCCTGTAACCATGGCAACTAACTCATTCCTATGTGCTCACAGCGAGAGAGGAGAGGGAGAAGAGACGGTGTGCTACTGCCGGTTTGGTTATTCTCCGAATCACTTCATCCCAAACTGATCCCGAACACCGCGCTGCCCATTCTCCGTGACTCTCCTCTGACGACCCAGGTTTATTTGAAGAAACTCAACATTATATTTTTCTCGTCCGACATTGGAGGATCGTGCAGGCCAGACACAGGCGACTCAATTATTGGGCCACGGATTTCTTCTCTGCCGACATTGATTTTTGTCCGCATTTGGAATTTCTTTGCGATACATGTCTTTTCATTGCTTTTACTAGTACATTATTGATTCTGGTAAATATGATGGCTATGACAGTTGTGCGTAACTAGCACTTTGTTTCTGTCGTCTTCCACTTGCGGGGTACTAGGAACAGGTATCCGTCAGAACAAGTTTAAGAGCCTCATTCAAATTTGAATATGGAAAACATGTCTGATTGTATAGACGTCTATGCTTCATGTGTTAAAGCTGCGTTCTCTCTCCTGACCACCAGGGGGTGACTCCTCCGGTTGTATAGAAGTATATGCTTCATGTGTTAGCGGTGAATTCTCTCTACTGACCACCAGGGGGAGACTCCTCTGGTTGGATATAAGTATATGCTTCATGTGTTAAAGCTGCATTCTCTCTCCTGACCACCAGGGGGAGACTCCTCTGGTTGTATAGAAGTATATATGCTTCATGTGTTGAAGCTGCATTCTCTCTCCTGACCACCAAGGGGCGACTCCTCTGGTTGTATAGAAGTCTATATAAATGTTTATACTTCTCTCTTGATTTATTCCCTCAGTAAACAGCTTTAGTTCTGACGCTAACAGCGTCTCCATATCCAATTAAAGTTAATGCAAATCTGTCATGATTGTACCAATTGACACAACAGCGCTAGTGTGTATTAATCCTTTCACCATCTCTTTTCCAGTCCTTTTGTGTTCTACTATTCTGTGACTGTGGTATAAAATATATGCAGAATGATAAACTATAAACTATTTGAATTACAACAAAAGTTTAAGCACATTTCTATAAAAGCGTATGATTTATTATCACTGCTCATCACAAATAACACACTCTGCTGAACAACTTGTAAAATGTTGTTCAATTATAAAACATTATCTATATTTATAATATATCTTTACTTGTAATACTTTCTTCTGAGCCAGACTTTGAGACAACTTTCATTTATTTTATTGCAGGGGATTGCTTCAGAATAGTGTGAGTTAAAATTTAGATCATGGACTTTTATATATTTGAGTCCATAGAGACAAAATATGGTACAATTTTGCACACAAATGTTAATCCATGGCCTTTTGACTAACAATCACAGCACACATATATTAATAAAGGTTGACCTGCTTTGCCCTGACCAACCTCAGAACACTGCTTTAAACAATTTACAAGCGATTTCAGAAGCGACTATTCATGAGCTGTGAATGTGTGAATTCTGTACCAGACTGTCACTTCAGTTTATTCATGTTTCTCTTTATTTCCTTGCCCTGGCTGCGGCACAGAAGAAAAGGGTGGCAGCAGGACGCCCAGAGCCAAAACATTCAGTGCAATGTGTGTGTAGAGCCACCCGGGCTGGGTCTTCTTTTGGAGACATAATCAGCCCGTCTCTGAGTCTGACTTCATCAGGACGCAGGCCTCTTTCAATTTGATCCAAACTACACAAAGAGAGTTTAAAGTTGACCCAACTCGGCAACACAGCAGAGTTTACTGTGATGAGTTACATTTTCTCAGCTGAGGGGGAGGAACTGTTGGTTGACAAAGAGCCTCTGTTGTTGTGTTGTGTCACTCTAAATAGACTGATCCAAGCTACCCTGATAATATCTGACATGTTTGATATTTATAACTTGACATCTAGATGTGTCTTCATGAAGTTGTTGGGTGGAAATCACATTCATCCAGCAGCGAATGAGAACCCAGTTTACAAAGACATCAGATGCAGTGACAGATCACACAGTGAGAGCTGTCGTTAACTAGGCCCAACAAATGTATCTATTGTTTTCCATTAGGATTATTGCCTGTTTACCTGCTCACTACATTTGCTACTTGGAATAATGCTCTCATAAAAGGGGGTGAATAAATGTAGTGTAAAAAGGACAAGGCCATGATGAAGAGACATCATGCGGTCTTAGTTTGGCCTCTTTCTTGAAAAACAGACATTGGATTATATAGTTAATAGTTGAAGTGGCATGAATCAATTCAGCATCATACACACAATAATGAGCAGAATGAGACTGTCGGCTTTTGACAAAACAAATTGATGGCGAGCGATGCAACACTCACCACAACCGAAAGTAAACACACAAAAATAAGGTTTTAAGATGTCAGCCTCCACAATTCTCATTGAAACCAAAGAAATAGTTAGAAATACTAACGCATACAGTGAAGTCTGGATATTACATATATATGTCTGGTAAAAAAGCTTGTCTGTACGGGTTAAACGCAGAATTATCAGATACTAAATAACAATCAAGACCTTTGCACATAAATCTGCATGGTTGGATTGCTAAGAAGGAAACAAAGTAGAGATTAATTTGGGTTGAAATGGTACTTAAAGGTGCATGAATGATTAAAACAAACAGAAGTATAGAGATTATTTTGTCAAACAGATTACAACTGAAATAGAGGTTTAAACATGCAATTCAGATTACGTTTCAAGAGAGTAGCAGTTCAAATGACCAAAAATGCAGATAGAGCTTTTCCAAGCCCAACATGTCTGCTGTAAAACAGTTTGAAGGGAAACTGGTATTTTTCAACTTGGACTATATTCACTTTTTACCCTTTTTTTTAATGTCCAACCCAGAAAATATATCCTAAAATATACCAGGCAGCGATGAAGTGCATCTCCCTGTATTTATATGTTTTTTTCTGTTCATGTGTTTCAGGTAGGTGGGAAGAAATTATTTGTGACATACTGTGTAGATCAGGCTGGTCTCATCGTCACAGTTCAGCTTCCATTCTCTCTGGGTGCCTCCCAAGCCTCCTAACTGCTCCCCGTTTCCCTCACTTGTGTCTTTTCCTTGCGTCTAATGCTGTGTTCACACCGAACGCGCTTACCGCTTCAGTTTACTCGCGTGAGTGAAACTTTCACACCAAACGCGACAAAGACAAATTGCGCCACGACAAAGGGGGCGTGGCTTATCACTATCGCTTCTCTCCGTGAAATAGAGTTATCTTTTCCGGTATCGACTATGGAATAAATAACCACTAGTTCTGCTTTATACTTGTTGTGGTAGTCCCAAACATGTCGGAACATCAAACGCCCTCGTGTTTGGGTTCATAACATCATCCGTAGCCGCACACAGCTCGGTGAATTTCACCAACTCCTCCAGGAACTGCGTCTGGCTTATCTACGTGAAACGAATACCGATTCCGCCATCTACCATGGAAATAACCACTAGTTCTGCTTTATACTTGCTGTGTAAACTCCACATACGGCGGAACTCCATGGTGTCTGGGTTCATAATATTGTCCGTAGTCCCACAACAGCGTCTGAATGACGGCTGCTACCAGCGCTACTTCAGGCGGAGCAGCAGCAGTTTGATTCAGCGACGGCAAGACAGCGGTGGAGACAGGCGAAGCTTCTCAACGCTGATTCTCAACGCTGATTCTCAACGCTGATTGGCTGACACAACTATGACTCATGCGATTTTGTCACCGGAGTTGGGAAATTTCAACCCGCGTCCTTCACTCTGTTCGCCCCGCGTCAAACGCGTCAATCGCGTCGCCCGGCGGAAATGTTGTGCCTTCCCAAGCTGTCGCGTCTGTACATTGACTTTGCATGTAATCTGGTCGCGCGACAAAATCGTGTCGCGTTCGGTGTGAATACAGCATTAGTCCCTCCCAAGGATGCATGGAGAGACAGGAAACCATGCAAGGAGAGACTGTACCTACAGACTGTATGTAACAAGTGGGAATTGACACGTGTTGCTGGCTTTTGTAGGAAAATGCATGAAACATGAAGAGTAACTTTTTTGCAGGATATCATACAAACCATTGTATGAGCATATGTTGCATCAACAAGTCACAGAGTGGCTGTGGGTACCGATAAAAGCTAAACTATCCCTAAACCCAAAGTTTTTCAATTTAGATGAAAACCAAAGATAGCTGACGCAGTGCATTTTTGAATGTCCTTTAGTGTCCCTGCCTAAAGGTGATGATAGATGGCTTCTCCTTCATGCGTCTCTGACAGACTTGGATGGCTCCTATATTGATTGACAACGTTTTTTTTCTCTTCTCAATTTTTTTTCTCAAAGGCCCTCTGAGCTGAATGATGGCTGCTGCTGCTTCACTCATCGACCTGACGGCGTTTCAAGGTTTTTCCACAAATCCCTAACTTGGCCGTCCTGATGGCTAAAGCCCTCGGGGTTGATGTATCGGAGCAATATTGTCTTCAGCAGGAGACGGGGATTGACATGACTGGATCAATGTGGATGACAAGCATGTGGATAACAATGTGTCCCGTGGACAGCAACAGTATGGCACAAGGATGTAGAAGTCCACACTATCTGCTTCTTTAGGACTGATTACATTTGCTTTTTAGACGAGCAGAAATAATCTGACGACGTTTTCTCTCTCCCTCGCTACTAAAGTCGGTGTGTAAACATTCAGGATGACACAATGACTCCAGAAGAATACATGACATGACTTCACTCTTATATCTCAGGTCCCCCCTACAGAGCAGGTGATTTGATTTGATTTCTGAGTCCCCTGCTGCATTAATTTCAATACTAATAAGCAAAAGCTCATTTGCAATTAAGTTCTTGTTGCTTTCCGACACACGCTTCATACTAATACAGCTCATGGGCTATGAAGACCGGGACGTTGGTCTGGAATGTTTGTCGAGAAATATTGTTTCAAGTTGTGTTTGATATGCTATATTAATGATCTCATGAACTAGAGTGATTATGTGACTCAGGTGATAGTGGCAGATCAGGCAACTAAACTCCGCTTAAAGTGGAGCTGAAATTGTTCTGCAATTTTTAATGTAAAACATGGGTATGTATCTTTATAAGCAAGTGCCTTTTTTAAAAGGTGAATTTAAGAAATTAATTAAAATCGAGAAAATGACCTCAGAGTCTGAAGGGTTAACCCTCTGAAGTCTGAGGCCATTTTCTCGATTTTAATTAATTTCTTAAATTCACCTTTTTAACCCTTCAGGGTCTTAGGCCTTTTTCTGGATTTTTACATAATTTCTTAAATTCACCTTTTTTTTAAAGGCACAATAAAAAAATTGCAGAACAATCTCAGCTCTCTATATAATGAGGCACCATTGTCCTAAGGCACAAGTGTAAAGAGATAATATGGCCCTAAAGCTGAAAAATAGAATCTCGATTTTAGAAATTCTTCATATTTCTTGTGAAAACAGACTCAGGTGGACGAACTGTTTTGCTGCTTGAAATTGGTTTACCAAAGGTTCACAAAACCAATGATATGAATAAAATGGCAGATACATGTACTAAATATCTAATACCAAATTTTGTATTATCGTGTTTTGAGTAGAAGTGTTGTGCTAAAATGGGACTGAGGAATGACTTCATACTACAGACCAAGCTTCATGGGGTGTGTGCAAATGAACATTACAATGTTTTTGTTTTTAAACAAAATATTGACCATATATATCAAGTCAATATATATATATATATATAGTCAATATTTACTAAAAAAAACAAAAAACTATTCTAACACAATGTGCATGTTTCAGTTTCGTTTTTTCAATAACAGTTATCAGAACAACATATGTACTCTGTATGTATGTACTATGTACTCACTCAGAGTAAAACTGAACAGCTTATTGGAGCAGAGTTGCCTTCTCTCTTTGGCAAGTGTTCTTTTTAAGTACTGCAAGAAAACACTGATTTTCAAGTGGCTAGTGCAGGGGTGGCCAACCAGTCAGAGACTAAGAGCCACATTTTTTACTGTGTTACCGCAAAGAGCCACATCATACCTCCCTCCCCCCCCAAGCCAAAAATTAAAATGTCTCTGTTACTACGACATAAATCCATTTAATTTAGGGTTAAGAAACCAACATTACTCTATCAAAGATCAAACTTAAAACAGATGAAAATAACAAAGACAAAGATTAAACACTCCTATGAATCGCCACCTTAACGTGGTGGAGGAGTTTGAGTGGCTCAGTGATCCTGGGAGCTATGTTGTCCGGGGCGTCAGCCCCTGGTAGGGTCTCCCAAGGCAAACAGGTCTCGGGGGAGAGCCCAGACTAAGAGTGGTTCAAAAAACCCTGATGAATAGCAGCCCTCGGTCTATAGCTACCTCGCCCGGACAAGGGAAACCGGGGCACCCTCCCGGAGCCAGACCCAGGAGGGGAGCTCGTCGGCGAGCGTCTGGTGGCCGGGCTTTCGCCCATGGGGCCCGGTCAGGCTCAGCCCGAAGAAACAACATGGAGCAGCAGTCACCCCGTGGACCCACCACCCGCGGGGAGAATTATCGGGGTCGGGTGCTATGCAGACCGGGCGGCGGGCCAGGCAGGAGACCTGGGCGAGCCGATCGCCGGCAGCATAGACTAGCTCTAGGGACGTGGAACGTCACCTCGCTAGCGGGGAAAGAGCCGGAGCTGGTGGAGAAGGTGGAGCGGTACCAGCTAGATATAGTTGGGCTCACCTCCACGCACAGCGTGGGCTCTGGAACCAAGCTCCTGGAGAAGGGTTGGACTTCGTCCTTTTCTGGAGTTGCCCAGGGTGAGAGGCGCCGGGCGGGAGTGGGGATACTCACGAGCCCCCGGCTGAGCGCCGCTATGTTGGAGTTTTCCCCGGAGAACGAGAGGGTCGCCTCCCTGCGCCTACGGGTTGCAGGGAGTAAAGCTCTGACTGTTGTTTGTGCTTATGCACCGAACAGCAGTTCAGAGTATCCGGCCTTCTTGGAGTCGGTGGGAGGGGTCCTGGAAAGGGCGCCGCCTGCTGACTCCATAGTTCTCCTGGGAGACTTCAACGCTCACGTGGGCAATGACAGAGAAACCTGGCGGGGCGTGATTGGGAGGAACGGCTTGCCCGATCTGAACCCGAATGGTGTTTTGTTGTTGGACTTCTGTGCTAGCCACAGTTTGTCCATAACAAACACCATGTTCGAGCATAAGGTGGCTCATAAGTGTACCTGGTACCAGAACACCTTAGACCGGAGATCAATGATCGACTTTGTAGTCGTATCATCTGATCTGCGGCCGTATGTCTTGGACACTCGGGTGAAGAGAGGAGCAGAGCTGTCAACTGATCACCACCTGGTGGTGAGTTGGATCAGATGGCGGGGGAGTCGGCTAGAAAGACCTGGCAAGCCCAAACGTGTAGTGAGGGTGAACTGGGAACGTCTGGTGGAGGATCCTGTCCGGGAGGTCTTCAACTCCCACCTCCGGAGGAACTTCTCACAAATCCCGAGGGAGGCTGGGGACATGGAACCCGAGTGGACCATGTTCAAAGCCTCTATTGTGGACGCGGCTGCTCGGAGCTGTGGCCGGAAGGTCATCGGTGCTTGTCGTGGCGGCAACCCGAGAACCCGGTGGTGGACACGGGGGGTGAGGGAAGCCGTCAAACTGAAGAAGGAGGCCTTTCGGGCCTGGCTGGCCCAGGGGTCTCCTGAAGCAGCTGACGGGTACCGGCAGGCCAGAAGGGCTGCAGCTGCGATGGTCGTGGATGCTAAAACTCGGGCATGGGAGGAGTTCGGGGAGGCCATGGAGAAGGACTTTCGGTTGGCCTCAAGGAAGTTCTGGCAAACCATCCGACGGCTCAGGAAGGGAAAGCAGGGCCTACCCCAGGCTGTTCTCAGCAGGGGGGGGGGAACTGCTGACCCGGACTGGGGACATCGTCGGGCGGTGGAAAGAGCACTTTGAGGAACTCCTAAACCCGGCTAACATGTCCCCCGGAGAGGGGGCAGCGCCGGAAGTCTTTGGGGTGGTTTCTCCCATATCCCTGGCAGAGGTCGCTAAGGTAGTCAAAAAGCTCCTTGGTGGCAAGGCGCCAGGGGTGGATGAGATCCGCCCTGAGATGCTGAAAGCGCTCGACATTGTTGGGCTGTCTTGGTTGACACGCCTTTTCAGTGTCGCATGGGGGTCGGGAACAGTGCCCATGGACTGGCAGACCGGGGTGGTGGTTCCCATCTTCAAGAAGGGGGACCGGAGAGTGTGCTCAAACTATCGTGGCATCACACTGCTCAGCCTCCCGGGAAAAGCTTATGCCAGGGTGCTGGAAAGGAGGCTCCGACCGCTTGTCGAACCTCAGATTCAAGACGAGCAGTGCGGATTCCGTCCCGGTCGTGGAACAGTGGACCAGCTCTTTACCCTTGCAAGACTACTGGAGGGGTCCTGGGAGTTTGCCCAACCAGTCTACATGTGCTTTGTGGACTTGGAGAAGGCTTTCGACTGGGTCCCTCGGGGGTTTTTGTGGGGGGTGCTGCGGGAGTATGGGGTGCCGGACCCGTTGGCACGGGCTATCCGGTCTTTGTACGCCTGCAGTAGGAGCTGTGTTCGTATCCTTGGTAATAAGTCAGACACGTTCCCGGTGGGTGTTGGCCTCCGCCAGGGCTGCCCTTTATCACCGGTCCTGTTCGTGACCTTCATGGACAGGATATCTAGGCGCAGCCAGGGGGCGGAGAGGATCCGGTTCGGGAGTCTCGGGATCGCTTCTCTGCTGTTCGCGGATGATGTGGTCCTGTTTGCCTCCTCGGACTGTGACCTCCAGCATTCACTGGGGCGTTTTGTAGCCGAGTGTGAAGCGGCAGGGATGAGAGTTAGCGCCTCCAAATCTGAGGCCATGGTGCTCTGCCGGAAACCGGTGGATTGCTCCCTCCAGGTGGGGACAAACTGCCTGCCCCAAGCGAAGGAGTTCAAGTATCTCGGGGTCTTGTTCACGAGTGAGGGTAAGGTGGAGCGGGAGATCGACAGACGGATCGGTACGGCTGCAGCAATAAAACAGGCGCTGTACCGGTCCATCCTGGTGAAGAGGGAGCTGAGCCGGAAGGCGAAGCTCTCCATTTACTGGTCGGTCTATGTTCCAACCCTCACCTATGGTCACGAACTCTGGGTCGTGACCGAAAGAACGAGATCTCGAATACAAGCGGCCGAAATGAGCTTCCTCCGCAGGGTGGCCGGGCTCACCCTTAGAGATAGGGTAAGGAGCTCGGACATCAGGAGGGAGCTTGGAGTCGAGTCGCTGCTCCTTCGTGTCGAAAGGAGTCAGCTGAGGTGGTTCAGGCATCTAGTCAGGATGCCTCCTGGACGCCTCCCATTAGAGGTTTTCCAGGCACGTCCAACTGGTAGGAGACCCCGGGGAAGACCGAGGACACGCTGGAGGGATTATATCTCCCGGCTGGCCTTGGAACGCCTCGGGATCCCCCAGAATGAGCTGGAAAGTATTGCGGGTGAGAGGGAGGCCTGGATCGGCCTGCTGAACCTGCTGCCACCGCGACCCGACCCCGGATAAGCGGCTGATAATGGATTGATGGATGGAAAGATTAAACACACGTTATTATATTAACTTTGTTCAAAGCTTTTTTGTCACAGTTGAGAAGGACATAACTCTAAGAACATGCATGTGGTCTGGGGCAGTGGTTCAACTGATCTGGCTGCAGGACCCACCATCACCCTGAATGACAAGCGAGGAACATTTTTAACTTCTCAATTTGATTTAATGAAAATATGGTGCCGTTTGAACCTGAGATAGTGTCACAGGATGCCAAACACAGAAATATTCCCTTTCACACTCAATTAAAAACCCAAAAGTGCTTCTTAAGGATACAAGGTAATACAACACACATAATAATGTTATAACTTCAGCCTTTTTGAACATAACAAAAAAAAGGTTGGGAATGAAGCAAACTATCACAAATAAAAAAAAAGTCTGATGTGTAAATGTTACACACGGCACCAGAGTCTTCATTTAGTGTGTTCGATATTTATTTATTGTGTTCAATTCTTCTTTCTGTAAAAACATAACAATATAACTCAAATCAATGTCTGCTGGCTGCTGGACGATCGTTTGCTGCTCTAACTTGTTGATTTTAGACAAGAGTTACATTAACTGTGAATACATAACCTCAAACATATATATAGCCTAACAAAGTAGTGTGTATCTGTCAGGGGACTGACGCTGAACTGATACTATACTGGCGCGAAAACTACTAGCGCGATTAGCATCCGTGGCTAATAGTTAGCTTTCTCCCGTTTCAGACCTAAAACACTTACTAAACCACTAAAACAATTACTAAACATCAAAACATGGCACTGCAAAAGTGACCGAAATCAACACACATATACATGCCGCTTGTGGACCCTGTCTCACCTGTAAAAACATAACAATATAACTCAAATCAATGTCTGCTGGCTGCTGGACGATCTTTTGCTGCTCTAACTTGTTGATTTTAGACAAGAGTTACAGCGCAGTCATGACAAATACCCGCTACTGCCACCTATTGGTGAAAACGAGTATCGTCCTGCAGCCACTCCAGGTGAAAGCAGGCAAGTCTACAAGTCACACAAACCATTTTAAATTATAATAACCAGAAATTAATGCTGTCAGGGGGCAAGGTACTAACACAATATAATACAATAACATTTCTGAAACAATGTTAGCCCTTAAAATGTCCAGGGTGCCACATAAACTCACGCAAGTAAAGTGTGTTGTGAACGCAGCATTGAGGAGTGTGTGAATATTCAATTCAATTCAGTTTATTTTATATAGCCCAAAATCACAAATTTTGCCCAAACTCCCAAAATAAAGATAGTAAAAACCATTTCACAGGGAAAACAGGAAGAACCCTTCAGGAGAGCAACAGAGGAGGATCCCTCTCCCCGGATGGACAGAAGCAATATGTCATTTGACCAGAATGAACAATGTAACAGAGTTGCAACACATTACATCAATATGACTGAAATTGAATAAATTGCACTCTGCCGCATTAAAAAATCCCTTCAAAATAAAAGCACAGGATTTTTTATTTTTTTTTGCCCATGTAAAATGACCGTCCTGACGGACTGAAAACGGGTCCGTGAATGACTGAAAACGGGTCGTGAATGACTGAAAACGGGTCAGTGAATGACTGAAAACGGGTCCGTGAATGACTGAAAATGGGTCGCGAATGACTGAAAACAGGTTCGCGATTTCATGGCTTTCAAGCCGTCGCGCCTTGAGTTTGACACCAGTGGTCTAAAGTATTTGCACAATCAATAAAAAGATTTAAAAAAAAAAAAACCCACAAACTTCGATATGAACGCAAGAGCCGCATGAAACCAGGCAAAGAGCCGCATGCGGCTCGGGAGCCGCGGGTTGGCCACGCCTGGGCTAGTGTGTTGTCTATCTAACTGAAAACCAGTTTCTTTTTGCAACGTGGGTGGGTCGGTAGGTCCTGAGGGATTTCCTGAGTGTTGATTGGGTAGTTTCACACAAAATGTCGACGGACACCTGAATTGACAAATCACGGTGAAAGGCGGCCACAGACTCCACACGCTATGTACCCTTTCAGAACGTGTTATTAGTCATTTTGACCCAATAACATGGGTATTTTACCTGCAGGCTCACTGTGGACATTCAAAATAAAGCCACAGAGCAAAAGTGTACTCTCATAAGCTTCTGACCGCATGAGTGCACATCTGTTTGCATGTGTGCTTAGTAAATGAGTGTATTTAGATTCCAATGCGTATACGCACACCTGAAAAGCCTTTTGGATGAGTGTGTGTGTGTGTGTGTGTGTGTGTGTGTGTGTGTGTGTGTGTGTGTGTGTGTGTGTGTGTGTGTGTGTGTGTGCAGAGCGTTAGTGGAACGAATTGAGGCCTACCAACAAGATCCAACAGAACCAGGTCAGAGCAAAAATGTGAGCGAGGGAGAGAGAAAGAGATAGAGGAACACTGGGAAAATGAGTCATGGTTTACCTGAAGTGGAAGAAGAAGAGGCAAAGAGTTGATGAAAAAAAAATTTGAAGGAAGAGGACAGAAAAAAAAGGATTTGAAGGATATATGAGAAAGACAATCGAAATAAGTCAGGGGAAAAGGGGATAGAGGAAAATGAAAAAACTCCAAGGCAGTTGGTGATTCTCAGAGTAATCAGCATTGTGTGTCTCTCTGGCTAGAACTGCTACGTCTGAGAGCCTTGTGCTCCTTGAAACTGTCTGCAGTGTGGTGGCCAAAACTAGCTTAGGTTAATCTCCTTACAGCTGTTATAAAAATCTGTGGCTGACAGGTTGGAGGTTATACACAAGGTCTCCTTGGCCACCCATCTCGTCGCTGGCTCAAACTCCTGAGCTTTCTCTATATTTGAAGTGAATTCACGGTGAGGCATCCAAGATTTGCCCGGCAAGTTGATTGTGTTTGACTTCCCGCATTTCCATGAATAACTGCTGACCCACTCCTGATCTGCCCTTGTATTCTGCGTCAGAACCAAGATCAAGCAACATCGACCCAGGCACCTGTAAAGGTGAGGAACTTCAACATACGAGCAACATCATCAATCCACTTACATCATCTTGAATATGGATTTTGTCTCACTGTCCTCATCGGATGATGTCAAGAGAACCACGTTCGAAGTTTCCAGCCAGTTCACACCAGCACACAGAAACCGAACACTTCTCCATCGCCTCCAAGACCCTTAACCTTATAAGCACCAAGCCCCCTCCCCCCTGCGCCTATTCTTGGACAACATATATATATATATATATATATATATATATATATATATATATATATATATATATATATATATTTTTAAACCTTTCCTTAATTATCTCCGCAACCAAAGGGTTGTTTAACGAGCGAGAGAATCTGAAGGACATCACAGGGCCCTTGCTGGACCCCCTGCAGTTTGCCTACCATCTCTCCATATTCAACACGGGACTGCACCATATGCTGCAACATCCAAAGTCTCTAAATTGCATACCAGTTTCCCTCACTTGCGTCCTTTCCTTGCGTCTTAGTCCCTCCCACCAAGGATGCATGGAGAGACGCAAGGAAACCAAGCAAGGAGAGAAGACGCAAGGAAATATGTTTTAATATGTTTTCAAACTGCATTGAGTATTTATACAGTGTGTGGTATTTATACTGTGTTCTATGTCCCGCTTATACGCGCAGGATTGATTTCTCCCGGCGGAATGCCCCTTATTTATTAATTATTTACGTCGGTATGTTTTTGAAATTCTGATTGTGATATCATTATAAAATAACCATACATGTTGTGAAAAGGGTTTCCTCTCTCCAGCTCTCTGATTTTAATTACATACAAGTTATTGAAGGAAACAACCGATCAAATCTTTGAAGAAAGTTGTTTGTGGTCCTTTTGCTGTTCAGACCTACAATATTTTAACCAGATGGTGAATAAGAAAACACTAATATATAACTTGAGTATAATCTGTGATCTTCTTCACTCCAGCGATTAGTCCGCTCAGCTGCAGCGTCCAATCAAATAACAGATGAACAGTGAGGGGGCGTGTCCAGCGTTAAAACACTTCCTGGAAGCCGGCTCTCGTGGCTCCTTGATCATCGCTCCCCAGAGCAGAATAAGAGCTTTGGGACAGCCGTCAATATGACGACGCAGAACCACTTCCGGTTCAATCGAGGAGCGAGGAAACGACAATTAAGAGACTTGAGATGCACTCCTTGACTCCCCAGGGACATATGCAAGGGTCCTGTTTGTGGACTTCAGCTCGGAATTCAACACCATCATCCCAGAGATTCTTCAACCTAAACTCTCCCAGCTCACTGTGCCAGCTCCCACCTCTCAGTAGATCACAAACTGTGGCTCTTTAGCACCTCTGTTGTGGCTCCCTGATGCTTTGAAAAAAAAAGAATACCTTTGTATTTTATTTATTTTGCCAAGTGGTAAATCTGTCAAAGGTAACTCTTTATCTTGGAGTTTGAGGTGATATTGGGTCACTGAAAATAAAACAAATGTTTAAATATTGTTTTAACTAAAATTGTGTCACCTATTATGTCGCTGTCAAGCACCTTCCCCTGCAGGTGGCTAATTATGATTCACTAAACTATCAACGGATAAATAAAAGTCACGGAGAAAAGTAGTTTAATTTTGCGTGGACGTATTAATATTTGCTTTCACTGCCAATGATGCTGGCTGACCTGTATGCTTGATATGTGGCGAGAAATGATCAAACAACAAAACATGTAATGTTGAAAGACATGTCCAGAACAAGCACACAGCATCTGCTGAAAAGTATCAAGCTGCAGATGAGCGAAGAAGAGCGATTCCTCACCTGCTGCAGCAAATTGAGCAAAGTAAAACAACTTTCAGGAAGTGGAGGACCACCGTATATACAGTCAATGAGGGATACAATTGGCAGATATAATAGTCTGCTCAATATTGAGCAGACAATTGTCTTCTGGTGCTCTCTGCATCCTCCATCAGATCGGCTTGATTCACACCTTGTGGCCCGGCATGAGCCATCTGTCCATTTCGGTGGTTATGATGCTTATCCTGGTATTGAACAGATTCGGGAGATGATGTTTACATGGAACAGAGAGAAATCTGGTAATTCATGACTATTATAGGAGTTACTGAATGTTATTTGCACTTACTGTGTGACATTTACAACAACTAATTGCAATGGTACAAGAGAACAACAGAAGCATTCATTATTCCTTTACAATTCATACAAAATGCTAATTTACTGCACATTCACTACCTCGTGGCTTGACAACTAAACTGCAGATTTTCTCTCTAAAATGTTTTAATAAAGACAGAAATAGGGAAAGACACTTTTGGGAAAGCACCATTAAATGTTCAATTGTTATATATCTTGGTTAAAAATAGAAGACAAATCAAGTTGACAAAAAGGGAATGAAAAGGAAAAGGCATTTAGAAGAAGCGTGATATACACTCTCGGGATTTCCAAAAGCAGAACGGATAAGATTCAATTTCATTTCTACTTTAAAGCAAGATCTCTGGATACATTTACTCATTTGGAGCTCTGCATTTTAATCCCCTTACTTGACTCTGGGAAGCCATAGGTTCACGTCCGAGAAAACATGAACAAAATAATAATGCTGCAAAAACAGATTGAAACTGTCTGCATGGGATACTGTAGCTCTTGGGTTAAAACAAGAAAGAAAGAGAGGCAACAAGCAATGATAACTTTAAACATTGCTGTTTCCTATTGTTGGGACCATGCGGTCTAATCTCATGTGAGATTTGGTTCAAATCACAACACTGGTCCTCATTGGATGAGGGAAGTCTCTGTGACACAGCCCTGAAGTCACCAAGACTATATGGACTGCTAGCTTCACACTGGGCTGCCCAATGCATTCAATTCGTATGAAATGGAACAAAAACAACGTTGGTGCTTTGAAGAACCTGAAGAACAGTTCTACATTCGCTGGTTTAAATAATAGACTGTTTTTAGATCCCGAAAGAAGAGCAGATAACTTGCCCCATGCTCCCCACTTCAACCTGTAGAAAGAAGACCACTCTTCAAGTTGACATACGCTGTTTCTGCAGCCGCCAGACATCAGCTCGCCGTTTAACCCGTCGATACAAAGCAGTACGGCTATGGGTTGTAGAAGGGAGAAATTCTGTCTAAAAGTCTGAAAAATATATGCAGTAATCACTTGATTGACTACGTACGCCAACTTGTTTCTTCTCCCCCCACACACACGATTATGTGCTGCTTTTAGGTAGAATGTTTGTTGATTTATAATATTACTGACTTTGATCAGTATTGTTAGAGAATAATAAACTGTTTAACTCCATGGTGACTGTGTCGAAGTGGTCTACGATGTTTACATGATGTTTCTATTAATAGCTCCCCGAAAAAAGTGGCACAAAAATATGATTCAGATGTTGCTGGATGCTCCACTTCCGCATCCTTGTTCTGCAAGCTCCTCCGTGATTCACACAGGAGCTCTGAGCGTGTGGCGTTTGTTTCAAGCTCCGCCTTTCACCGTGATTTGTCGATTTGTATGTCCGTCAACATTTTTTGTGAAACTAAAACTGCACACTCAGGAAATCACTAAGGACCTACCCACCTGACACTGCAAAAAGACACTGGGTTTCAGTCAGAGAGACGTCAGCTCAGCTGTTCAGTTTTACTCTGCCCGACGCAACACACGACCATGAGCTGGTAAAGAGTACATAGTACACACATACATATAGAGTACATGTGGTGTTCTAGTTCTGAAAACTGTTCTTGAAAAACGTGCCCAGCCCTAGTTTTTATATATAGTACATATTTTGTTCTGAAAACAGACTCAAATATATAGTAAATGTTTTATTTGAAAACAAAAACTGTAATTTATTTTTTTCATAAACTTGGTCTGTAGCAGTATTGGCCCTGTGGCCAATAGAGGGCCACCATTAATAAATATTATAGTAATATTTGTAAAATAGGATATCTATATGCTTTTCCTGCTTGTCCTCTCTGCTAGTGCACCTCTCAGCTGCTCCAGGGCACGTGGTGGGGCTAAAAAGGACTTCCGGAGGGGCTATTTTCATCTTGCCCCAGGCTGCGTGTTCCCGTCTCTCTTTCTCCTCAGGGTAGACGAGGCGTTATAACAACCCATAACAACATGACACCTGCGAGTGGGAGCAGGATTTCGGTGCTTCCTTTCGGTGCTTGAGACGATTTAAATACTTTTTTTTACACTACTCTAATGTTGCACGATAATAAAAAGGGAGCGCAGTACCCGTACGTTAAAAACGATACGATTTTACATGTTTTTAGTATCGATACTTGTCCCAGTTGATATATGATGATATGATGACGTGTAGTCCAGTAAAGCAGCAGTTTGTAGAATCCAACGGTTTCTGTGTGGAGTTCTGTTGCACACGATCCCAATCAGGTCACACTCTGTTTATTGTGAAAATGTTAAATGTATGCACCTTACGTCAGGATAAATTCCTTGTATGTGAAAGCATACATGGCAATAAATGGTTCTGATTCTGATTTGATCTCAGTCCCTCTCTCATTTTGATGAAAATAGTGACAGACAACACTTCTTATCAAAAAACGATAATACGTTTTAAGTTGGTATTGGACATTTATTTACATGCATCTACCATTGTATTCATATATTCCACTGCTTTTGTGAACCGAAGACCTTTGGTAAACCAATTTCAACCACCCAAACAATTTGTCTACATGAGTAAAGGTATGTTTTCACAATTATCATATTATCTATTTACAGTGCCTTAGAACAATGGTGCCTTATTATATAGAGAGCTGAGATTGTTCTGCAATTTTTGATATACAACACATGAGTATGTATCATATGCAAGTGAGTTTAAAAAGGAGAATTTAAGAAATTATGTAAAATCGAGAAAATGACATCAGAGGGTTAAAAAGCAGTTTCTGTCATTATTTTGTGCGTACCCATTGTAATAACAGCTGGTTGTTGTAGTTAGTGCTCGGATTCAAACCTTCCCTGTTGGAATATGTGGAATGTGGACTTTGACTATTTACATTGTGAGTGAACACCAATTTTGAGACTTTAATCCACAGTTTGTTTATTGGTCCCTGACCCCAGGCTGGCACCCAATATGGTTAATCTATGTTAATATTACTATTGATATTAATACTTATTTTTTCATACAACAGAAAGATAGAAACAATATATTTGTACATGCAATAGCTTTATTGTATTTGTATGAATCTTGAGAGTGAATGATTTATTATCCTTTTGAAACTTGCATGAAAAGAATACTCTTCCAAAAGTCAATGCAGCAAATCCAGAGATATTGTCATTTCTTATTCCACGTATTCTTAAGTCACACACCAACATTGTTCGATCTATTGATGGAAGCCAATCATTAAAGAAACCACAGCATAGTTGGAAGTTACTGGTAGATGGGGAGTGAAATGTCAAGGTGGTTTGGGGGTCTCTCGGTGGGTGTATCATTTATGAGTACACATGGATTTGATGACAGAACCGATCCGCGCATCTTTACTGAGATGTGTTATGCCTGTAGCGAATAATGGCCTGGAGCCTCCAGCACAGATGAGGAGCGGGCGACACAGGCCTGGTTTTATCACGTCTTTCCAACTCCACAGCCACATGTTTTTCCTTTCGTATTTCTTCCAACTCGTTTCAAACGCAGTAGTACTCTTAAAATCCAGGTGACAGACTTTGAATGTGTAAAATTGGTGTAATTCTGCTAACTTCATGGTTTAGTCTGTAGAAAGTAGACACATATATAGTAAACACCTTCAAGGTATCCTGTGGAGTTTCAAACCAATAGTGGAGCAGAGCTTTTTTTTTAAACTAAATTAATTTTTTAAATTATTTTTAACATCTTATCATCAATTGTTAGTTCAAAGGACACAGGGATGTACAATACACTGTAGAGACTACTCACACTAGTGTGTGGCAGGAACTAAAGACAGTGACGAAGAAGAGGACCGCAGATGTAAACATGAATACATTGTTGTGCAAAACAATAACATGTGCAACACCAATTTTGAGACTTTAATCCATTACATTGCGATGCACAACAATGTACCTCCATAATGTAAATCAAATTTAAACAATGCCAGAATGCTAAGCGTCATAAATATAGACGGACGTATGGATCACATTACATTGAGAGAATACCTAGGGGATGTTGGTAACTATGTCAATGTGGTGTAACTGTAGACACTTCATAACAAATATATAAACCGCTCAATAAAAAACCCCAGAAACTAGTTTGGCATAAACTTACATTACAACAATTTGAATGAAAATGAAAGCAATGGAACACCAATATTCTCAGTATCATAATTTATTTGGGGAATCATGTCCGCCTAATGAGCACTATGATCATACTGTTCACATCAATGATGCTTGGTGCTCAAACATAGTCAAGTCGAGGACAATGTTTCTCTGATGTCCATATTTGTAATATGAAGACGTCGGTCATATTGTCAAATTAATTGTTTTTGTTGCTGCATTCCTCCTGATGCACGACTGATCTGGTTGTTTATGTCTTTCTTGTGTTACAAATGGGCTACAACAGTGTTTTGTTGTGCAACCTTCTGTTGCATAATGACAATTAATTCTCCTTGAATTTATTCATGTATTCATGTTTAATTGCAATGAACATCAAAATTAATAAAATCATCAGATGTGACACACAGCTCTTGGAGGCAATTAAGGTCCTAAAAAATCCTAAGCACCCCCAATCTGCATCAAACCTTCTCTCACTGCGGCCCCCCACTCTACTCACTTAGACGCCCTGGAGAGGTGTTTCATCCAACCTGTTCTCACTCCCAACCTGTCAAATACCAACCCTTTAGGATCTGTATCAGATGCACCCGGCTCAGAATGGCAGACTGGAAAGGTCAGGGAGAATCCCGAGGCAGGCTGGTGGCTGAGCGGGTCGACGAGGCCCCCAGGGGATCCTGAGCGGAGCGGGGAGCCTGAGGCTGGAGGAAGCACCGCTGACACACACACCAGACCTGGTTCTGTTGGATCTTGTTGGTAGGCCTCAATTCGTTCCACTAACGCTCTGCACACACACACACACACACACACACACACACACACACACACACACACACACACACACACACACACACACACACACACACACACAGAAGACGAGAGAGGCACAGCAGGCACCATGACACACAGGGGATTTATCCAGGAGGCCGCTGTGCAGGTCCCATATAGAACCAAATTCACTTTAAAACTTAAATAACACCGTGCATGTCAGCAACAAGCATACTTTTTTTTGTTTTGGGGTTTATTTAGTGTATTGACACCGTTAGTCAAGTGAAATATATAGCGTGGTACATGAGAAAATTGAAGTGGCACACACAAATCCAAAACGCACAATTTGGAGATTCGCCTAAACTGTCTGTACTAAAACCTCTCAATTTTTTTTGCAGAGAGACTGTTCACAAATTGTGCTATGATTTGGGAAAACCTGCAGCTGCATCATTCCAAAAAGATAATCATCCTGAAAGTGCTTTTTTTCATTTGTGCTGTGTGCCATCTTCATTTACTCTTAACCAGTAACATATATACTGATATCTACACAAACCTCACAAGTATTGCCTTTATTATAACCCCAACATTATTAAAATAGCCCTTGTGGTTACAGAGATGAACTTGTTTTAGTATGGGTATGCAATGTTTGCTAAAAAAACGGCTCGGGCTCAAGAGGTTTTAACCTGCGGTGTAGCGCTGCGCCAGTCATTTCTCACCAAATACACACAGAGGGATGATGAGGAGACGCTGAGCATACGTATGTAAATATACATTGAAGTCATGTTTAAGGGCCCCCTATCCCTAAATACGTGTTAATGCTGATGCTACAACCCTTTATGTAAAAGCCATGCTTTTGTCATTTTGTCTTAGGCTATCACCAAAATGCTGCTCCTGTGGTTTCACCAACATTTTGATTGTGGAATTTAATCTACAGAGTGATTTATTTACAAACATTGGGGAGATAGATTGAAAGCGCATAAGCTATTTTCAAATATGTATTATTAATAGTATTATTAACATGTTGATATTTAGACCAAAGTAGTCTGTAGGCTATAAATGATGTAAAAAAAGACATTTGAGCAGAATGGGATGATCCTTTCACATTTTCAATTACTGTGACAATTTAATTTTGAGATTGGCAGTGAGATCAGGCTCCTCAGATTGAGTTGTTGAATAGTTGACTATTCAGGGTCACCCATACTCTGCTCCATTGTCATGTCAGAAAATGGAACAATATCTTCTCTTGCTGCGCTGCACATAGCTGTCACAGTTTCAATTCAAAAGGGTGGACTCAAATGCAGAGAACACCAGATGACAGGTTGAATAAAACAAAAGGTGAGCTTTAAAAATGGAGCCTAAACAAAACTGAGGGAGCAGACAACTGCAATACAAAGTACCAAGGAGACAAACAAACTGGTTAGACTCCAGAAAGACAGGCAAAATGGCACAAGGAGCATTTAGAGCAGTGCTTCTCAACTGGTGGGTCCCATTTTCAGTGGGTCGCAGGCCTTTGCCTAAAAAAAATAAATAAAAATAAGCAAAAAGAAAAGTAATGTTTTTTTTTTCATCCTGTGGTTTTATTTTGAAGGGACTTTTTTATGCAGTGGAGTGTCGTTTTATTGCGGCTCTGGTTTCAACTTGTTTTGCACTTGTCCCTCCATGTTTTCAGCAGCGTGTGCCAGGTTGGGTCAAACCATCCTGATATGGGGGAGACTCCGGGTTTTCAGGATAATTAAATTAAACATCCTACTGAATATAAAATTCACAACTGATGGCGCTGCCTGCATGACAGGAAAAAACTTGGGGGTCGTGAGGAGAATTCAGTGCTGCTTAATTTTCTGTAAAGCACAATGTTTTTCAGTATTTATGTACTGATGAGGTAATCACAAGACAAGTTGATTTTGTATATGAATCCTTTTGAATTGCACTTTTTGTTTAATTTATTTTGAATGTGTGGAAAAGCTGCTCCTCAAACAGTGACTTTGTTCCTTATTAAAGTGTGTGTCATAGATTCAGTGAGTGTGTATTCTCAGTTAAAGTTAGGTCATTTGAGTCTTTTTGAAACTGCTTCTCAGTTGTTGGACTTTTTTGTTTGTGCATGAAAGCTGTTGAGTCTGTTTAAAAATGGCTGAAGATTCTGAATTGTTATGTATGTTATAATATCTCTTGTCCTGAAGATGCACTGTTTTGTTTTTAGTTAAAATGCAGCTAATTGAGTGTAAAAGGGAATAGTTCCCTCTCTAGCATCACCACAAGCTGCTCGTTTTGGTTTATCATTAAACTTGTTTTTGTGTTGGCATACATATCCTGTACTATCTCAGTTCAAACTGCACCATCTTTTCTTTAAATACATTTGAGAAGTTGAGAATGTTCCTCGATTTGGGTCGCGACTTGTCATTAAGGGGTGATGGTGGGTCCCGGAGCCAGACCAGTTGAGAACCACTGATTTAGAGGAATTGACAACTAAAATACTATATACCATTGTCTGGACATAATCATCATAACGTCACGTGGTGTAGCAGAGTTGCAAAAAGCTAGGTATTAAAAGAAGTTGGTGCCTAATAAGTTGGATGAAATAACTTAGTAAGGTAATTAAACTGAAAGTAATTAAGTTTAATAAAGAAAAAGTGGTGAACTGAGAGGTAGGAGGTAAATATTTAAAGTTATGTAAATAAATTAAGTTTAAGTCAAAATGAAAAAACATGGATTGTGCCTTTAGGTTGAGCTATTATGTGTGATTGGTTACGCCAGGTGTCATTCAGTCTCACTTGCAGTAATTAGTCGTATGTAAAGGAGAGGACGGGCTAAAGAGGAGACGAAGTGGGAAGAGAGAGAATGGATGCTAGCTTGGTGAATGTTGAAAGTAAAACAGAGAAAAGTGTAGCTGTGGACATTACGGCACATGCATTGCTTAATATCAGTTGATTTTACCGAGAGTTTTGAGTGCGTGTAACTGTGTAAAGCTGACTTTTGCTGAGTCGCTGGATCAGAGGACGCCATTGCTGACTGGTGTGTTTCTGACGAGGACGTCACCTCTGCTGTCCACTGGCTTCATCTTTTGGACCAACTGTGGTCCAAAGGCTGATGCCCAACTATGAGTGAGACTTTCTGAGTCTTTGCTCTGCCGAGGATCAGCATCAGTGTGTGTGGGGTTGAAAGTGTTCAGTGTCACACGTTCCACCACATCATAGATTGTTTTCACCACATATGCCTGTTTTCATTTCAGATCCTCCCACAGCATCAGCTCTCATTCCCCTCACCTGATTCTCCACACCCGCACGTGCACACCTGCAGCTCATCCCCCATCAGTCCCTCACTTTTTAAGCCCTTCACTTGCACTTGATCCCTGCCAGATTGTCTTGTGTGCTACTGGGGTCCTGGTCTTTATAGTCCTGGGGATGTAAGAGTCAGTGGGTCTTGGTCTTTGTTGATGAACCCGTCTGCAGCTGGAAATAAGCTGTTCTTGTGGCCGCAGCCTCCTGCCAGAGCGAAGGGACTCCAACAGTTTGTGATCAGGGTGAGAGCGGTCGGCTACAATCTTAGTCTGCCTCAGGCTCCTGGAGGGACGGCAGATTTCAGACAATCACCCTTTCAGCAGAGCGGATGATACGCTGCCGTCTGCCCTGGTCATTGGCAGTGTGAGAAAACTAGGTTTGAATCGCGCTCTTAGTGGTAGCTATTATATTACAATGGTTTACAGGTTAAAGGTCAAGCCAAAGAAGTAACACTGAATGTATTATGTATATTAATGAATAACACTGAATGCAATGGGAAAGTTTAAGATATCAGTATTTGAAGGTATGACTGCAAGTGAGGTGGAAAGTAGAGAACACACTCAAGAATGCGAGGTGAATAAAGAGGGGGATGCAGGATGAAACTGGACATGTAAGGACCGCCTGACGAGGAGCAGGAAAAGGAGGACTTTCTAACTTCGACCAGACTATAGACAACGGTAGTCTGGACGATGGGATGTATTTAGGGCCCTGTTTCGCGGAATATTCTTTGTCGTACTTCGTTATTCAATCTGTAATTGTGTTTGCTATACTTTTTATATACAGTAAATCATTTGTATTATAACTGGAACCATTGATTCAGCTGCATTTTCTTGACGGACCTCTTAACCGGGGAACTCGCCTTAGAGAATTGTGCGTCACTTTAAATGTTGCCGCCGCAAGGAATTGTGGGGCGGCATTATCTACTTTCTTTTTGCAAAAGAAGGTCCAGTGTAATTCTCGTTGAGCTTCACTAGTGTAGTAACGGAAGTAAAAATTAACAATTTAATGAGTAGGAAACCACATTACTATCGCCAAATGAATGACAACTTACTTTGACTTATTTTCTGTAATCAGTGCAGCAATTGCGTATCGTGGCATTAGCAAGCTAGCTAGTCAACGCGATAGCTAACTTGCTATTTCCGCCATGCCCCCCGGGTTACAAGGAGCCACTGGTCTCCCTCCCCATTGCGCTGGTCTCCAGACTGCATCTGCAGCTGTGACAACACGTTACAGAAAGTGCTTGTCACGATAACAATTGCCATTTCCTTAAGTACTAGTCAAAAGAGACTGTCTGTGCTTCTGCATCTTCAACTCAGTCTCCCTGTTGCTGTGTTTTTCAAAAGTTGTATACTGGAACATAAATTAGAGTAAAAATAAACAATCCACGGACTGGCTACCTAAGGTTAATCTACCCTTCCGGCCAACCACAATCCAGAATTGACTTGATAAATTCTCCTCTTGATCCCTCTGCATCGGTTTTCTCTCGCTCCACTCCAGAATGCTGTTCTGTATGCACATTCAGCCCCGTGGCATTATTACATCTAACGCATATGTTACGCGGTAAAGCCATCAGAGCTAATGTGGGGGTCACATGTATCGCAGCCGGCTTTCAAAGGCTTCTCCAAGCTTTTCAATTCCTCATGTGCGTGTTCAGCGTTCCCTCCTGGTAACGTATTCAAACCCCTGCTGTTGTGTTTATGCAGCTCCTGCCTTCACGGTGATTTCCTATTGCTGCTCTCTGGATGTCTATCATAGTTGACAAAGCATAAATAAACCGGATTGTTACTCTCTGCATCAGTTTCCCCCTGACGTTATCATCCCAGCACTCCACCGCTCTGGTCTCATTCATATATCCCCGTCCTATTTCCCTCTCTCTCTCTCTTGGTTTCTGTTCCTCTCCTCTCTGCCTCATCCTTTTCACACTTCTCTTTTCTTTGCTTTTTTCCTGTCCTGACCTCTCAAAATTCCCCTGCATGTCTGCCTGCTGCCACCGCGCCGGGGGGGATTTGAAGGGATGATCAAGTGAAGATGATGTGCTTTGCAGCTTCCTCTTTTATTTTTTTTCACCCGTCGCAGCTGTATAATACTTCATCCTCAACAGTTTAAACGACACGCTGATGCTCATTGGCTACAACTCCTAACCATACAGACTTGTTATGCTGTCGACTAAGCATAAAGAAGAGGCACTAACACTGTGCTGGCACACTCAAGAGTCAAAGAAGAAAGACTTGTGTTGCTGTTGAAAGGGATGTCAGCGGAGGAAATAGAAGTGTGGGCGGGAGAGAAGCGGGAAGAGGCCTCTGAGGTAAAAACCTCTGATTGAAGGTGAGTTTTGAAATGAATGTGATTTGGGGAGGAAAAGACACAGCACAGCATAAAAAAACGTAGGAAACGCAGAAGAAGGAGAAGGCTTTTCTGGGTGAAGTGTAGACTGGAGGCAGAAGCTGTGATCCTCTCTCCCCCTCCATGACACACTTCATGAGTTGCCAAATTAAACGTGGAACTTATGAAAAAGAACTTGAACAGGCAATTATTTTCCCCCTCAAGAAAATCCCTGCCTTAGTGTCGGCTTATTAGGAGATGAATGTGTCTGGCATTTAGCTTGTTGTTTGTTGCACAAATGAAGAGAGAGAAAGAAAAGTGTCAGAGGAGACATTATTAGTCTCTGACACATGCACAACACACACACACACACACACACACACACACACACACACACACACACACACACACACACACACACTGCTGCAGAGATTAACGGATGTAAGAATACTCTAAGCTTACCTGACCATGTATATTTGGAAGGAAACGTAATTGCTGCCTGGATCAGTTTCACTGCGCGTGCAAAGCACAAGACTTTGAGATACTGCAGTCCATGGACTCAGGTCCTGCTTCCTCTGTCAGGTTTGCCTTCGTATGGATCGGTTTTGGCAGCTAGAAATACGATTTCCAATATGGATTTTCTTGAAGGGCTGAGGTTCTTCCCAGATCAAGCGTTCATCATGGATTGATGCGAGCACGGCGGCTTAAAGATCCTCCCAATTCAACAAAGATGTTCACCCGGCACCGTTGTTCGTTCCCCATGTGATACGAGAAGTCAACATTGAGTTCACACGGACACCTTCAGTACGCCGCTGCCGACGTTATTTCAACCCAAACAACAACCTTTTCCTAAATGTTCCTAAGTAGTTATGTTTCCTCAACCATTTGGTTGATTCCTGTAAAGACTGTATGTTAGTAACGAGCGGGAATTGACACGTGTTGCTGGCTCTTTGAGGAATACGCACAAAATAGTAATTTCATGTTTTCAGAAAGTATCTTTCAAGCAATTGTACATGTATCTATATAATTATTCTTAATGTTTGTCATCGGTGCCACCCGGTGGGATTCCATACAGGTTGACCAAAAGAATTCTTCAGTCCAGACTTCAGAGATCGCTCCACTGGCTGTGGCAACTCAAGAGCTGGTCCCATTGCCAGCAGCAGCATCTCGTCCTCCTGCTAGAATCAGAGCTTCTGCTCAGCTGGAGACTGCACTGCTGGGACGGCTGCAGGGAAGAGAGGCAGTGCAGCACCAGAACCCTAGGGGCAGACTGTCAGGTTCTGCTGCAGTAAAACAAGAAGCGTTCCAAAGCGACTCTGGTACTCGGGAACACAACCATTTCCGTCCACAGTGACCACCAAAATGAGTACAAAATGAAAATCTCTTTACTAGTTTTACATTTTGAAAAAGTGAATGTGCCCGTCTCGTGATGTAGTCAGCGTACAGCGTTTCAATAATTGAACCATGTGTTCATTTGTTTCAGCCTCTTTCAGCAGCAGAAACACTTATAACACAACAGTTGTGAGCCAACAGTAGTGTAATTACAGCTTTCAGCTGCCTTTAAATAATAAACAGGAACTCAAAGAAACAGTGGCTTCCTGTTTGATCCGATTTGTAGGCTACTATGTAGAAATGTGTCTGCATTGTATGCTATCCTTTGTTCTTTTTATGTCTGTGAAACAATTTGCAACATGTTTCGATAACCTTTATTATAAGCTTTATTATGATTATTATTACCATCAATCACACAATGTTTTTCGATTTAACTTTCATTACACAATACAACACTAATAGTAAACAATCGAGCATTAAGTACTACAACTACACACAAAAAAAGTATGGTTAGAGGGCACTCGACTGAAAAACTATTTCACAGGGTTTACATCACTAAAGAGCAGTTGGGAACCACTGCTATAGGCCAGTACAGCCATCTTCATTTTGAAGAAGAAAAAAAAAAATTTAGAATGCAGAGTTGGCTGATCACATGACCAGGTCACATGGCTGATTACATTCCGAAATGACATCATCGTTGGGAGAATTGGAATCTCTAAATATTTGATGGCTTTGATCACATATGACATCATCAAGTGGCGTTGGTGCCTTTGATCAAGTGTTGAAGAGAGTTCATATACATCCCCACACAGTATCCAACTCTACTGCAGCGACCTCTTACCAGTTACTCTACAACTCTTCAACTTGGATTCCTTTGGGAAACATTTGCTCGTTAACATGACTTCTTCAGCGCTTGTACCCTTTCAGGTGCAAAAGGAAAATGTTCTCCGCAACAAGTCGACAGAGTACCTTGTGATGGAGTTCATCGGAGAAGGATGCTTTGGCAAAGTTGCCAAGTGTGTAAATCTGAGAACTTCTGAGACAGCGGCCATCAAGATCCACAAAGACCTTGCAGACCACTACGAAGAGGTCAACATGCTGCAGAGGCTCAGGACCCTCGATCCAGAGAAGAACCACCTCTTGGAGTACAAAGACAGTTTCATAGATCAAGACATGCCTTGTGTTGCCTTTGAAATGCTAGACAAGAGCTTATGGCATTTTGTTTTGCAGAGACAGGCACCACTGACTCTCAATGAGATTCGTCCGATAGCTCGTCAGCTATTGGTAGCATTCGAAGCACTGAAGGGTGTTGGCATCGTCCACACAGACCTGAAACCTGACAATGTCATGTTGGTGAATCAGGAGGATGAGCCCTTCAAAGTGAAACTAATTGACTTTGGTCTGGCCAGGCCGGCCTCAGAAGTCAAGAAAGGCATGATTATGCAACCGTTGGGCTACAGAGCTCCAGAGGTGGACCTGGGCCTTCCCATATGTGAAGCCATCGACATGTGGGGACTTGGATGTACCCTGGCCTTTTTGTTTTTTGGCCGGGACATCTTCTGCGGACAGTCAACGTTCGACACCATGAAGACCGTTTGCTGTCTCCTCGGCCAGCCAGAGGACCATGTTCTCGATGCTGGGAGTAACACCGAGCTGTTCTTTACCAAAGAACATCCGTCTCCTTACTACCATACATGGAGACAAAAAACACCACGGGAGCACAGAGATGTAACCGGCGTCTGGCCACAGACTTCAGAGTGGTGTTTTGACACAGTGGGAAGCTTGGAAGATGCAGTAAAGTCGCAGTCACGTCCGACAGACTTTATTGAAGGTGAAGACACGGCAGCGTTCGCACACCTTCTGGAATGGTTGCTCTCTCCTGATGCGGAGATGAGACTCACACCTGCCCAAGCTCTTCAGCACAACTTCATCACAATGTGTCACATCTCAGAGCACATGGAAACCAGCGCATATGTGCAGGAGGCATATGATCTTATGATCGTCTCCCCGCCATATGATTCAGCAGAAGACCAAGATGCTCTGAGAGATTTACTGTTGGACTTAGCATCCACTACACACAGCGTCCAATACACAGGTCACAGAGGAGGCCTCCACTGTGATCCTTCAACTTTACACCAATCCTTTCCAGTCCAACGCAAAGGGTTAGGTGCAGAGATGAGGTTGAGACCTGGGCAAGCCCCCCAACATAATGTTGTGACGTTCCACCCGATGGACCACATAGACTTCAGCTATTCCGTGCAGGCTGCCGATAGGCTGAAGGCCTTCTACCCCCCGGAGGATTCGGGTGATCCTTTTTCTCCGGGTGGTCCAGGCTGTAGATAAGAGAAGATCATGTACATTAGTCTG
Organism: Taurulus bubalis; assembly: GCF_910589615.1. NCBI lineage: Eukaryota > Metazoa > Chordata > Actinopteri > Perciformes > Cottidae > Taurulus > Taurulus bubalis. The sequence continues at coordinate 21,932,945 of NC_136601.1, forward strand.
TCCCTGAAACAGTAAGTGATTTACTGTTTCAGACGTCAGACTAATTTACTGAACCCTTTTTTTGTTTATATTTTGTGTGTTTTCTCGGGTTTCTTCACAATTTTTATAACAGCAGGTTATGTGCATTAGTCTGTCCTGAAAGAGTAAGTGATTTACTCTTTCAGGTGTCAGATTAATGTACACATTTCCTCCGGGTGGTCCAGGTTATAAATAAGAGAAGGTTATGTAAACTAGTCTGTCCCTGAAACAGTAAGTGATTTACTGTTTCAGGTGTCAGACGAATTTACTAAACTTTTTTTTATTTATATGTTTTGTGAGTTTTTTCTGGTTTTCTCACAGAATGTCAACAGAAAAAAAGAGAGAAAAGTTAGGTAAATGTTCTCATTTACGTTCTCTTTTTTTTTGTGGGTTTGTCTCCCCCTGGAGGATTCGGGTGATCCGTTTTCTCCGGGGGTCCAGGTTATACATAACAGAAGGTTGTGAATTGGTCTGTCCCTGAAAGAGTAAGTGATTTACTCTTTCAGATGTCAAACTAATTTACAACCCTTTTATTATATATAACTTATATTTTGTGAGTTTTCGCTGGTTTCCTCACAAAATGTAAACAACAGAAGGTTATGTAAATATAGCATCACTGAAAGAGTAAGTGATTTACTTTTTCAGATTTACATAACTTTTCTGCCCACATTCCAGATATCTGCGTCAGTATTGACATGGACGAAAAAACTCCTGCGCGAATCGCCACCTTAACGTGGTGGAGGAGTTTGAGTGGCTCAGTGATCCTGGGAGCTGTGTTGTCCGGGGCCCTGGTGGGGTCTCCCAAGGCAAGCAGGTCTCGGGGGAGAGTCCAGACTAAGAGCGGTTCAAAAATCCATATATTTATATATGATTCATTGTTGTAATTTAGAATTTATGAAAAATCAAAAATGCCTCAAATGTGTTTTTTTTAATGCAAGGCATTTCAATGGATTGCTTTTTTTTGCACTCATTTGTAACTTTAGGTTACATCAAATAAAGTCTTGATTTTCAAATACATACATCGCTGAGATTATTGTTCTGGGTGCCCTGCCTTGGGGTATTAAAGCGTAGGGGACAACCTTGGAAATACTATAGAATATATAACATTTCACAAGAAATGTTGATGGTGTGGCGACTACTGCCGTAAGAAGTCTCTCTCTCTCTCTCTCTCTCTCTCTCTCTCTCTCTCTCTCTCTCTCTCTCTCTCTCTCTATATATATATATATATATATATATATATATATATATATATATATATATATATATATAACCGGTAGAGAGATGTGTTGTTGAGGTTATTGAGGAGTTATTTGTGATGGACTTGAGAGCAGTTATTGCTTAATAGACACAGGTAACTGGTTATCATGGTGACTGGGGCACCAGGGTGAAGGGCAGACCAGGGCCCTATTTCTCGTACCTGGCTAAACAAAGTCAAGCAAATGTCCTAATCTCCACCTTAAATTAGCGAGATGATTGACATCAGGCTATCTGGGTTTCTTCACGGCTGATCCGCGCTGAAACGGTTTCGTTAATTCTAGCCAGATGTCAGTCATCTGGATAAATGCGCGCGCCCGCTCCTCTTCAGAAGGGATAATAATCGAGCACTGACACCACGATGTTCTAACAGTACAATGGCAAATAAACTCAGAGGAACTTCTTTTTATTTCTCTAATGAGAAGCAGGAGATGATCATGAAGGCATATGAGGAAGTCAATACCGTAGTCATTCATAGCAAACGCGTTGCGAATATTCCAACGTTTTTGCAACATTGTTGCCGTGAACGCAACTTTAACAGCGCCCGCTGCGAGACATAAGCGTCGCAAATATATCAGACAAGTTAAATGCGTCAGTGTTGAGAAAATGTATCGGCTAATTTGAAGTGCTTCATCACCCAAATCAATCAGATTATATTTACGAATAAATATATACTTATGAGAATATATGTACTGTATGCACGTATGAATCATGTACTATATATGTGTATATGAGTTTGAATATGTGTATGGGCGGATCAGTATGTATGTATTATTCATAATCAGAAATTCAATCAATTGAAGCAATGAAAATAAATTATGTGTGATTCTCTGTATTCTCATCACGATCACTTTAATCATGTTCTACAATAATGATATGTATGGTGCACTAATAGCACTGTCATATAATTATGAGTGCTTTCAACACATCCATAAGTTTCTTAAGAGCTAAATAAACTTAAGAACAGCGGCATGCAGCGGCTGATAGTCTATGTCTGAGAGACGGGCGATCAGCTGCGCCTGTGGTGATCAATGTCCGCGGCTCGAGAAGCTCTCATAAATAAATTATTTCTTGCCGGCAAAATCTATAGCGCCGCGTACAGGAAGTCATGATAATGTAAAGGATGGATCCTGGCGATCTGAAAAAACTCTCTCCCTATAAAACTAATATAACTAGTATCGCTCCTTGATCAATGAGGAAGTGAGCTGCCTTTTTTGTCCGTGGGAGTGGCCAGCTTATCCAGTGAATTTCAGTAAGCCTGCCCGGGAGCAGGTTTAAATTTTTGGATGTTTTGCTATGGTGATTTATCTAAGCTTGCTTCGAGAAACCGAGAAAGCCTGACCTACGTCATATTATCCTGACAATTAGCCCACTAACTCAGTAAGCCAGGTACGAGAAATAGGGCCCAGATAAAAGCCTGGTGTTTGTTGTCAAATCTAAGAACCAATCAGCTATCTGATCTGGCAACAGCCAGGCATTTCTAAGCATGCAGTCAGTTGTGAGCAACTGCGGCACCTGGCTCTAAAATCTGCAGCCACCTCGCCCTCGTGAGGTCATCGTTGCCCACGTGTTCATAACATCAGAGCCAATCGAACACAAATCTATCCCTCATTTGGAGTTTCTGTCCGCCTGATGAATGTAGTCCAGTATTCTGTCTCTTTAAGCTCTGTGTTGGGTCTCCACCAACATGAGAGTCTCCTTAGCGTGAGCAGCTCGGCGGAGACTGTTTGTGTGCAACACGACGAGAGTGTGAGAGCGAACCAGAAGAGTAAAGGTGGTCGTTCTCTGTAAGTTCATCACCACTGACTGTTTTCACATGTGATGCATTGCTATTGGGGAAGCTAGTGCTAATGCCTGACTGGCTGTCCCTGTATTGCTAACAGGCTCGTTGGGATGGTCAACAGAGGCAAGAGCAGATTAGAAATCTGGGTTTGTTGTGTCTGGATAAACGGAAACAAAACGTTAAAGAGAAGATACAAACTCAGCTGAGGAAGTGAAGCTGCAGCTCCTTCTGGACTATGAAGGTGTCTTTCTTGCCCGCTGAATCCTCATCTGTTTTGAGTCCATCAGTGTTTGTATGAAACGTGCTCTTTAATCAAAGAACAAGAAGGAAACCTTTTGAGATGAATCCGTTTTTTCTTCTGAATAATAATTACCTTTTTGCATACACTTTCAAAAGCAGAATTATTACAAAGATGTGACAGCCAGTTCACTGTTGGATCTCTGCCTATAAAATAAAGCGGTTGTGTCCCATTTCTAATCATTTTGTTCAGGAGAGCTTTATCCGATTAATTTAATACGATGCAAATACGAGTGTCAAAGACTGTGAACGCGAGAACCAAATGAAGAAATTTAACCAGGGTGTAAAAACATTCAGCACAGGAAATGTCATTCTGTAATACTGTTAAAAACACAAGCTAAGTGTTCTGTTGCATTACTGTATGTGTCTGTCTGTCTGTCTAAATCTCATCTTGACAACGTATTACGTTGTTTTCAGCAGGTTAGGAAGTTTACTCCCCAGATGTAAACTGTAACTAAATTCATAAATGTTGCCTGGAAAATTCAATTACAGTTAGACTGCAGTGAGTCAAATGTATAATCTTTTATAAAAATGGACAATTTCAAAACTGCCTTTGATTCAAATCACCCTGGCTTAATATTTTGAGAATACTCATCATTGCTACTCAGTCTGCCGACACTGAGTGCTTCTTTCAAATAGATACTCTCAATATTTTCTGTGTGAGAATATACAGAGTAACAAAATGTACAAAAAGTGAAAAAGTAGCTGGGATGTCTGGGCGTGTGAATGTATCAAATGTCAAATATTTAGTTGACTGTATCTTCATCTTCGGCATCACCACTATAGTTATGATGTTTTTAGCCACAGCGCTGCAACAAGCTAACCTGCAAACACACCGTAAAACAAGCGCTGAAGGTTTGCAGCTGAATCGTCGTCCACTTGTGGGGACATTTCAACATAAAGTGAACTAAGTCTTCACGATGGAAGCAAAGAACAAAGCTGCTGTTGGTTCTTGCAGCCAGCAGCCGAACAAGAGCTCGGGGCTCATGTTCATGTTGGAAAGCCATAAAGAGAGTGCACAACATTTCAACTGGAATGAAGAATAAGACATAAGAAAAGCCTTAACTTTTACTTTAGTTATGATCGTAACTGTATTTGAGACTTCCCTTCTTGTAAATAATTATTCAAATCAAAATATTTTTTCCAGTACACATTCAAATGAGTCTTCTATGAGCCTTCACCGCTGCAGTAAGAGGCACTACTTAGCTTCAAGTGGGGCTTTGTTTCAGAGATGCCAACACGCACAAACTCCACAAACACTGCCTATTAGAGTATTTGTCTTATATGTCCTTAGTGAACAGGCTGCTGCACTAGAGAGCTAAGTTGCTGAATTATATGTCGCACAGTGCTTCTAACACACACACACACACACACACACACACACACACACACAGCATCTTTACTAGCCCCATATGTCCTTGGTGAACAGGCTCAGCCGTCAGAACTAGATCAGAGAGCTGGAGGATAACATGACACACAAAGCCTTTAAGCCTTTTTCAATGTTCACACGGCGTCTGGCGGAGGAGAGAAGGTGTGTGACTGTGTGTATTTACTGTACATGCATGTGTGAATGACAGCACATGCAGAGTCGTGTGTGTATTTTGGGTCTGACTTCAAAGCAGACATGTGCCTCACTCAGTTTAATATTAAGCGTTCTGAGCCAGCAGTGTGTCAATGGAACAGAGTGATTTGAAACGGTGTAGGTAGGTGGGTTGTGCATGTCCTAAAACACATGGCTGAGTGTATATGTATGTATATTTATAAAATATGTGTGTGTTAGGGAATGAGCCTCCACATTTGTCTCTGAGTGTTGGACTGAGAGAGTGTAAATGTGCATGTTGGTCTCCCCTGCTTACAGGGAGCAGCAGCACTTACTCAGGCAGCCTGATAAAGAGAGCATTATGGAAGCAATCCATTTGCCTGAAGAAGGCTTGCAGATGAAATAGAATAGTCAGGCTGCTGGGGGAAGAGAATACAATTTGATGCATTACTCAACATGTCAAAAAGTATTTTTTCCAATTTATTCTGCGTAACTTTGGAAGAGTTAGGGGGGCTTTTGTTTTGAGAACAGCCAGCGGAAGCCAGTTGTGCTCAGAGGGATGGAGGGAAGAGGAGAGAGAGGATAAGGGAGAGAATACATGATGCTTTAAAAGTTGCACTTGTCAAGGTTTTTATCTTAAAAAAAGCACCCTTTGAACCGAAATCACAAACTAGGCCGTAAAAGAGAAGAGCTTCTCTCCCTGCACATAAAGACGGTGCACTGACCCAATTTACCCGAGTTAGAGAACAACGTATATACCCATTTTACATTACCTCTGTGTATTTGTATATGCATCCTTTATTTCTACTGCTTTTATAATGAGTGCATTATTTTATATACGGGAGGGGAACGAACCGAAAGGACGACCCGCTCTACCCCTGAGCTGCAGTCGCCCATCAGACGATGGGTATGAATTCTCCTTGCAGAAGCTACAATAAATCAAAAGTGTAGTGAAATATAAAACTTTCTTGTACTGCAGTGAGTACGCACTTTTGTCTTGAGAACACTGGACCTAAAATGGCTGAACTCTTTTACCATGACAACCCCCATGATTTAAGTAGAAAAGAGTGTGGAGTTCACGGATAGCGTTTACACTATTGCTGGCTCCATTTAAAGGGGTCTTACAGAAGTTTAGTGTCACAGCTCCATAAAGTTGAGGGCCTAGAGAGAGTGTTACCTGGAAGGTTTTCAACAGCTGCTGTCTATCAACAATTTGTGGCAAACTGTTGTTCACATTTCTCTGTGGATACACTGTAAACATTTCATTTACAAGGGCATCAACCCAATGAGTGGATTAGTGGTCATTAATAACTAATTAGTATGCAAGTCAAGAACACTGTTTATTTGTAAATTAAGAATTCATGACTTACAGATGATTAATAAGATAATTTATAAAGTGTTAGTAAATTATACAATTTTTTAAATGTAATTTATTCATGCATTTATTTATACATATCATGATTTAGATATGCACTAATGGTTAGGGACTATGTTGACATGTGCTTTATAAATGGGTTTTAACACTGCAATTCATGATTAATTCAGGTAGTTACTAGTCGTTAGTGAAGCATGTTCTATGACCTCATCTAAAGTGTTCTATCTGGAGGAACTTAATCTGTTAGGGACAGGCAGCTGGGGTCAGAAAAATTAACATTCTGATTAAATGTGAACATAACAGAGAGCCAAGCAGAACATCAGTGCTGTCCGAGACACGTGTAACGCATGAGGAACATCAGCATAACTACATTGATTATTTCAGAAGCTAGAAGTTGAATTGATTTTCCTCTGTCAAGTTGCAGACTGATCAGCTCTAAAATCCACACTGACTGTTCAGTACCAAAGAGCAGACAGACGTAGTTCAAGACTAGCTGGTGAACATAGGGAACCATTTAGGTGCGAAAGAGACACTTGTTTTCTTAGTTGGTGGAGACCAAACCAGAGCTTGCGCATTGGCCATGTCAACTTTATTCAGAGATAAATAGAACATGTTGTGTTTACACTATGTTCTACTCGACCCATAAGGCCAACATTATCTTAACCCTCATGTTGTCTTGGGGTCAAAATGACCCATCAACACACATACATATACACTCGTACACGGGTCATGTTGACCCCCAAGACAACACAAGGGTTAAATCATTGAATACAGCTGTATTCAATGCATTTATGAATTATCAGACTCAAGCGCTCGATGTCCAACAGAATAACTGTTTCTCAGTCCAGTTGGGATCATTGTTGTCTACTAACTTTTCTTTGAACAGTTCTCTGGAAGACATGACCCATGTCCTAAATGGTCCATGCTGCTAGAACAACAGGGAATTAGTCAACTGTATGAAGCAGTACATAGCAAGACGCAGTTTACAGGTGAACTCTTTTTTTTTTCAAAACTCATGGACAGTATGTTTTGGGTTCCGCTGTGATCTAAAGGGAAAGAGGGAGTAGTCAGAGAAAGCTGCATGCTGGATCTGAACAGAAACTGCAATGTAACTTAATTTGTTCCCCATTTCATTGTGGTGACTCCCAGCAGGACACATCTCCCTACAGACACAGCTGCAGCACTCTGGAACAGCGGGGTGCTGACCTTCTCCCAGCAGGGTGTCAAAGAGGCGCTGCCAACATGTGTAGTCTGACTATTACGACGACAGCCCATCTGGAACTCACAAGTGTTTTATAAAAACCTGCAGCAATGGATTATCTCCTGGCTTCTGTTGCACACATGCAAGCTCTCACATGTCCCATTTGTTGCACTAAAAGCAAATCCTACACCACCATACAACTTAAAGAACTGCTACAAAATAAGCCTTTGGCAATATGCTTTGTCTCTCTGGCTCAGTTTGGCTTATTAGTCGTGGTTTATCTTTGAGACTGAAGAATTGCTGCCTGAATGTTTATAACAGCGGTTCGTCAGTACTTTAGAGCTGGGGGTTCCTTTCAATAACATTCTCCATTAGTTTTCAATAATCTCTGAAAAGAAAACGTAAATTAGTGTTTCATAAACTACCTTTGTGCAAAGGAATTAACAAGGTTACATAACTGATCAAACCCCAGTAACTCTGGTGGCATTTGCGTACTAATGAACAAATCTGTCTCTTGTGAATCCTGTCTAGATTTCATGAGCTGTAATGGTAATAGAGAGTGGGGGCAGGACCGGCTCCAGACACAGCCATGGCCCATGGAAACGTAAGGCGAGAAAGCACATAGACTCTGGGTAAGAAGTAGAGTTAGTAATGTGCATTGAAGAGACATGTATTTGTCCGGAAAGAGAGAGAACAGAGGAGGAGAAGAGCTCAGTGTATCCTAAGATGTCCCCCAGCAGTCTAGGCATATAGCAGCATATCTAAGGGCTGGACCAGGGTAAACCTGAGCCAGCCCTAACTATAAGCGCTATCAAAGAGGAAAGTCTTAAGTCTATTCTTAAATAAGGGGGACTGTGTCTGCCCTCCGGGACTAAAAGTGGAAGCTGGTTCCATAGAAGAGGAGCTTGATAACTGAAGGCTCTGGTTCCCATCCTACTTTTTAAGACTCTAGGAACTACCAGTAGCCCTGCATTCAGTGAGCGCAGCTCTCTAGTGGGTAATATGACACTATGAGCTCTCTAGTGGGGTAATATGGTACTATAAGCTCTATGGTGGGTAATATGGCACTATGAGCTCTCTAGTGGGTAATATGGCACTATGAGCTCTCTAGTGGGTTAATATGGTACTATAAGCTCTATAGTGGGTAATATGGCACTATGAGCTCTCTAGTAGGTAATATGGCACTATGAGCTCTCTAGTGGGGTAATATGGCACTATGAGCTCTATAATTGGGTCATATGGGTACATAAATTCCTTGTAGCGGAAAAGGAAAAGCACATAATAGCCCTATCCACCCTAACAGCAAAAGAAGGTGGAGCCAAGGGGGAGAAAAATGAGCACACCTGTGAGCTGGGGGAAACAATCAACTACCCAAACCAGCATGAAGGTCAGAGAGACGAGCGAGAGTTGGTGAAAGAGAAGATAAGTCTACTTAAGATTCAGTTTCTGGACACCTTAAGCTCAAAGATTAAAATAGTTGAAGTATAACACAACTGGAGCAACTAAGGAATAGAACAGGCAGAGTTCATTCACGTCGTGGACAACGCAGAGTCAGGAGTGCGGATCCCGAGAGCAGACGGTTTCAGGAGAAACTTGTAAAGCAACGAGCTGCTTGGATGCTACTGTGAATCTCCTTTGCTTCATTGGACCATCAAGCTAAGTCCTTTCAACAGCTACTCTCCAGGCTTGTCCTTTATTTTCACCAAACCCCACAATAAACTGAACTGGACTTAAATGAACTATCCATCATCAGACCTTCAAACACGGAATTTAACTATATTCAGTCGGATTGAACGGACATACAAGCCCCTCCCTTTCCAGCGCATTCATACCATTATGCACATTCACACACCCCTCTGACCTCCCCCACACACACACACTTAATTAGCATTTCTATGGAGTCAACATTTACTTTAATTACGGACATTTGAGTGCCATATCAGGACTCTGTATTTGTCTTTATCTTTTGTTCATGGACATGGAGTCTTCTCCATAGATAGTTTTTGATTTGACCAGTTATATTTATGCAGCAAAAAGTGAATGAAAATGTATTTGGTTTGTGTATTTTGTGAATCTTGTGCCTTTTGTAGCGTAGTTAGCAGGATATCCGGGCAAACACTCTAACTGGTTCAGGTAGCTACCAGTATAATGACCTGTTATGCGGGTTTACCGCGTCAGTTTATTCGCTCGACAATAAAAGCTGTGTTCACACCAAACGCGGCGCGTCAAAGGGGCCGTGGCTTATCTCTGTTGCTTATCTCTGTGAAAAGAGTCATGAATTCCGCTATCGACCATGGAATAAATAAGCACTAGTTCTGCTTCATACTTGTTGTGTAAATTGGTGTCTGGGTTCATAATATTATCCGTGGTCCCACAACAGCGTCTGAATGGCGGCCGCTACCAGGGTTACTCCAACAGCAGACCAGCAGCAGTTTGATTCAGCAATGGCAAGACGGCGATGACGCCATGTTTGGGGGTTCTGGCGCTCTGGGGTTCCCTTTACCCATTCTTCAAGTTGTCCTATGAACCCCAAATGAGTTCTAATGCCGCGCTCACACCAAAAGGAACAAGGAAAAAACAGGTACTAATAGGTGTTATAGGTACTAATATAGTACAACGGATGATTTGGAATGCTTTATTCGACTCCTACAAGCTTGTAGGGTTACAAAGAGGTGTCTTTTATTGAAATCCAACTTTGTAAAGTGTACTTATGAACGAACTAGTAAAACATTACGCCCTGAAGTGACGTCGATTCTACGGGGTTTATGTAACTACATAAACTTAACGGTAAGTTTATTTTTTTTGGTTTGGCTATAACTCTTCCCACAAGGCTTTACTGTATTTCAGCAATTTAAATGAAGTTAATCAACGTTATAGTTCTGGATATTGAAGAAATGTGGTCAAAATCCTGGGAGGTGGTGTGGGGAATAATGTCCAGAGTCCAAAATGAGTTATACTAATACTTATTTAATAAAAGAATGATGACAGAACAGCTTATGCAATCCCGATCGGGGTCCCTCCTTCCTACTGACCACGTCCGTTTCGCGCGTCACCGGAGAGAAGAGCGCCCGTGAGTTAGTTATACTCTCACTCACGGAGCTTAAGCCCTTTCATTGGTTAATAACTCCTATTATAACACCTTGGCTAACACTCTTTGCTCATTGGGCCCGCAGCTTCAGGGGCGGACCTATTATTCTTCTTCCTGTACTTCATAAAGTCAATGTTCAGCTCCGCCGCCTCAGGCGAACAAGAGAACTACAATTCCTTAAAGTGACAGATCACTGGCTCCAGGCAATATGCAACTTTGTCTAACATCCATTCACACATTAATCAATAAACAGTAATACAAACAGTGACCTTTATATGCATACAATTGCATATCTTTCATAATAATATTCCTTATTAATTATCATATTTCATGCATTGTAAAACATTTCTTTATTTTGCACAGTGCATGTCTGAATTTGACCAACTAAGCTTTAAAAACACCACAATATCCTTTAGGAAACGTCATTTGACTTATTTGTCTCTTTTCTTGTCTGATAATGGGCTCCGCGGGGCTTGGGGTGCATTACAGCCACTTTAAAAGACTGTGGCACATGATCGATTAGTAAAGACCCATTGATAATATCCAGCAGAGAGGTGCCAACCAAGGCCAATGCCTCTTTGGGCAGCCTCGTCGGGATGGTGTTTAGGACAGCGGTCCCCAACCTTTTTGCGCCATGGACCGGTTTCGTATCAGACAATATTTTCACGGACCGGCCTTCACGGTGTGGGCGATAAATGACGTGATACAACTGGCATAAAAACAATAATAAAGTGCTTAAAAATACAACTCACCATTATGCCGAATTAGTGGGAGCCCTGAGCTTGTTTCTCTGCAAGGAGCCGGGTCGGGGTGATCGAGAGTGTGTTCTTTATATCCGGTCTACTGCGTAATTTAGACCTTCATGTCCAGCCTACTGCTTAACTTAAACCCTGCTTCACAAAGATATGTTAGAAATGGAGGCAGGGTTTCCAGAGCTTTTTTGGCGATCTCAGGATATTCTGTTTTGATTTTAAACCAGAACATCGGCAGAGTTTAAACAGACTTTTAAGTTTCGTCTTTGGAGTAACGTTTCACGCACATACTGATGTATCCGGTCATTTTTCAAAATAAAACATCTTCCGAACACGATTTCCCCACCCCCGACACTTTTTTCATTCGCAAAGGGGATGTTGGGAGGAAACAGAGGTTTAAAACACAATGGGTCAGACAGGGATCCTGTTGTCAGTGCGAGGGCCCTAATAATACATTTTTCCATCCATCCATCCATTTTCAACCGCTTATCTGGGGTCGGGTCACGGTGGCAGCAGGTTCGGCAGGCCAACCCAGGCTTCTCTCTCACCCGCAACACTTTCCAGCTCATTCTGGGGGACCCCGAGGCGTTCCAAGGCCAGCCGGGAGATATAATCCCTCCAGCGTGTCCTTGGTCTTCCCCGGGGTCTCCTACCAGTTGGACGTGCCTGGAAAACCTCCAATGGGAGTCACTTGCATATGAGAGATACCGATGTGTTTTACATCTAAAATTGCAGAACAATCTCAGCTCTCTATATAATGAGGCACCACTGTCATAAGGCAAAAGTGTAAAGAGAAATATTACTATGCAGCTAACGTAAACACTACAGCAGTAACGATTAACAGAGATATTACACTACTAAGCGTACTAAGTTCACTGAAATAAAGTTAACGAGGATCGTGACAATATTTGAGCACCCACCGTTCAGTCTTATAGTCAGCCTGTAGACATATATATAACCCTGTTAGCGATCGTTAGCGATCGTTAGCTCGCTACACGCTAGCTTCGTGTTAGCTACAGGTCCCATTACTAATGTAAATATGCTATTGCAAAGTTCAGTAAATACACTTACCCATCTTCCAATGGATCCCTTTGCTTGGCGTTGTCCTGTACATCTCAGGGATCGACTCCTTCAGGCTCTATTTATGGTTGAAGCTGCGCCGTTCTCCAGTATAGCTTCGCTCAGCTAGCCTGCCTGCTCTTTTTCTCTCTCTCCCGGTGAAGCTGTGTACGCATCATATGACACGTCTGGGTGTGTAGAATGCTCTATCTTGCTGTGTGAATCTCATATGATCTCGTGGACAAAAGGCAGAGGAAGCTGAAGTTTAACTAAATCTTGGAGACGTGGAACCATATTTTTGTGCAGAATTATCGTGACTAAGTGAATATTTTCAAAACGGCAGTATGGTATAGCGCGTGCGCGCGCTCGAAGATCTCGAAGGGTTAACCATCACAGTGAATGACTGAGAACAGCATTACAGGAATACCAATGTGGCAGAGTAGTAGAAACTATTGCAGTGGCCATTTTCCTTACTGCAACAGCTGTCTTAATTAGCAAAAAGCCCCTTTTCCTGATGTCACAGAATGATGTGAAAGCCGTTCAGTGATTTAGTTGGATTTACAAGTGTCTGAAATGGCTTCGATAGCGTGACTGAAATTGGGCTACTTTTAATTAAACTATTCTTTTTTCGGGAAAAAATATTTTTCCAAATATTTTAACAATCACCGCAAACCCCTCAAAAACGGATTTCCCTACGTAATACAGGCAGAGGCAATTTCTTAAGGTTAAGTATTGACTTGGTGTTTGGGGTCATGATAGCCCATCACTCAGGGCATAGGGCACGACGTGTCACCTCAACGAGAATGCTGTAAAGCTGGACCACCGAACCGCCCGGGCCCAAACTGAGCATCCTCACCTGTGCTTGGTGGTAGAGCAGATATTGAAGGACTGAAATCTGCTTGGTCATATATTTTTGTATGCAACCTTTTTCAGAAGCAAAACACTTATTTGTGAAACTTCTTGTGGGCAGACATAAAGTATATCATTTATGGGTCAGTAAGTAATGTATTCCTTCAAACAGAATCAACATCTGTAATTTGTAAAATGTAGCATTTTAAACGTGCAGAGCAGAGGCTGCTCTCTCACTTTCTCTGTACAAACGTTGGCTTTTTCTGTAGATATTGCCACTTAAATTATGATCATTATATTGACTTTTAAAATGCCTCATCAGCCGAAACTCTCTTTTGTATTCACAGACTGAGCAGGAAGGTAGTTTACAAAATGATGATGATGTAGTGTATGACAAAGTAAGAATATGAATGGCTATTTCCTTAAAATCACAATCCACTCTCTCTCCCACTCCTCTCACTTTCTCCCATTTTCTCTTTTTCACACTCGTTCACACAGTACACTCAATTACGCAACACTTGATCAAGGCTTTGCATATAACACCCTCTAATCGCCTTGACACTCATTCTCCATCACACATACACCCTGGCACTACTTAATCATCACGTACCACACACACACACAGCACAAACACAAACATCGGCCTCTTATCATTTAGAGTGGTGTACTGCAGGTTGAAGTTGTGATATTAGTCTCATTAAAGCAGCCAATAATTACTGAGGCCTGAGAGACAACAGATGAAACAATAATAAGAGGAAGTCTGGATGTGAACTCCACTGAGACTCTGCTGCTGCTATATGCACTGGAGTGGCAGCTGGTGAAGAGGGTCTTATTACACACAACACAATATGATAGCTTACACATATTCATGCACACATGGTGCACAGACACATGCATGCACACATATCTGTGCACAAAGCGGAAGCACGGTAACACACACACACACACACACACACACACACACACACACACACACACACACACACACACACACACACAAACGTGCACAGACATATTGGCTTACATACTTTCATGTGCGAACATAAACACAGCATGCATGCATGTACACATTCACATGAGCACATAAAATCAACTGAGAACCAAACACCTGCATACGCTTGCACACAATGGTGCACCCATATGCACACACTCACACACACACACACACACACACACACACACACACACACACACACACACACACACACACACACACACACACACACAGTCTAACAACAGACAAGTACACACAACCACACCTCATTTGCACGCACAGATATGCACATGCATTGTTCTGCTGTATTATTAAGCTCTAGCACACACACACACACACACACACACACACACACACACACACACACACACACAGACACACACACACACACACACACACAGTAGAGCGTCTGCTAATTATGAATAATAAAGCAGAGGTTTAAATAATTGCGATGGTGGTCCTTTGGTGCCTCTCCAGCAGCTAAGTGGGTCACACTTGATGGAGCGTTTCCTTCCGATCCGTCCAGCATTCAAAACCCCTATAATAGGGAGGAGGTGTGGGAATTCAGTGGCATGACATCCCGCTGAAATTATCCAATATAGACAGGGAGTATTTTTGGCAGGAAGCAAAAGGTCTTGGAGCTTGGGAATTCTCCGCATGACGTTTCCTATTGTGTGAGGAAAATAAATCAGATTCCATTACATTTGAGGGCACACATCATTTTGGCAAGACGGCTGCTCCAATGTGATTTGGGGAATCAGTGGAATTTGAAAGTTTTCTAACAATGAATGGCCAACTTAAACCAAAATAATGGGACTGGGAATGCTGGGAGTGCCTAGAAATCCTGTATTATATCCCCTGTATGCTACTGATTTGACTCCATAATATTCATGAACATACTATTCCCTCTGCTAAAGATTATCCAATTAGATCACGAGAGCCTGGAAATTCTACAGTGAGATGTCTAGTTTTAGATTCTAAGGCTTAATTGTGTAATTAGTACAGTAAAACCCACAATACATTTTCATAAAATTTACATTTGGAATCATCTATCTTCTTGTTTTTCAAGTCAGTGACACTGGCATAAGTACACGTGTCCCCATTATGTTCCAAGACATCCATATGTATCGAATTAATTTGGAGTTAACCTGCTCATAATACATTTCCTTCATCCTATTCCCTATGCTAAAGGTGGAAATTATTTATAGAGTTAAGTGTAAGCCTTCCGTTCTTGGCAGCTGAATGCCAGATAATGAGCCAATTCTCTGGTCACATGGTATAATGTGCCACCATATGCACTGGGATTAACTGGTATTGAAGTTCCCATTCCTTCCCAAGACAATATCAATTATTCTGTTTGTGGTAAAAAGACATACTGTACCGTTCCATATATAGCCAGCTCTCTGCATGCCGCCACTGCAATTTATGCATAATGTTCAGTGACTAATTATTTTTTAGTCCTCCGTGTTCTAATTTCCAGTAGATGCTGTTTATCCGTGCATAATCTTAAAAACAAGTGATTTCATGTTATTGTAGGCACAAGTTAATGTAAAAAAGATAAAGGTGTGTATACATTCTAATAGGGTTAGTATTAGAAAGCAATGAATTACATTAATATTATTATTTTCATACATGCCAAATGTGAGAAGAAACTCAAACATTGGCGTTGTTAAAGAGACACTCCATAAAGTTACACATGCATGAGTATGAGTCAGTGTATGTGTCACGAGGAGGGCAACTCAAACAGTTGTGTAATGTCACCTTTGGCCTAGAGGGAGCTTTCTAAAGTCTAAAAACATTAAGGGACTTATCTTACAACACAACATTCTTTTAACAGGAGGCCTGTGTCACAGTCTGTGCAATTAAATTGTGAACACTGGGCATTTACCAGGACAGGTGACAGGATGTCTGTAGTTATTATTGAAACCAAAACAACCATCTTTTCCTAAATTTAACTAAGTATTTCATCATCTTTATTAAACATAACTAAGTATTTAATCATATTTATTAAACATACCTAAGTATTTCATCATCTTTATTAAACCTGAGTATTTAACCTTTATTAAACATAACTAAGTATTTAGTCATCTTTATTAAACATAACTAAGTATTTCATCATCTTTATTAAACCTAACTAAGTATTTCATCATCTTTATTAAACTCAACTAACTATTTATTTCATCATCTTTATTAAACATAACTAAGTATTTAATCATCTTTATTAAACCTAACTAAGTATTTCATCATCTTTATTAAACTCAACTAACTATTTATTTCGTCATCTTTATTAAACCTAACTAAGTATTTCATCCTCTTTATTAAACATAATTAAGTATTTAATCCTCTTTATTAAACCTAACTAAGCATTTAATTCTCTTTATTAAACCTAAGTAAGTATTTAATCCTCTTTATTAAACATAACTAAGTAGTTTAGTTGCCTAAACTGACTCGTTTCCTATGAAGACAGAAATTTATTTAAAAATAAAAACTATATGCATGTAATGAGCTGATATTGACACAAATTGCTGACTTTCGTAGGAGAACGCACAAACAAATTAAAAGTACATTTTTGGAAATCATATGCTCCATCGGATGAGGATATGTTGAGTTCATTATGAAACCTCCATTTGCTGTTGAAGTCTGTGAGATCCAGTTAAGATCTCCAGTAAAGGATAAGTGGACCGTGAGTCCACTTATTAATTAAATCAGCATTATTTGACAAACGGCATCCCATTTACATGATGATGTCTACACTTGATATAGAGCCACATAATGCATGTTTTCTAGCGCCACACAGTGGACAGGAAGTGGTGGACTGTTTGCAAAGCATCATTTATAGCGTAAAACAAACGTCTAACTTGCTGACCTTTTGTCTGATGCTCGCAGACCTTCTCATAAGACTGTATAATAAATCACTCCTGACCAGATCCTCCGTAAATCATCAACATCCCTAGCACCGCTTACTATATATACTATATTTATGTATTTATGTATCTTCATATACTTTGCATTAACTTGCACTTTTTATTATTTTATCTATCCATCCATCTTTCTTTATTCTCGGACGAATAAGACGGCTTCCTGCCAGGACCTCCGACACTTGCAAAGGTGCGAGGGCCCATACATCGCTGTTTGCAGCTTTAATATTCTATTTTGGATTTGACTATTTATGTGCAAGACTTAACAGCAGCTGCATTGATTCCTCTATGACAAATCTAGTCTATCTATCATTCAGGATGGACATATAGAGGAGGCATACAAAAGACATGAAGCTGTGAATAGATACGTTGACTTAAGAAAGAGCTGAGAGTGACTGAAGGACAAGAGGGACGTGTCTCCGTCTTGATTAGAGCTGTGGTCTCTGCTTCTGACAGCTAATAAAGGTCAGGGAGCCGCGGGGAGGCTTAGCCGCTAATATCAGCCTTTCACCTGGGAGATGAGTGTATGTGCAGAATATATGTCTTCAAATTTTTGTGTGTGTGTGTGTGTGCAATGGTATGAATATATATGTGGGGGTGTGTTTGCACTGTCTCCGTTCTTCCTGAAGAACTGCAAGCAATAATAGGCATGAAGATAATAATACGCTAACAGAGTTTGAAAGGGTTCATATTCAAGGCTGTCAAAAGTGTCATTGGGCGTACTTTTGTGTGACAAAGAGCGAAGAAAGAAGGTCCATGTCTTTGCTCTCTGAAGATTGTGAGAATAGGTCAGTAGTTAGGTGCCATGACCGTGGTTATCAATGGTGTCATTGTCTCTGTAAATGTCCCAAGTGTGCATGTTCATGAGCGTGGAAAAGCCCCCATTCACTCTCTTCAAAGGTTGTCAAATGATTTCAATGGTACAACTTGGCAAGTCGGAGCACCATGCCAGATGTACCTCACAGAGGTGCCTTTAATCATTCTCACTGACACATACGGCGGATTGTATTTTGAAAAATAATGAAGGGAAAGTAAATACATTGCAATTTCAGAGTGCAATTTATTAATAATAATGCATTTTATTTGTAACTCACTTTTCATTCAAAAGAACTCACAGTGCCAATTTGAAAGTATAGTATATTCATATGCACTCTATGATTGACAAAGGGAGCGTTGGCCTCAGGGGGAGAGGACCAGTGTTTTAGCTACAGGTGGAAGTGGTACAATGAGAAATAATTATGGCACAATATATAACACAGGGATGCAACACAATTCTGTTGCAAAATTCATTAGAGTGACTGGTCGCAGAATGTACATGCGACACTGTTGCCATAGCAGTCCACTGAGGCACTTGCACCCAATATTATGACCTCTGTTTTGGGCAAAATTTGGTAGGTAATTTGTCGCATGAACTGACGGAAAACCTGAAACGTACTTAGGGACAAGATTAGAAAACATAATGAATTTGGCCAGCGCTGAAGGAGTGAAATAGGCGATTTCAAAGTAAACTAGTTAATTTTTTGTGACTGTGAACTCAAAGTTCTAAATTATATTGCTGGTTAATTTTAGATAGTGTGAGCTGAACTTTGAGATTGCTCTTGTGAAGTTTTACCTTTTTTTTAAATAGGTTAATGTCTTTTTTGTTTTCAACTAAAATGTAAATGTAACCCGCTTATTGTCCGCAGGATACTCAACTAAATTGTTGGGCCAAGGTCTAGGTTCGTTAGAAGAGGTTGGAAGATAAGAATCGACACACAAAGGAAATGGAGCCACTGCATGGTTGGATTTCAAAGATTATATTGAACCGTGTGAAAATTAAAAAAATAACATACTTTCAAGTGACATCAGGTTCCTTTAGGTTCACGTTCCTTCCTTGTTTTTTTTCACAGTCCGTTCAAATAGTCAGTTCCAAAATCACAAGAATAAGTCAGTCGTGAGCTCTATTGCTTTTTTAATCCTACCACACTTGTGCACTTAGGCGATGAGACTTGAAGAGGCGGTTGTCTTCTCTTCATCAGCAAAGAATATCTTGGTCCAACTCCTCGGGGTAAGGAGATGATCGGGTTCAGTGGTGTCTCGCCATCGTCAGGGAGAGTTCAATATCCAGAAGCAAAGGTATCCAGGGAACCCTCAAAACCGCTGCCAGAAGTTGTAAACTCATGACGCAAAGGTCTCTAAATCACTTCTCTCAACAGTTTGACCCGTTATCACTTGTGTCGACTGAACTAATTTGTGGCCGAGCCCAAGCTCACCCCCGCCTGCACAGACATTAAAGACTTAAATGATCGGCCTGGCTACATGACAATTACAAAAATAATCCTAAAATATAAATATTAGGTACTCAAATAATCTATCTGGTTACATAAACAGAAAGCAAATGTGAATCATTAGTCAGTGTGCCTTAACAGTTGTTGCTTCAACTTAATAGTTTATTGAACTTGTTTTTAAAGTTCAGTACATGATTACCTCCAAACAGGCTGTGCCATTGGTGTGAGTGTGTGTGTGAATGCTTAGTCTAGATCTTGATGAGCATATGGCACATTGTACGGCAGCCTCTGCCGTTAGTGCATGAATGTGTATGTGAATGGGTGGATGTTGACCTGTAGTGTGGTCAAAAGACTAGAAAGACCCGACATAAATGCCTGTCCATTAACCACATCCAAGTTTAGTTTTAAACCGATTAGAACTTTGAACTAATTACTCAACCTAAGTTCATTCAACTCACATATTTAAGGCAGAATAAGGTGTATTCACAGTATGAATGCATTATATGGATGGTTGTATTCCAATGTTTTATTTGAAATAAGCAGTAATCTATGTATTTTGTTGGCTGCATTCCTACATATCATATGTTTGTCAAGAATAATTTCTGTTCCCCTGCTGCCTTACTTCTAAATGTCAGTTGTTTGCTTGAATGGCAGCAGAAAATTATGTTTTTTCAAAGAAAGGGCTTAATCAAATGTTTGGCTATCTGAACAAAACACAATGCAATGGACTATTTGGGCATTTCAGTCATGTTAGGAAAGTTTATCAATTATATTTACACTGGTGTTATTTTCAGGGGGTCAAATCTCCCTCACTTTTCAAATCCCATTGTGTGACACTTACAGTTTCAATTAAATTTACACGTTAAAATTCAAACAGTGTCCAAACTAAAAAGCTTCCAAACCCAAATGAGAGAAGTGTGTGTGTGTGTGTGTGTGTGTGTGTGTGTGTGTGTGTGTGTGTGTGTGTGTGTGTGTGTGTGTGTGTGTGTGTGTGTGTGTGTGTGTGTGTGCGTATATATTATGATTGTTTTAACATTATTTCCAAAACAGGATACTGCAGTCTAGCTTGATGTAATGTAATGAGATGTCAACTAGCAACTGCCACTAGGTGCTCAGCAGTGTGTGTTCGAGGAGTTGCACAGTGTACATGTTCTTACTAAGAGCTGTTGAAAAAGAGCAAGTCGCTGAGCCAGCTTTACCTGGATAAATAAAGTCGAGTGGAGATCGTTATTATTAAGTTGGTCATTACTGTGTGCTGCAATGATGCATAGTGGAGCCTACAGGGTGGATGCCAGCAGTATCAAGGACTTTAGTTATTAAGCAGCTTGTCTCTAGACATTGTTTTGCACAATTCTAAGTAATTAAAATGCAAAACAACACTATCAGAAATCAATTAAAAGAGCAGTACTATCTTGGGAGTGTTCATACTAACCAAGTCAATGAAACTGTGTTTTTCTGAGATGGGGGTGGGACCCAGTGTTGCAGAACTGATGACAGTCCAGGCAATTGTGGGGTTGTATAATCCTGCCAGCATTGGACTATACATGACCAGTGAGCTGAAAACAAGGCTGTGTTTACCTCAAAGGCCCCTTAAAGGTGTCTGTCTGTCTGTATGCCTTGGTGCTCTACACAAATATATGCAGGCAGCATACTCTTCTTCACAGCTCCAAGATGTGGCAGAGATCCAAATAAGAAGTGGTTTGAGTGTGTCTGTGTGTGTGTGTGTGTGTGTGTGTGTGTGTGTGTGTGTGTGTGTGTGTGTGTGTGTGCTTGTTATACAAGCTCCCTTGTTTAAATGCATTGCATGCACTATGAGTGATGCTTTACTTATTGCAACACATAAGGAGAAACTAACATTTTATTCCAAACTTTTGGGCTGCACAGTGTTGCACTAAAGGACATACATACATTAAAGTGAAGTAGACTGAAGTAATGTTCATGAGGTAGAGATGCTCATTTTATCAGGGATTTTATCAGATCCACTCCAAATTTGGTCAGTACAATCTAAAGACCTTAGTGATTAAAAGTTACCAAAAGCTTTACGTTTGAAGGAACTTGGCGTGGCAGCCACCTACTGGCAACAGGAATTCAGTGTTATATGACAAACAGCATCCGATTTACATGACATTTACATGATGTTGTCTACACTTGTTATAGAAAAGTATAAAGCATGTTGATGCATGTTATCTAGTGCCATACAATGAATACAGGAAGTGGGGGACTGTTTGCAAAGCATAATTTCCAGCATCATTCCATGAAGGAAAAAAACATCTAACTTGGGGACGCTTTGTCCGATGATGATATTGTACTCTTTACTCCACTACATTTTCATGCAGATTTGGAATATTACAAATTATAATCAACTCATAAATTATGATGTATTATCATAGGTTAAAGTGACCAAGCAGGACATAATGTAATTAAAGTGAACTCCACCCATAGACTGTATAAAAAAAGTAGACGTAGTTGTCCTGACGACACCTTTATTTGTGGACTGAAGTTTTAGAAGCCTCAATTTGGGCTTTTTGGCCATCATCATCTTGGACTTTGGCGGTCGGCACTTAGTTTGTTTTCAACCAGTGACAAGCAAATTAGAAGTAGGGTCATTGTCTCATAGATCATCTGACTTCTTTCAGGTGTCGCCCCTGGATGGCCTGAAGAGAGAATGCAGTTTGAAGGCACTTCCAGATTGGCTTCACTTTTCAGGAGCAGAGGCCCCCCTGACAACCAACACTTTAGTCCACAGCAAGATACCTTGTCCAGATCCCATTGTAGTTTTCTGTCCATAGTCATGGTCTCCAGAAGATAAATCATGATGTTTTGGGGGTACCCTTGCTTACATTCATTCTAACATCAGCCAAAGAACAACATGTTAGCTTTGCATTTCGGCTTTAAAGTTGTAAGAAAAATGCTGTTGATTCTGCTGATAGCCCTCAAACACCCAAGAGGATATCGATGACATCCCTTTAGCACTAGCCTCAGAAAGAATGTAATAGTTTTATATTTTGGGTGTATTGGCCACTACCACCCACAGTAAATGGGGTAGCTTTGAACTGTGTGTACAAGTAACGAAAGTTGTATCACATTTCAGTCAGTCCATCCTCATGATGAATTGCCTTTCTTAAAAGCCCATGAACCTGTTACTGTTCATTACTGTGAAGATGTTTGCTGGTTGATTTTGAGATATTCTTTAGATCAGTGTTCCGTTTTTTACCTGTGGGCGCGAGACCGCATAAGTTATCAATTGAAGACATAAATTACTGTTATCCATGAGACGCTCAGTTACAATATAGCTTCCCACCACTGTGTGGCGGTAATGCGTCAGTCAGTTGTTTAAAAAGCTCCAATATGCAGAAGAAGACACTCAACCAGCCGCTAGCCTGTTGCCAAAGTTATAGAGAAGTATTTAAAACAGAAAAAAAGTAAAGTGCTGCCGAACTCTCCCAATGTCAAAATGTTTGTGGAAGTATACTTCTGACTTCACTAAGTAGGGCTTTGTGAATGGAGGTAACGAGGCGGAGCCCTGAGCCCAGTGTACGCTAGCTAACGCAGCACTGAAGGCTTCAGAACTAAAGCGGCATCTAGAGACCAAACATGCAGCGCTCGTGGGAAAGAGAAAGCAAACTGGGCTCCAGATGCAGAAAAGGTCTGTTGTGTCACTGACTGGCAACTCCAGCTGTGACAGGTATGAAGAGCAACTTCTGGTTCATGAAGACTACTGAAGCATATCATTCACAAATTATAAGGCTATATTTTCATTTGCACTTTATTTACGTTTCATTTACAGTTTATTTAATTTGATACTTATTATTTTGAATGTATTTATTTTATGACCACATATTATTTATTTATCTAAAGAGTCCCTCCTTTTTTTCGGTAGTAAAATTGAATTATTAGTTATTTTTGTGTTTAATAAGCCTGACTTGAGCCTTTAAATTAGTTCTTGTATCAGCTTGATTTGTTCCATGACTTGTTAGTCTGTTGGACGTCTTGTTGTTTGTGCAGGTTTACATACACATGATCAATAAATGTCTTTGTGATGATCACATTGTATCAGGTTTTTACTTGTTACACTGTAAGTGAATTTGATTTAGTTATTGAATAAAAATCAAACTAAGGCTACGTGAGAGCAAATGTAGCTCATTAGGAAGAGAGTGGCATATGCACTGTAGCATTAAAGACAGAGAAACACAGAAAGAGAAAGTGCAATTTGTTTTGACACATCCGGAAATGAGTTTTCAATGCGTATGGATTCATCTTCACATCCCTAGAGGTTACTGACACAAAGAAAGAATAAAAAGAGAGAAATAAAGCTTTGTAGCCTCCCAGCCTTTGCGTCAGTGTGTTGGAGGTGTGATCTGCTGTTCAAAAAGGAGACATTAACTGTGCGTCTCTGATTAGAGCAGGTTGAGTGGGAATGAAGCCATGACCAGAGGGAGGATGATGCAGAAAGAATTACAACAACACCTGATGACTAGACTCATACAGCGCAATAGGGAGGAGGGGCAATGTGCACACACTCTCTTCCCTCCGTCCACCTCTACACACACACACTCTCTTCCCTCCGTCCACCTCTACACACACACTCTCTTCCCTCCGTCCACCTCTACACACACAATCTCTTCCCTCCGTCCACCTCTACACACACACTCTCTTCCCTCCGTCCACCTCTACACACACAATCTCTTCCCTCCGTCCACCTCTACACACACACACTCTCTTCCCTCCGTCCACCTCTACACACACACTCTCTTCCCTCCGTCCACCTCTACACACACAATCTCTTCCCTCCGTCCACCTCTACACACACACTCTCTTCCCTTCGTCCACCTCTCTGCACACGAGGCTGCACAGCCTCACAAACGTCTCTGCTCCTTACTTTCTGCTTCTTCATGGCACACGCACACCAATGCACACGGTCTCTCTCGCTCTCCTTCTCTCCCTTTCTCTCTCACTCCTACTCATGCTCACACACCTGCAATTACTGCGGAAGCTCTTTCAGAAATGGGCCACTTGTTATTGTTTGGCTTTTTTTATGTAATTTTTCTCCTTAATGAAGAGACGGTCGAACTCATAACACGCGAGAAGCCACTGACCCAGTTTCCTGGCAGCGGCTCGCTCCTCGCATGCCGTTTCCAGAGCGTGGAATGGAGAAATGCTTTTTGATGATCACAACTTAATGACAAACAAGGTGCTCACTGTATAAGCTGATCCTAGGAGTAATAAAAAAGCCCACTGATTGGCTCGCACGTTTGGCTCCCTTGATGCAGTGACGTTGTGTGTAGGTTTGATTGGTGCTATGTATGTGTGAGTGGTGCGTCCGTTAATAAAAGCGAAAAGAAATGCAGCATTGCATATACTCCCCAATAATACCTGCAATCCAAAATGATTTTCATTCCAAAATATGACAAAGAGCAAAAATGCGAAATGCAAAGACATTTGATTTGTGTCTCAAAAATCATGGCTGCAGCATATTTGTTTTAAATCACAAAGAGTTAAATTTGTAAGGCCAATGGTAGGTACTTTATGTTATGACTCGTTTCAACTGCATGGCACAACTCAACTCCCTGTTGTCTGGTTTTCCATAAGCAAAGGTTGTGGATAGATCATGGTACCTGGTACTCTTTATCTTGGTTTCGAGCTGAGCTGATACTAGAGGGTGGAGCTAAAACATTGCAGAACATTGATTGGGCAGAGCGACTCCTCACTTGAGTGACATTGGACATTTTGCACTCCTAATGTGTGAGCAAGCCTAGGTTTCGGTGTCTGTTTGACTTAACTGAGAATCATGCTGTTGTCGTGAACTGGCATGGAGGCAAATGTGTGATTTTGGGCTATATGTTGTGCACTTGGACACAGAAGATCCAGGTGTGCATGTATTTTAAAAATTGCTTTACTCAAGAGCACTGAAAGTACAGGAACACACTCTGATATTACAGAAAGACACTCTGATCAGCCACACACTGCATACTGCAGGCTATTTTAGTCCACCACTGAATCAAACATTTTCTTATACATATATACATAGTATCTTATGTTATCACTCTAACGACTTCATTCACACTGGCGACATTCTGCACATTCACACAACTCTGATTCTCACAGGCTACAGGTGGTTACTACGGCGTTTCCCGGTCGCTAGCTAGCTAAGCTAAGTGATGCACTATATCCCGACACGTAGTGTCCAATGTCCAATGTTAATGTGGGCCCCACGTGTACAAAATAAACTGAATTGAATTTAATATTCATACTAAAACTGGGTTATCTCTTCAACCACAGGGGCTATTTGAATAATTTAAAGTGCTATAATATAAAAATATATTTAATATGAGTATATATCAGTATATGTGTTACTGGTGAAAGGTTAATGAAGACTGAACACAGAAAAAACGCAATGAGAAAATAAGCTAATAGGGAAAAATAATTATAATACATGTAGTATATTTGTGAAAAACAATTACACTATAAAATAGATATACCTTTTAATTATAAAATATATATATATATACACATATATATAATATCTGTTTCGGCCAGCAGAGAAGGCTTAGCAGGTCCTGACGGACCGCCACTGCTGTTTAAAAAATAAAGCTGCTCAGCCACAACATGCACACTTCCACACCCACTGAGCTGAAGACCCATAGGTTTTACTTTTTTTTTTAAAACACTAAACATGGAGTGAGAAGCACAAAGTAATAGAGGTGAGTGGTCAAAAACAAGAACTCAAGTAGAAGTAAAAGAAGGCATTACAAAAAATTACTTCAGTGAGAGTACAATAATATTTACTGATAAAACAAAAACAATTCCCCATATATTTTATTTGATGTGAGTATGACTATAATTATTTCCTTAGGTCGAGGTACAGAAGTGAAAATACTCCTGTATTTATTTGTGACGATGTGACAAGTCGTTATCTCCTGATTAGATAACCTGCCACACAATATTCAGTCTGTAAATCTCAAGTGTAATCATGTAATATTGCATCTTTCTGAAAATGTCTCATATCAGATGATACATTCAGGCTAATCAGGAGATAAGGTTGTGATGTTTCATTATGAATGATGATTACCTATTAAAGTGTGTTCACTTTGCTTTTCATGTCCATATTTGGTCTTCTCTGTCTCTTCATCAGGCTACAGAAATCATGACGAATTAAATGCACGCCATTCTAATATTTACATAATACGACAGAAGGCAGTAGTAGTAGTTTTGAGGCATGCTATACTCTGTGTATATGTTAACACAACAGACACACTCGCTGTGAGCACGGGTCTCTGGTGTAGTGACTTCAGATCAGCGTTCTGAGCCCGCTGCACAGTGGACACAGTTCATTTTCTGTAAATATTAGCAGTAATGACAGTGCTATTTGAAAGCCATAACAATAACGTTACCGGTCGCTCATGTGTCTCCTAAAACAGCATCGGCCACCAACAATTAAACACCACAACAGATATCTCTCAATGTGAATGCATTTATATTAACAATTCATGGGCAGGCACAAACAATCCCCAAAGTCCATTCCGTATACTCCTTTTCGATCAATCACAACACCAAATCATAGTCTTTCTAATGCACTTCAGTTTTGTTCAGTTCACCACGGAAGGGGAAAACAACAACCAAAACAAAAAGGATCTCTTAAGTCTTTTAACAGTGTCGGAGGGTCAGGTGAGTCCAGACCCGGAAGTCCAGTTCGTGACTTCCTTAAGTAGAATGTCCGAATAGGCTCTGGATATTCATTGCGTCGATGGGGGGAGTCATGAGTTAACATGATAGTTAACACGATAGGTCGTGAGTTACCATGTTAGGGTGTGAGTTAACATGATAGGTCGTGAGTTACCATGATAGGGTGTGAGTTAACATGATAGGTCGTGAGTTACCATGATAGGGTGTGAGTTAACATGATAGGTCGTGAGTTACCATGATAGGGTGTGAGTTAACATGATAGGTCGTGAGTTACCATGTTAGGGTGTGAGTTAACATGATAGGTCGTGAGTTACCATGATAGGGTGTGAGTTAACACGATAGGTCGTTAGTTAACACGATAGGTCGTAAGTTACCATGATAGGTCGTGAGTTACCATGATAGGTCGTGAGTTAACATGATAGGTCGTGAGTTAACATGATAGGTCGTGAGTTAACATGATAGGTCGTGAGTTACCATGATAGGTCGTGAGTTAACATGATAGGTCGTGAGTTAACACGATAGGTCGTAGGTTACCATGATAGGTCGTGAGTTACCATGATAGGTCGTGAGTTAACATGATAGGTCGTGAGTTACCATGATAGACGACCGAGGTAGTCACTTACAGATCGCTACATGCTGCTTTGTGAACAGAGTCATATGGAGGCTGGCTGTAGTGAGATAACAGAGTGCCAGCAGACCTGGGACCAGCTAGTCTTGCATAGCCAGACCCCCAAAGCGCTATGTCGAGGGGACGAGCTGACAACCTGCTTCTTAACGGATCACAAATACAAAATAAATAAATAAAGAAGCGGGATGAATGAATCCAATGTAAATGTGATTCAAAAAAGTGAATTGAGTCCATGTAATGGAGTAAATGTAAACTTGTTATTAACAGCCTCTGGTTACACATATGAAATTCATTACTTTGTTTCGTACGCTATGGATATTTTCTTGTTCAACATCAGAAGACATTCGTAAATTGGAGTAATCTGATTTCATCACCTCACCTCCTGAGTATGTGCTATCTAAAACCTGACGTGAGCCATATTTCCCAGTAAAATGAATCCTTTGGCTTGAATGCAGCATGTCAAATGATAATAGTAGAAAGGTCACGGCTTGATTGTCTGGCCGTGTCCTGAGCTGCAGATGAGAACTGAACCATGTCTCAGTCTATTATCAGTTAGACTAGACAGACATGGATGAGCTACTTTTCAACACTGTGAACAATTTGATCTTCTAGACCAGGTTTTTTTTTTTGAGAAGTGTTGTCTGTCACTACTTTCATCAAAATGAAAAAAAGGACTGAGATAAAATGGAACTGAGAAATGACTTCATACTACAGACCAAGCTTCATGGTTGGGTGTGCAAATGAAAAATTAATATTACAACAGTTTTTGTTTTCAAACAAAATATTTATTATATATTTGAGTCTGTTTTTCAAGAACAGTTTTCAGAACAAGAACAACATATGTATTCTGTATGTATGTACTATGTACTCTTTACCAGCACATGGTCGTGTGTTGCACAGCTGATCTGACGTCTTTCTTACTGAAAGCCAGTGTCTTTTTTGCAGTGTAGGTGGGTAGGTCCTTAGGGATTTCCTGAGTGTTCATTGGTTAGTTTCACGCAAAATGTTGACAGACACATGAATCAACAAATCATGATAAAAGGCATAAACTCCACAGGCTCAGAGCTCCTGTGTGAATCACGTATGATCTCACAGAACAAGGACGCAGAAGTGGAGAGTCTGGAGCGTCCAGCAACATCTAAACCATATTTTTGTGCTGTTTTTTTCACGAAGCTATTAACACTCCCGAAACGGTCGACGCAGATCTGCGTTTTGAAAGCGTTTACGTTTTTAAAATATTTATATCTCCGCGAAAAAGCGACGCAGAAAAAAATATCCGCTGCTGTTAGATCCGCCAGACTCTGCAGTTTCCGGCCCCTTCCTCTGTGTGCTTCTGTGTGCATGTAAGAGGAGCTGACACGCTCACAAATGCATTTGCGGATCCAAGCACGGCAGGGGAGTCTCAAAAAAGCCACACGTAAATGTGAAGCTATTCACAAACAAATGCAGTGCGATCCACAAATAAATCAATACAAATCCACAAAGAAATCACACAAATACATGCAAATGCAGAAATATATTTGTGAATTGTTCTATGCGCATTTGTGAATCTTTCTGTGTGCATTTGTCATTAATGAGACTAAACTAACCCCATACATAACTGGTTCATGTTGTGTTTTATAAAACATAGTTTGAGAGGGAAGACCACGTCCCGAACGCAGCCAATTATCCGAGCCCAAAGAACTGAAGCACAACGAACCCGTTCACTTCCTCTTCGACTCAGTTCCGACATCCCTCCCCCAGCCCCGTTCCTCCCCCTCTCTCTCTCTCTCTCTCTCTCTCTCTCTCTCTCTCTCTCTCTCTCTCTCTCTCTCTCTCTCTCTCTCTCTCCCACAGAACAACGGGGGCTCTGCACCGCCACAGCTTCTGAAGAGACGGCTCCCACTCTCGAGTCTCCTCCCCCATCGTCCCCTCCATCTGTAAACTCATATGGCTACGTGGTCTTTGTTAGTCAAACTAACAAAAAACAATGTTCTCTGTGGATGAGATTTGACCTATATTTATGGACGACAAAATATAAAAAGTAAATGAATGTTTCTAAACGAAAAACATTTTAAAACACAAAATGTTTTGTGAAAGCGACCAGTGAATGCAAATGAGTTGTGCCCCATTTGAGCACAATACAAAGGTTACGTCAACTTTTCAAAAGGTTTTATGTCACGGACTCATTTTCCATGCCAGCATGTTTTCTGATAAAATAATTATGTAATGATGTTTCTGCATAATATATTCAAAAACCCGTATACTAGGCTAGTTTTCACCTATCCAGGCATTACGCTATGCTCATGGGTGGATTCCATGACTCTAACTAAAGTGTTGGCCGATTATATTGAGAGCCAATAGACAAGTTCCCACAAAACCACATGTTGTATAAAGTGATTCCAGAGGTGGGGAACCTCTTGTCAGGGTCCCGTTCTGTGCTTCCATTATGAGAGCTAGAGCTGGGGGACGTCGGACCTCGAGACCAAAGGAATGATTCATAAATAAGTCAAATTGTGGAACGTTTGAAACCTGAGCTGAATATACAGGGAATCTCAGCTTAATCAAATTGTATCGAATGATGTTTGAATTTCGGCTGATCATATAATAAAAAAGATACACACTAGTAAACCCTTAACTTTGAGAGCATAGTTTGGTTTCCCTTATAATATATGAAATGCACTATTTCCACTAACAAAAGGCAATTTGAACACCATGTTCTCCATCATTATAATTCATGTCAGTAAATGCAGTCAGGCTATTGTGATCCTTAATGTCAGCAGCTAGTCTTTCTCTGTGTGTCTGGCAAACCCAACAACATCATGACAGAGTCTGTAAGCTAGACAGTCCCGATGTTTCAGGTATGGCACACATCGTCTTATTATTCTATCAAACCACTTTTTGATAGGTTGACCTTTTCAGTGCATTAAAAATGGGATAAAGCCTGTGTGTGTGTGTGTGTGTGTGTGTGTGTGTGTGTGTGTGTGTGTGTGTGTGTGTGTGTGTGTGTGTGTGTGTGTGTGTGTGTGTGTGTGTGTAATTGGTCAGGATTTGGTTTTGGTCTCTACTTTGGCTGTGTCATCGTCAGCCCAGGTTATTCTTATTGTGTAAGAACCTGAGTAGAAGTTGTGTCCTCATGCATAAGCTCTTCATTCTGTGTGGGGGTGGCTTGGAATCATTTTTTCCCAAAAGTGGCGTTGCGGTGGGTTATCACTGCTAGGCCATCGTAGGTGCAAAGGTGCATTCTTCTCACCTGTCATCACCATTCTTCTCTCCCATCATGTCACATTTTACTTACTAGTTTAATTAGTAATATCACAATGAATAATAACACTCTCCTCTCATAGGCATCAGCGTTAGTTGATGATTATAAGCAGTGGACCTCAGGTCATGAGTGGGCTGACATCTAACGACAAAGGAATCTCTGTGTCTCTGTCTGCATGTCCTTCGTATATCTCCAGAACTGCTCATCGGATCTACTTCACACTTAGTGGGTGTTAATGGACCCCCTGGAGTCCATTGTCTAATTTGGTGAAATTTGAGCATGGTAAATGAACTTGTACTTGTCGACCTCTCAAAGCAAGGTGGCACCTTGCATGGAATAAGCAAGCATATAATAATAATAAACCCATTCATACACCAAGGGAGCATTGAGGTTTAGTGTCTTGCCCATCGACATGGACTTGGGATCGAACCGCTGATCTCTTGACTGAAGGACGAGGTAGGTAATATTATGTCAATATTAAAAAACGTTCCCTTCATAATGGGCATGCACTCCGATTGAGCAGTGGAAGGGGACACCTGATTGTTCATTCATTGTGTGTCTGTCTCAGTGGGACACAGGCTGTTCACTGTCTGGTGGAAAGCAGCGCTCACAGTTTGGTTCATATCTCTTCTCTTGTACGGGACAGTTGGCAACGCTAGTGTTTCACTCAGCAATTGGCTCCTTCTGCTCAGCAAGGAAATGTTGTTTGATTACTCTTGCTCTGTTTCAGCAGCACACTGCAAACCATTTTAAGCCCAGACAGTAGATTTGTAATGTATCCAGATTTAGGAACCATATTTACGGATTGTCGTATACAGTTGATGCATTCACAGATCGTTTGGGATGGGGAGGATTTGTTTCTACAGGCTAGAAAATGAGCTGTGGAAGCATTTGGCACAGTAATTGTTGAATCATTGGTATTGTGTTCAGTCTTTTGCTGCGAGGCAGTAGGAAAAACAAAAAGTAATTATACGAGTAGAACCAGAAACTTATTTTTAAGTTCTAATTACTTGAAACCTCTAAAATGATTCCCTAATGCAGTGACATTGTTCTAAGAAAAAAAACACGGGTAACAATAAAAACTCCTGACCAACTGTTTATTTTGTCACAACCCGGCTCTGAGGCTGTGACAAATATGGGAAAGGACACAGTGGATGATAGTAAATTAAAGGTGTTTATTATAATTAAGTAAAGAAAAGATAATTGTGAAAGTGTGTCAGTCCATAACATCAGTAATGTAAACGTGGATGCGTGAGCATGATGAAGTGTCAGCGAAAACAAAGGCAGACCAAACCAAGACATAACCAGGCATGAGCGGACAAATAACTAGTGCAGTGCCTGTTCGGGCGTGGACAGGTTGGAATAACCCGATTGCTTGGCAATTGCTTGGTATTGCTGCTCATGTGTTGTCAGGGGCCTGGCCTATTTGGTGCTTGTGGACATTCGGAGAGGGTAGATTCCTTGGCCCCCAGGAGCAATGCATGCACCATTGTCTAGAAGAAGAAGTTTCTGGTTGAACCGTTACTATGAAAACATACTCTACTCAGTCCGCAGAGTTCAAAGTTGCTTTGTATTAAATGTGTTCATATTGGAACAAATTGTCTTTGTGTGTAGCTGAGCACTTACCACAACGGTTGGGGTTAACTTTAACTTTGCTCAACTTTGGCATGTTGACAACAGTCATTTTCCTCTAGATTACATCGAGGTATGGAACCACGGACATAGTGCAGTTTTGATCCTATGTGCTCAGGTGTATGTGTGTGCTTTCTGCTGGAATTCAAACATTACTGAACAAAAAGACAAAATGGCTTTTATCCTTTCTAGCCCACCTGAGATTAACCTCCGCACCTACTGGTCTGGCTCTCTGGTCTTTTAGTACCACTGATAATATAAATCGTTATATTCTGCATTTCATTATTCTTATGTCTATTAGAGTTCAGGTTGTGCAAGGTCAGTTTAACAAATACTTTCTGTGAGAAGTTTCTGTGAGAACAGTCCGGTTGTCTGTTCCTCAAGGTTCACGCTTTGCACCACAACGCTCACACCTGTTTATCAGTATATTGACATTAGAGAAGCAGACTGGTCGTTGCATGTTCCAGCCTTGTGAGAAAAGATGAGGACATGATTCTCCTCCTCTTAGACAAGTTAGAGCCATTAGAAATGTTAGATGTTCATGACGGAAAACCGTGTATTAAAGAGCCAAACTTCCGGCTGTTCGTGGTGTTTTTTGGATGGTCAACCTGCGTGTTGACTGGACGACTCCCTGCTATCGCGATTGCAGCATTTGTTACTTTACTTGTGATCAAGGAAAATAAATTCAGAGAACGAGAGAAGTTATTTGACTAAGTTCTTCCGGATGCTACACCAGGCATCCAATAATTAGTATGCATTAACACCACTTCTGACAATATGTGATATATTTTCATTAGTGCTGTCAAACGATTAAAATATTGCATTTATGTCATAGTTAACTCGCAATTAATCGCAATTAATCACAATTTTTTTTCTTAATTTTAATGCTCTTATCAACATGAAAAGTGGATTGCTTTATGCAAATGTTTTATTTTATTGAAAAACAACTGCCAAACAACTGGTACAAAATAAAATTATAAAGTGCACATGTAAACAAGGGCTTAAGAGAGAGAGAGAGAGAGAGAGAGATAGAGAGAGAGAGAGAGAGAGAGAGAGAGAGAGAGAGAGAGAGAGAGAGAGAGAGAGAGAGAGAGAGAGAGAGCTGTGAACATAGCAGTCAGGCCTCTTATTTCGGAACAATGAACCGTAACAGTTAGGTTACCAATAAAAGGTAAGCCTCCTACTTCTTTGTTTTCAGCCAGCTACTCAAACAGACAAGCCTGTTGACATTTTCAGACAACAGTGAAGCTCGCTTCTTTTCCACAACATGCCCAGACACTGTCGTTGGATGCGATGCACAACGTTAACAGGCCTACACGCAGTAGCCACCCATTTAGCTATGGCTGCAATAAGTTTGTTCTTCGTTGTGGTGTCCATGTGTTTCTGTCCGAAGTCATCCATTCTTGTCTGGCTATAACGAGGGGGCGCAGAGTTAGCATCAGCTGTGTGCTTGGCCATCAAGTGGTATTTCAGACTGGATAGCCTACTATGATAGCTCAGTTCACAATGACAAATGGCACATACCACTTTGGTCTTGTCAAGGGAACCATCTGACAACTTTTTGAAAGTAAACTTTCCATTCATTAGCGTCTTATCATTCATTCTGCCGTATCACGCTCACCATTTATTCATTTCAAACCGTAACGTTAGCATAGCTTCCAAGCCCAAGCGGCGTGGTGGTCACGAGAAAAAAAATGAAAAATGAAAATGCGTTAACGCTGTTAATAAAATTGACGCCGTTAAAATTGGTTTGCGTTAACGCCGTTAATAACGCGCTAATATGACAGCACTAGTTTTCATCTGCTGATTTCTTACAGCAGGACTCCACGATGTGAAAGTCTTCATTTAACTCTTTGCTTATATTTGACAAATGACAACAGGTCGCGTTATATGCATATTTGATGGATGTTTCAAATTTGCATTCTGGTGGATTTTTTTGCACCAATTTATTTTTCTGCAATAATTTATGGTGGAAAATCATTCATGGGGCCGACTGTGGCTCAGTGGTGAGTAGGGTAGTCTTTCAGTCAGAGGATCGGCGGTTCGATCCCCGGCATATCGATGTGTCCTTGGGCACTTAACCCCAAAAGTCTCCCGTAGCTGTGCCTACTGTGTGTGAATGTTAGCTCCTCCTGATGGGCAGGTGGAACCTTAGCCCCTCCCATCAGTGTGTGAATGGGTGAATGATGACATGTGTACACTTGTAAAGTGCTCTGAGTGGTCAGAAGACTAGGAAAGCTCTGTACATGTCCATTTATGTAAAGGAAATACAGAATTCAGGCGCCAGGTGACAATACCAAATATAGGGCAATAAGGCTCCCAGACATTATGTTTTGCTATCTGGGTTTTGTGAGATTTCAATTTGTAAAAGAATCAAACTTTCTTAAAATGTTGATATACGTACGTACGTAATATTTGACCTCTGCATTTAACCCATCCTAAGCATTTAGGCACAGTAGGCCGTTGTATAGACCACAGGGAGTAACTTGGGGTTCAGTGTCTCGCTCTAGGACACTTTGATATGTGGACAGGAAAAAGCCAACCCGCTGTGTGATTGGCCACTGAGCCACACCCACTCACCCAAAAATATATTTGTCCTATTTTAAGAAAAAACCCTGTCCTGTTAGTCGCCTTGTTGTCTTAATAAATTATAACTGACTATTTATATCTCTCTGCAATAGTTCTTATATTCCACCTTGTAACAAGATAAACTTTCGGTCTGGTCTGTGTGTGTCGTGATTGTTCATTTTCCCTCAGGCTGGTTCATTTATTTGGCAGTATGATATGGTATTTCCTCCGCCTGCAACAGAGTTTTAATATGAGTCAGCCTCCCTTCCTCATCTTTTTCTTCTTCTGTTCCTACTCCTTAGCAGGCTGCAGTGTTCGGCAACCTTTTTTTAGAATCAGCACTTGGATGTTCTATGGTTACCATGGCCACCAGTAGAATCCAGGAGGAAGGTCTTTGCTGGTGTGTTCTGCTCAACTCTAGCAGTGTTCTTTAACTCTTACCTCGACAACGCACCACATCCACTGTGGGTCACAGAATGACACAATGACACTTTAAACACTGGCATGTAGAAAAGGTTCCAATGGTTCTTTGAAAAAGACTTTTCATCGCACACTAGAGCTTTTAAAGTGTGTACGTTAGATATAATATACACATCATACATACAACATACAATGTCTTTCATAAAGAACTGGATTGCAATCATGTTTATCCATTCATCAAATACATTCTCACTCGAATACGTCAAACAAAGACACTTGGTCAGTGACCCTAAGGTTCAAACTATGACGCTTTAGGAAACCATCTGGTGGTAGTTTTGACATGCAGTTTATACTCTTTACATGCATGTTGTCTTTTCAAAATAAAATGATGTTGTCACAGGTAAGGTTAAAGCAACATAGGAATTCAGGATTAGGAAAGTGCAATTTAACTTGAGTAACGTCTCATGTCATGAACAAGTGGCAAACGAGTCACGGGACTAGCAAATCATGTGAGAACATGTTCAAATTTAAGTTTTGCACAGGACACACGCCTCCTGGAAGACAGACAGGTGTCTGTTTGACCGTCCACAACAAGTGGCTCTCACTTCGTAGTCCTTGCCTTGCTCTGAGCATCTAATGATGACGGGGTTTACATGACAGTTGTGAGTGCGGTGCGTTAGTATCAGGCGCCACGGGGCCCTGACTTAGCGTCTGTGATTGACTGGTTATCCCAAACCAATTGCCAGGCAAAAAAGTGGCGAAACTCCGGATAACCTTCAACAACAAACACATTTCCCCCCTTAAACTTCTGTGCACAACGTTTAACCTTTGGTTGGGGAAAGGGAAAGACTGATCCTCATTTTTGTTGAAACGTAATGGGCTCAGTCATTTTCATTGTGAACATGACTAGTGTTCCAGCTCACCTAGGCTTGACTGTCAGTGGTGGCATGCTTATACAAACTGAGGAGGCAGGTGTCAGCAATTACATTGTAATTCTGTTACATTACGTTGCCAGTTAACAATGATCTTCTTTGCTGGCTTTGTTGGTGCGTTGCTATGTATATTTCATTAGATTTAATTAAATATATGTATATAGCCAGAAATAATCGTAATAGTGATAGTAATGTGACTAATAATAATAATAATAATAATGATTGTGAGAAGTAGGGGGCAAGACCTTGGCAGGAGGTACAACCAGGGTCCAGATTTAACCACGATCCATGGAAACCTGTGATGCGAGAAAGCATCAAGACTCCGAGGAAGAAGTAGAGTAATGTTAGTAATGTGCATTAATGGTGCAGGAATTCATCGAGAAGGAGAGAGAGGAGATGAGAGAGGAGCTCAGTGTATCCTAAGTTAGTAAGAAGTATTCCCTCAAAATAATCCATCATTGTTTTTGATTTATGACCTGTAGAGGTCAGACATCCCCACTTTATTTTATGTTATGATGATAAAGTCAAACAGTCAAACAGGCTGGTTAAAGGCAAAGACTGTATTTAAGAAGTGGACGGAGTCATCATGACGTCACCCATGAGTTTGTGGACTGACGTTTTGAAGCCTTGAGTTCAGCGTTTTGGTCGTCGCCTTCTTGGAATACGGCCGTCGCCATCTTGGCTTTTTTGGATCCAATGAACGGAAGCTAGCATATTTGGACAGCAGAGCAGTAATGTAGAGACACCGTATACAGCTCTGGTAGGGTAGAAACCTGTCAATCACAAGTTAGCCCCCCCCTTAGAGTTCACT
This sequence comes from Taurulus bubalis, assembly GCF_910589615.1. Lineage (NCBI taxonomy): Eukaryota > Metazoa > Chordata > Actinopteri > Perciformes > Cottidae > Taurulus > Taurulus bubalis. The sequence continues at coordinate 21,970,258 of NC_136601.1, forward strand.
CTGCTATAATTTACTAAATGAACATCATGCTGTATTGAAGAAGACTTGAAACTAGAGATTGAGACACAAACACATGTTTACAATGTTTACTGTGGGAATAAATCAGTCTCTCCTAGACTTCTATACAACCAGACTTCTTTTTGCATCCGGAGGGAGTGACCCTGCTGGTCAGAAGAGAGAATGCAAGTCTAAGATACTTTTGTATGGGCTTCACTCTTCAGAACTGGAGGTTTCCACCTGGTCGAAGGCAAGCCTGAACCAGCCAGGTGATAATTATATACAGGTCCATCACTACAAACTCTCATATTGTCATATTGTTTTCACACTGACATTTAATTCATTGTTATGATGAAAACATAGTTTAATATAAGGATAGGTAAATAAAAAACTTGAATAACGTTAAGCAAAAATGATAATTACAGGTTAATACAAAGGCAAACTTTAATTGTAGGTCTGTGACAAAACAAAAACCTCAGTCAAAATGTCACCACACATTTCTGGTCATATAGTTTGCACCAGTAAACTAATGAATGACAAAATACGTTTAAATACACAGTGCACTCAGCCCTGCCTTTTGACTTGCAGTAGTGGGATTTGAAGCTATGCTTCCAGAAAGCCTTGATCCAGTACCTTCGACTACACAGCCACTAACTAACAAAGTACTAATTTTACTGCGATGGTGAAGGCACTTTAAAAAAGAACAAAAGGATGCAACCACCATGAAGACAATGTTTTTAATCACAGTGCATGTAAAAAACAAAAATAGGCAGATCACTGAAGTGTATTCAATGGGTGGGTCAACAGAAAAATAAATCAGCTTGCTACATAATTATGGTTTCTACGACAGCAACGAAGCTGTAATGAGTTGACTGAACGTTGGCTTTGGGCTCTAATCGTAAGGTGTGTAATTGTCATGAAAGGATGTCCTTTCCAAGGATACTGGGCTGTTTTGTATCCAATTATTTCTTGAAATCGTATTATTTTGTCATCTTTTTCCTTTTCACCCCCAAAAAGTATTTCAGTGAGTGGAACTGCACGAGAAACAAGGAGTATTATCTCACTTTCCTTGAAACTCTTCATTTGGCTGTTCAATGTCCACCGGGGAAGTCCTGTGCAGGAACCTTCATTCTGCAATCTCATGCTTTCAGTTGGCAGCCAGAGCTCCAGACCAAAGGTTAACAACTGGAATGAGGATTGATGATTGAAATGGTTTGGCTCGTGACTTAGCTCTTCACCATCATGGCCCGAGGCAGACCGGCTTTTCCGCTGTTTGGTCTCACTCCTGATCCCTGTCTTCATCCTCGATGTATAGCAATTCACCTCGGGCAAAGACATGAGGACAGCACAGGGTCCATACTGGTGCATTGCACAATAACAGAGCACAATTATTATTCTTGTATCTCTATTGAGAAATTGCTTATCACACCTATGTTGGCATAAACACAGATGTGGACCATAATTAAAAATTAAAGTACAGTAATGCTAAATATCAGCTTGATGCATTTAGAAATAGAACCACCATAATTATACCATCTTCTAATAATCAGATTCAAGTGGTCCTGACATCCTCTGATATATATGAGATTTTACATATCATGGCCGATTTTTTTACTGCTTGTGACATGCGATATTTTGGAATGAGACTTAACAGAGCGAGACACATAAAAAAAGAAACAAGCACTTTAAGTAGAGGTAGAGCGTTGCCCCGAGTTACACCGCAGCTCGTGTAGAGGCTGCAGCGCTATCCTGAAATACTGGACCAATTCCAGGAATTGTTGTCCCAAATATTTACTTAGCCAGAAAAACATGGCAAAATAGGGTCCAGTTTAAAAAGTACGAAAGTCACTCTTTAAATGTGAATTATTGAGTATCTCAAACGTCACAATCTGTACACATCCGACATCCTCTGTCCCGGGACCTCAACACACATCTTGTTACGTTGAAAGGCTTTAACTTGACTCCAACGTCCTTGATGACAGATCATTTACATGAGCGGCTGGACACGATACAACTGAACAGGTGAAACTCTACACATGTTCTAAATCTTGAGTTTGAGGCCGGCCAGCTGACTGTGTGTCTACCAGAGCTGTCAGCTTGTGTTATCTCAGCACCTTTCATGTCAAACCATTCATTATCTGTTGCTCAAGGGTCACTGCATTCTGATGACAAGGTCAAGACCTGAACCTGAGGAGAGGGTTCAGAAGGGAGCTGGTTTTATGTTTCAGCAAGCATGTGTGTGTGTGTGTGTGTCTGTGTGTGTGTGTGTGTGTGTGTGTGTGTGTGTGTGTGTGTGTGTGTGTGTTATTTCCAGCTATTTATTACTTTCTAAGACATGAGCGCTACGAATCCATCCCACTGATCGTAAGTCAAATATCGGGTTGGACAGGAAGAGAGAGAGACAGTATTTGACTGTAAAAGAGAGAGAGAGAGAGAGAGAGAGATACAGCATCTGACTGTAAAAGAGAGAGAGAGAGAGAGACAGTATCTGACTGAAAGAGAGATAGACAATATTTCACTGTAAAAGAGAGAGAGAGAGTATCTGACTGTAAAAGAGAGAGATACATTATTTGACTGTAAGAAAGAGAGAGAGAGAGAGAGAGAGAGAGAGACAGTATTTGACTGTAAAAGAGAGAGATAGTATCTGACTGTAAAAGAGAGAGAGAGAGAGAGAGAGAGAGAGAGAGAGAGAGAGAGAGAGAGAGAGAGACAGTATCTGACTGTAAAAGCTGTATTAACAGGCTGGTTTTTATTTTCACATTACAATGATGTTACTAGACCCCAATTGAGTTCAGCTTCATAATGTTGTACTGACATGTACAATATTCTGCATCTAGTTAATGTCATGTTTTTGATTGTTCATAACAATTTAAATGATTATGGGGAGAAAGATGGCTGGAGGGAACTTTAGCTGTTAATGACTTCAAACAGAGCTGCTTCCCTGCTTCTTGTCACAGAATGTGTGAACTCACCTGAGTGAACGGCATTCTGACAAAAGATAATGAGGATGAGATCCCTGTAGACCACGTCAGCCCAAAAGATCCCATAGTTCTTCACTCAGGTTCACTTTGTTGAAGTAGTTAAAGTAGTTGTTTTCATATTCTTTCAACCTCAGATTTTATAATTGTGGTGATATATAATGATTGTTACAGACTCTCAAAACAGACGACATATAAAGTATGCCAAGACCAATTACATGGAGAGAAACAATAACAAGAAGCTTTATTTTTAAGAAAAGTAAGCATACAAAAAATGGGAATCAGCACACAGCTCATTCCCTTCAACCTAAAGAGTATTAGGACCGAACCAAGCTCAACCTGAAGGTCTCCTGTCCACACCGACCCAAGCTGGGGGAAACATTAGATGAGGGGATAGGAAGAGAGAAAATTCAAATACAATGCAGTAGGACACGTGAGGGGCCATGCTATGCTTATGATTGTTAACACCATTTTATTTAAAGCAAGACAAACACCAAAGTGCTACTCAATTTGTGTCATTATATATGATACATCAGGGAGTTCCAGGGTATTTGAGCACATGTTTATGCATGTGACTGTGCGTGTGTTCGCTCTACCATTATGTGTGTGTATTTAACTCTGAATGTGTGTGTGTGTGTCACAGCGACCTGGTTTTGCAGCGTCATCACTGCAGCCCTCCCTACACAGCAGAGCTCGTTTATAAAAGAACCAACCAGCCCAGATTCACCATCTCTGTGTGTGTGTGTGCGTCTAACCAGCCCAGATTTACAGCAGATCCCCTCATTCATCATGAGAGACAGAGGAAAATCAAGAGAGAGAGAGAGAGAGATACACAGAGAGAGGGAGAGAGAGAGAGAGAGAGAGAGAGATACAGAGAGGGAGAGAAAGAGAGAGACACAGAGAGAGAGAGAGATACACACAGAGAGGGAGAGAGAGAGATACACACAGAGAGAGAGAGAGAGAGAGAGAGAGAGAGAGAGAGAGACAGAGGGAAATCATGAGAGAGATACAGAGAAAATGAGAGATAGAGACAGAGAGAGAGACAGAAAGAGAATAACAGAGAGAGAGACAGAGAGAGAGAGAGAGAGAGAGAGAGAGAGAGAGAGAGAGAGAGAGAGAGAGACCTGGGCGCTGCAGTCTCTCTCCCTGGTGAACTGGCTGACGTGCATTAGCTTAGCTGTGCTACTAATTGGGTCATCTTGAGTGTTGGTGGAAGCCGACATGTTTCCTCTGCACTTGTTGTATAACAGTGGAAGATTTCTGGTGCAGAAAATCAACAAGGAGACACAGCGTGACAAGATCCGATACTGAGCAAATATTCTCCTTTCTGACAAAAACATGCCACTTTTTCAATTAAAATGGATGGTTGAACTTGTTTGAACAAAAATATGATTGTTTGAGATTTAATTATATGTTTCAGTATTCCAATTATCTTTAGCTGTGTTACCGGTAGAATTTAAAACAGTGATGAAAACTTGCCGATGTCACAATGTAGCCCTACAGAGAGCAGCCATTTTACAATACAACAGTCCACCCAGCAGCAGTGGACAAGGGGCCAAGTCATCCTTTGTTACTGGGCAGTAAAGACACTCAAATCCATCTGGTGGCCTGTGGTGTGCAGAAGGAACAACATCACTCACAGGTGTGACCCGACACACACGCGTCACCCATGTGACCAGCTGAGCTGCTGTAAAGCTCAGTGACAGTATCTGGGTTGTAATGCTATAGTGGTGACAGAAATATAAAGGCCCAGCTAAGTAGTCCGCTTCTGTGGAAGGACCCGGTGCGTGGGTGTCTCCAGGACCACATTCTGCCATGATGACTCACACCCCCATACACCTCCATTATTAAAGTCAGGCAACGGTCAGTTATTACTCTTTGTGCTTAGACAAGGATATCAAGCTTTAAAGCCTTATCAGAGTGAAAGCTATTGGTCTACATAATCAAGGTTTGTTGAGGCAACTGAAACTAGGCCGACTTGTAAACATCGTTGCCTTACTTTAGCTGACACCGGCTGGTGGAGATGGGATGAGAACCACAGTCTCCAATTGCAAGAGATAAGGTGTCATCAACACATGGGTTGTTTTAGCATTTCAACCAAAACTCTATGCTGTTGCTTTTCTAGTGAAGACAAGTCAGGTTGGTTCAGGCACGTCCACTTTCTTCCAGGTCCATTTGTTTTCTCTTCAAATGCAAGACAACTGAGAGATGCTATAAGAGTATAGCAGGGCAGGATAACAGTGACAGACAGAAGCATTCCATAAGACGAATAAGCTGTGAGTCTCGGTGAGAAGCTACAGCATCAGTTATGAGGCTGTGTGCGATAAAGTCTCACAAAGCCTTATGGATTTACATTCACAATATCAACAACACCTGCAGGAAGCCCTAAGCTCCCAGCAGCTAAGTGTGTGTATGCGTGTGCTTATACACTTTTACACACACCCTTTTATTTCTTTCTTTCCTTCCATTACACGCAATGGCACAAACACATTCAAATAGCCCCCTTTGGGAGCGTGTGTGAGACAGAGTGGATATATTGCAGTTTGCTGAATTATTGATTGGTCGATTCCCCAGGGTATTTGATACAGACCGGCCATGTGGATTTTCCACAAACACAGATGCACACTTTTGCCTTTGGAGTCATTGGACTCCATCTTTAACTGACTGCAGTCCTGTGGGTCCATTTGGATCCTGGATCCTGGATGCGGTGTCCAACATACGTATCAAGTCACCATGTCTGCTCCGCCCATATTCAGGTCACTGAAGTAAAGTTATCGAGTTGCCGTTGGATTCTTGTGGAGTTCATCCAGTTCCCTTCTATAATTCATTTGGCTCACATCGAGCGCTTCAGTGGGACATCAAAGTCATGTTCACGTTTGAATCGTACAAGGTTAAGTAGAGCTATATTGGGTTATATTGATTTTGCTAGTTATTTCAGGAAGATCGTATATTTTGATATGATATCAGGGTATCTATGAAACTAATATAATCTTTCAGAGAGATACATTATTCTCATTTCACATGGATTTGCAGTTTATTTGTCTGCCAAAGGTCAGACCAACTGCCAGCATACCTGAAAATGGATGAAGCACTGAACTATAAAACAGAGGACACAATTCAGGCTTCCACTCATTGTACAAAGAGTTTACATGTATATATCTTTATGAACCTTGGTTGATTTGGCAAAACCACTGATGGCAATGACCAGTGTGTTTTAATAATACATGTCCTAGAATTCATTTCAAAACGGGACATGTATTGACCACTAGGATCACAAACATGTCTTGAGCTGCCGAACAGTCAGAAATGCAGCAAAAGAAGAGCAACACATGTATTTGTTTAGAAGCCAAACAAAATAATAGTCCGATACATATCTACCCATTAACGTACAATGTTGGGTTTTTTAACGTTTACGGAGTGAGGAAGCAGCATACTGTAAGTTAAGTGAAGAGACATTGCTTTATCCAGCATCATTAATTAGTACACATTAAGATCTCAAGTGATGCAAACTGCAGAAGGGTTGTGCAGAGTGCAGACGCACACTGGAATAAATGATGTTTCCCAAAAATAACATTGTGTTAAATTAACTAAAAGAGCAGCTGTTAAATCAGTATACGTTATTATATTAGACATTTGCACATTCTGGGGATTTCTGCTTTATTAGCTTTTAGTGAGGATATTAGAGGACAAAGATGCATTTAATATTACTGTAGATATTTGCGGTGCACTTTTTAACCTGCAGCAAAAATAAATTATGCATGATCATGTTTAGTGATGAGTACAGTAGCTGCTTTCTCCTTGTGTATTTATCTCCTTAAATCTGATACAAACAATTGATCTTAATAGGTGAGAGCATAATGTTGTACACCGCACCATAACTTTAGTTTTGCTGGATACATTTAATAACAAAGCATCAGCTCCTCAGCAATGTGCACTGACGCAGGGTTTATTACTGCAGCACCACTGTAGGAAATAACAGACAAAATGTACACTCACTGCAACACTAAGCCTCCACCACCAACAATTTTGTGAGGACGCACAGATGACTTTAGACTTTTGGTCTTTGAAACATAGAGGATCTAAAACCCCTACCATGTTCGGCCCCTTTCTGTCTCCAATCAGTATACCTTTTGCTAAAGGTTATGGAACCCACTTTCAATTTATAGAACAGCACTGTACCCGGCAAACACACACATGTATATTAGCTTTGACAAAACCATCTTTACTCAAGATCACCTTATTCGCTTTTTCTTCAGCTTTCAACCGCATCTATGCATCTTACAAGTAGGGCTGCGTGATATGGAGAAAATCAAATATCTTTATTTTTACCTAATACCTCGGTATAGGATGGGAGAGTCAGAGTCAGTGGGGGTCCTGGTCTTTATAGCCCTGGGCATGTGAGAGTCAGCCAGTAGGGGTCCTGGTCTTTGTTGATGAACCGACTGCAGCTGGAAAGAAACTGTTCGTGTAGCGTGAGGTCTTGGTCCTGATGGACCGCAGCCTCCTGCCAGATGGAAGGGACTCCAACAGTTTCTGTTCAGGGTGAGAGCGGTCGGCTCAATACCCTCTTCAGGGTCCTGGAGGCAAACATGTCATGGAGGAGAAGGCAGATTGCAGCCAATCACCCTCAGCTGAACGGATGATGCGCTTGCAGTCTGCCCTTGTCCTTGGCAGTGGCTGCAGCGTACCAGACACTGATGGAGGAGCAGAGGATGGACTCAATGATGGAGGAGCAGAGGATGGACTCCATGATGGCAGAGTAGAAGTGCTCTTGGTCTTTCGCAGGTTGAACTTTTTCAGTTGCCTCAGGAAGAACATCCTCTCTGAGCCTTCTTGGTGATGGAGCTGATGTTCAGCTCCCATTTGAGGTCCTGGGTTATGGTTGAGCCCAGGAAGAGGAAGGACTCCACAGCGTCGACGGGGGACAGGGTGTTAGGTGCGGGTGCCATGCCATATTGTGCCATATTATCTTTTATGCAATCTCATTAAAGTACTAGTCCACTTTGAGCACTGGACTGGTAAGTGCTATCAAACGTAAAGCCACTGTGTGTATAATTAGACAGATTCCAGTGACAGTGTTAAGACATTGTCTTATATTTCAGTTTTTCCTACAAACATAGAAAGCCATTGGGAAAATTTAAAGATGATATAATCATACAAAATATTGACATAATGACTCTTAGGCCTCCGTCCTGTTCACAGCACACATGGCTACTGACTGGCAGCACCAGATCATAGAGCTGATTGATAAACAGCCTTCATGTACCCTCTCAATCTGCAAAGACTTTACAGATTGCATTTCCACTTGGCTGACACCTGCTGATACCTGATCACCTCCAAAGCAGGAAGGCAAGCAGATCCGATCATATCCATTAGCACTGCATGCTACGTGCATGAACACTTTGAATTAACATTTTTCTTATCCCGAATAGATATCCAGAGAAACGTTTTACAACGACTTAATACTGAGGTTTAACATTACCGTTATGTTGCCTTAACATTTTGATTCCATTAGGTTAACTCAAGTGTATAAAAACTCAAGGTAAAATGGTAATGCAGGTTGGCATTTAGAAAATAAGATACCTTATAAAATCCAGCCGTAACTTCAAAAATGAGAAGACAAGTCAGAAAATTCTCTTTAAGCATAAATGTCACTTTCCACAGTGCAGTAACTGTGCTTGAGCTCCACTTCCACTGAGAGGTGGAGAAAAGTAAAGTGGATGTGACAGATCATGAATCAGGAAGTCAAACAGTGTCTTCCCATCTGGAACCACAAATTCTTTATTATCTGTTTAATACACACCCATCAAGAAATGCACATGCATGCTGGCTCACACAGGAACATGAGATGGTAGACGCACACACACACACACACACACACACACACACACACACACACACACACACACACTAATGCTAAATTATACTGAGCACATTCTGCTGTAATGAAACAAGATGGAGAACTAACAGTTCTTCCTCTCCAGTCACTGAATGATAAATGACAGTGTAAGTTGAACACTGTAGAATGATGAATGAGGGAAAAAAGCAGGTGAGGAGTTGTTACAGAATAAAAAGCATGTGCAGCAGACTGTGATAAAAACTGTGTATTTACCTAATTGGTGTTGTGTCAGCTATCAACAAGTTCGATAACTCTACTAAACAGAAAAGGATCCGTTGCTTAATTGTGATTATTTCAATCTTGCAAGACAACTGTATGTTGGTACAAGGTTTTCACTAGTTTGAATTTCAACTGGTCACACCTACATTCATGAAGGAATAAAGTGCTGAAAGTAATGTTTTTCTATAATTCACAAGCAGAGTCAAGATTGTGAACTTTGGCACATGAATTCACATCATCGACTTACTGAAACCAAAAGCCTCATCAGAACTGACTTATGTTCGGGAATTAAGTCTGAGAAAGGCCAAAATAAGAAGGCTATGATACTATCATCCAGTGTTATATAAGCCTGCACTGCCGGAGTATGAACTGTTTAAAAAAATACATGTAACAAATGTCAGGGAGTACATGTTTGACTAACCACCACATACTCATTCAGCACAGTACAAGGACATGCAGGTCAGGTGTATCCAAGACTCATCAAGCTGTGTGCAAATGCAGATGCAAGCCGGCCCCACAACTAGGTGTGGATGTAGCAGAAGCCCAATCCTCTCACACTGTGGTGCAATCTGGATAAGAGGCTGGAACAAGATTAATATGTTAGCAGAAGGGATACATCATCAGCAGGTGGACTTGGGGCAGGCTTGAAAAATGGCTGAAAATCTGTTCCTCTCATCTCCTTTAAAAGCAAGAGGCAGTTTTTAATGAGCAGGACAGTCCAGGGGGGTATTTTTCGTACGTGGTTCAACTAAGTCGAACAAATGTCCTATAATCCATCTTAAATTAGCGAGATGATTGACATCAGGCTTTCCCGGTTCTTCAAAGGTTGACCCGCCCTCAAACAGTCTCGTTCATTTGAACCAGACGTCAGTCATCTGGATAAATGCTCGTGCCCGTTCCTCTTCAAAAGGGGGAGGATTCGAACACAGATTCTATGATCTTCAAATGCTACAATGGCAAATAAACTCTGAGAATGAGCGTCTCTTCTCTCCGTGGAGGAGCAGGAGATTATCACGACTACATATGATGAATTTAAGTCCATAATCATGGCAAAGTCTAATGGTGCGTTCATCCAAAGCGCAACGAATATTCGCAACACTTCCTGTTGGTAACGCAGCATAACGGTGCCTCCGCTGGTCGGGCTAGAGTCACATAAGCATTGCAAAAATATCAAGATAAATGCGTCAGTGTTGGGAAAATGTATCGGTGTAGATTACCATATAGGACTTTGAATATGTGTATGGGCAGATCAGTATGTATGTATTATTCATAATCAGAAATTCAATCAATTGAGCAGTGAAAAGAAATTGTGTGATTCTCTGTATTCTTATCACAATCACCTTAATCATGTTCTACAATAATGATATGTATGGTGTACTAATAACATGTCATATAATTATGAGTGCTTTCAACACACCATAAGAAACTTAAGCGCTAAATAAACGTAAAGACGCTAAACGCTAAAGAACAGCGCGGCATGCAGCGGGTGAGAGTGAGGCCGTTTCTCAATATGCGTTCTTCTCTGTACTTGTGTTCTCGTGGACTTGTGAAACGTCATCAGTCAAGTACTGTTCCAATTCAAAAGTCCGCTTCTCGCCAAGAACGGTGAAAATGCCCGGATGTGACTTGATCCTCCCATTTTACCGGGGATGCATCAGAGCAGACTTGAGCGTACTTGAGAGAGCCAATATCCCTGAATGCATTTCGGACCAGCAAACGGGGAACAATGGCAGATGAGAAAACTCATAACTGAAAGTTGACATTCTCTGAATACTACCGTTGTTGAGTCACACAATTTAATTTTAAGATGTTTTCAGGTGAGAAGTTAGTTGTTTAAGCATCAAATCTGTGGTCGGTTTGTCAAGAATCGGCCTACTTAAAAAGATACGCCGACGAGTTGAGGTCAGCGCTCTGCTGCCCGCCAAGAGCAGCTTGATCTCGGCTGGACTTTTTGAAATGATCCGCTGGCTCCGATGTCTCCGTATCAATTAAACATGAGTTATAATTCGGTTTTGAGGATTTAACAAGCAATCATTATTATTTATTCACAGTCACATTAAATCAATTTCACTGAGGGAAAGGTTAAGATTTATAACTTAAGATTGTAATTGAACTTTTACTTTGAACTACAGCGGTGTCTTATTACTTTTGACCGAATTGTTTGCAATTATATGTGTATATATATACATATATAAGTATATATATATATATATATACATATATATATATATATAGTACATATTTATAAACATACAATATATACAATTATATGTGTATCTATATAAAATACATATTTATAAACACAATATATATACAATGAGATGTGCATCTCTGTGTGTGTATATATATACACACACACAATCATATGTGTATGTCTGTGAAACCAGTACAAAAAAAGCAGGGTTGTCATATTTTGTTTGACTGTAAAAATACTATACAGTGAAGAATCAGAGTAAACTCATGACAACAACAGCTGAGGTGGTGACGTCATCAAGTCAGCTGCTGTTCCAATTGCAGAAAGACGTCCTACGTCCTCCCGTCCAAACTCCAAAAGTACACAAGTCTGGACTTAGCGTACTTGGTATTGAGAAACGGCCTCTCTGTCTGTGAGACGGGCAATCGGTTGCGCCTGTGGTGATCAATGTCTGCGGCTCGAGAAGCTCTCGTAAATAAATTAATCTATTGCGCCACGTACAGGAAGTCCTCCTGATGTGAGAACGGATCTTGTCGATCTGGAAGAACTCTCTCCCTATGAAACTAATAGAACTAATATCGCTCCTTCATCAATGAGGAAGGGAGCTGACTTTTTTGTCTGGTGGGAGTGGCCAGTTTATCCAGTGAATTTCAGTAAACCTGCTGTGGAGCAGGTTAAGGGATTTCGATGTGTTACTATGGTGATTTATCTAAACTTGCTTCGAAGAACAGAAAAGCCTATGTCATCTTATCCTGAAAATTATCCAGCTAACTCAGTAAACCAGGTACAAAAAATACCCCCAGGCCGGCTTCTCCTCACAGAAAACTGGGGTGCGGTAGAATAGTCCAAAAATGACCTTATAATGTCTATTCCTAACCACTTGTACTTCACCTCTGTGGAAAACGTCACAGGGTCAAGGAAAGATGGGAAGGAGGATTCATGAGGATTTAGGAAGAGACAACGGCAGTGTTTAGAGGATCCATCTCCACTTTCACTAGGAGGTGACGTAGTTATGATGCGACGGCAAGCGGATGCTAGTAAGCCTCGATGACCACCAACGTTCGTCACGGAGTTCCACAAGGTTCTGTGCTTGGACCAATTTCATTCCTCTTATATATGCTTCCTTTAGGCAATATTATCAGAACACATTCCATAAACATTCATTGTTATGCCGATGATACTCAATTTGATTGATAGATATAGTTGAGTATCATCGGAATAACAATGAAAGTTTATGGAGTGTTTTCTGATAATATTCTCTAAAGGAAGCATATATAAGGTGAATACAATTGGTCAGATAAAACCAACCAGGTCGCAAAACTTCAAGAGTGTCTTAAAGACATAAAAACCTGTGACCTGCAACTTCCTGATGTTAAACTCAGACAAAACTGAAGTTATTTGACTTGGTCCAGAATACCTCAGAAATCAATTATCTAATGATATAGTTTCTCTTGATGACATTGCTCTGGCATCCAGAACCATCGTAAAGAGTCTCTGAGTTATCTTTGAACAGGACCTGTCCTTTAACCTCTAAGCGTTCCTGTAAAATTTGCTGAAAAACGCCTATCCAGGTATACCCAAAGTAAATTGCAAGCTGTACTTGAACTATGTGGAGTAAATGCATGGTCATGAATATTACTATTCAACTATTAACTATTAAAAAGGCTTATAGTCTTGCAAACTTATAGAGGTACTATTCATATGTACTACCAATATTGCTGACAAGTATTAATGCATGTTTGTGCTAATTCAATGACAAACTGAGGATCTATGAGCAGAATTCTCTTCTCATCAAACTGAAGCCTTTTGAGATTATCTGCACTCCCTCTTGATTGGACCCGTTTTTTAGACAATCTCATTGCCGTTTTCCACTGTGCTCTCATGCAAACTTGCTGTGTTCCTAAAAACAAAAGGTTATTGTTTCATATCTTCCAGCTGATATGAAATGATGCAACGCCAGTTGGTGGATATTTATGGATGTAATCACGTGTTTTGGACTAAATCTTTTATGGGATCTTTTTTTATTGGACCTTTACGACGTAACAACACCGTTGTTGTTGGAATGTTATGGATTTATGGATCAATATGAGGCGTCATCGGTGAGTTGCCTCACTTTTGCTATCGTTTGTTTGTTTGTTGTTGTCTGACAAAAGTCTTGACTGTAGCTGCTGTGGTGGTCTGATCTTGATTGACATATTGGACAGCTGGAATCACAAGAATCATAGATTTCCAGAAATACGAACGTGGCACTCGTACTGAACACACGTTAGTGGCTCAAATATCAGGAAATTTGAATTATTTTGGCGTTGTACCCATGTTGTACCCTGCATTCTGGTGGTTTGTGGGGCCCAAAGTCGTTGATAGGGGCGGGCTACTGGAGAGGGACAACATTGGTTACATTCTGTGAAGCAAAGACATAGCTGATGGTCCACCCCCAGGACATTTTGGTTTAAGTAGATGTTATTTCATGCATTCTAGTGGATTTTTGGGTGGTATGCTAAAGATGTAGCCTGGTACCAGCCAAACTTAGCTCCACCCACAACATTTGAGGTCTGGAAGTTCGGTCTGGCATTGCTCCGTTGGGAAGATTTAATCCAAAATCAAAAAGTGTATGTGTGTGTGTGTGTATATGTGTGTGTGTGTGTGTGTGTGTGTATATGTGTGTGTGTGTGTGTGTATGTGTGTGTGTGTGTGTGTGTGTGTGTGTGTGTGTGTGTGTGTGTGTGTGTGTGTGTGTTGGGATGTTGAAGGTGCATAACAAAACAATAAGTTAAGTAACAGAACCTAAACTAACTCTGCCGGTCCAGGTGCAGTCACATGGTAATAAAAACAATATCAGTATACTCTTTTAAAGGATTTACGCGTTGGTGCCATGCTGTCGAATCACACTCAAAAGCGGCTTCGTCTGCGAGTGAGTGACGCAAGATCCCCATAGTACCGGGCCGCACAGAAAGAATGAAAATAATAATCGAAAAATAGGTTTTATTTTGAAGAATGCCCGAATACATCCATCTGTGCGTCTGAGCCTCTTAGTCTTGACACATGTCAAGAGGCTACGTGATAACGTTACCCCGAAAATGAAACTTAAATGTACGTTTCAAGTGGCGGTGTTCTGGATTAAATTAATGGCAGAATATCCTGAAAACCTGCAAGCAACATCCAAACCATGAACGTGAATACAGATCGCTACAGATAGATTTTATTTACTGCCACTGGCAGTCATCCTATTCTATATCGTAGAAGATATTTACATGCTACATACAGAAGTATTTACAGGCTTAGATCTTCAGAGGCTACCAGACAGCAAGAGTGAACATTTACATGTAAAACATATTGCTCCCTCAACTTACTAACAAATTACAAAACATAGACAAGATGAACAAATACAACAGTTGTAAAGGGTCTTTTTTGTCTCAGAGAAAATAAATCCACAACTATAAAGACTATCCCTCCCTGCTGGGTTTGATATAAAACAATGGTCAGAAGTAAAATAATTATGGGAGAAGCAAGGAAATAGAGAACAAAATAGTTATTATTATTATTATCGTATTTCCAGAGGAATGATGCCTCTCATTCCAATCGTCTTACACTAGCTATTTCAAAAGTGGTTAGAATAAACAGACACCAGAGGTCTTAAGCAAGGTTTCCAATATTTAAAGTAGAACATAATCTGCCACTATTGCTTTAGCAAGAGTTCAAACACATAATAATAATAACGTAATAACTGTTTTTGTTCTGTGCATCAATTTCAATACAGATTGGATAAATAAATGTTTTCATGCCTATATGATGAAAGCACTACAAATATGAAATGCGGCCATGTTGTCATATGGTAGTTACTGAATTCAATTCACAGTAGATAATGACAGTCTTCCTCGGTCATACAGACCACACATTGCTGTGATGATGTGTGTACAGTGGAGGTGATGATGCATCTTGCTTATCTGAATGAGTCATTGCTTTGGGCAAGAACTGTTATTTTCCTTCTTTCTCATTGCAAAAATATATTTCTAGAAAGCAACGTGGCATCTGGCAGCAGATGAAACACTGATTGCCTCTGGGGAATGAAAAGAAAGAAAAAGAAAGAAAGAAAGTGGGGCAAAGGATTGGAAAAGCAAACATAACATTAATCAGCTGGCAGTGGTTTTGGACCAGCAAGCTATGGGCCACAATGGAACTTTGCATTAGTTGGGAAGGTCAGCTCATTCCAGTTATCCTACTTTTCACAACAAACACAAAAAGCTGCTCCTTACTCACATAATCTCTTCTTTTTTTTACCATGTGTGGATGAATACTTGATTCTTATTGGCTGCACCTACTAAATAGTTCTAGATAAATTAGGGAATCATCAATAAAACATGATTACAAATATAAATAAAGGAGCTATGAACTTATTTGGTCCACATGTTCATGGGACATGCAAGTCTTGTTATGTGAAGGAAAAGTTAATTAATGTTAAAAGTCAATGTTAAAACCCATCCGGAAAAAATAGTCACACTATCACTAACGTCGGGTGAAAATCACCCGAACAGGTGCCTGTAGAAAAAAAACAGTGGAGCAGGAAGACACGCCCACCTCCACTAACGTCAGTGAGCAGCCCAGTAATGGGCATTGCAGGGACATTCATTAAGAAGGAGAGAAAGAAGAGGAGAGAGGAGCTCAGTGTATCCTAAGATGTCCCCCAGAAGTCAGGCCCATAGTAAGATATCTAGGGGCTGAACCAGGGCAAACCTGAGCCAGCCTAACTATAAGTGCGTTCAAAGAGGAAAGTCTTAAGCCTACTCTCAAATGAGGTGACTGTGTCTGTCCCCTGGACTGAAAGTGGAAGCTGGTTCCACAGAAGATGAGCTTGATAACTGGAGACTCTGGCCCCCCATCCTAATTTTTAAGGCTCTAGGAACCACAAGTAGCCCCGCATTCAGTGAATGTAGCTCTCTAGTAGGGTAATATGGCACTATAAACTCTCTGGTGGGGGTAGTATGGCACTATAAGCTCATTAAGATATGATGATGCATCACTAATAAAGGCTTTGTAGGTGAGGAGAAGGATTTAAAATGTGAGGGCAACTCACCACCCTCAAATTTACAGAAGTGCAGCTATAGGCTTAGACTGCTGGGGGACATCATAGGATACAGTGAGCTCCTCTTCTCTCTCTCTCCTTCTCGATGAATTCATGTCTCTTCAATGCACATTACTAACTCTACCTCTTCTCGGGAGCCTCTGTGCTTCCTCGCCTCAAGTTTCCATGGATCGTAGCTGTCTGGAGCCGGTCCTGCCTCCTGCCTCCTGCCTCCTATCTCCTGCCATGGCAGCCCTGCTGATGCCCCTCCTCTCTACCTCCTTCTGCTGACATGGATCGTGGTTATCTGGATCGTGGTCCATGCCTGTCATATTCATTGATATTCATGTGCTGTGGCAGTGTGGCAAAAGTAAGCACTAATTCAAAGTTACAAAACAAAGGAAAAGACTAATCCTGGAAACAAACACTTAACTACAGCTCGAAGGCGCCGCAAACTCACAGGTATACAAAGGCAATCTGGCAGGGAGCAAGTGAAGCAGGGGAGTATATATATGAGAGGGGAAACACAGGTGTAGGGCATGAATAATCAGGAGACACTGGGGAGACACACACACACACATTGAACTAACGAGGTGTTACAAAAGGTTATTTCTATCTTGACCATGTTTTTGGGAAGGGTCATGTTGAATCTTGTCTGTGGCCATGAATCAGGGTCAGAGTCTAGGGTCGTTAGGAAGGGCTGGCAGGGTAACCCCTGTCATTGTGCAGCACTCAAATGAAAATCCTCGAAAATCGAAATTGTTCTTGCTATGATCAGTATCACACATATGTGTGTGTGTGTGTGTGTGTGTGTATATATGCGTGTGTGTTTGTGTGTGTGTGACTGAATTAACTTGTGATTTACATATCATCTTCATTCTTACTCAAACATGCGGAGATGAGAATGTTAATGCATTCCATGGCACATAGACATTAGTCTGACATTATTCTGGGGAATCATATCAAAAGAGTAGGCTTCATTTGCTGTGGCCTACAACAGATAGGGCCTCCGTTGTTGAAGGATCAAGTACTCATGTAGGTTAATGCCTCCTTCATAAGATTTAGAAGCCGCCTCTTATAGTCTGCATGATTAATTAGCCAGGGAACACAAGAAGGCATCCAGAACATGTGCTACCTTATGAATAGCACTGCAGACGGTTGTGGACAGGTTCTCTACATCACCAACAGAATACAGAGGTATCCCAGCAAAGTAAAGCAATACATGCCGTCTGCTGCACTGCAAGCGTACAATTTAGATACTCAGTCCCACTGATTAGAATCTGTATCTTGCATACAAAAGAATTGTATGGTAAATCCACAGATATTTGCAAGTCTCTAAATACTCTTGTGCTCCCTAGAGAACCTGTCCCAATCCACAAATTTAAATCCACAGTATCTTCTAGGAATGGTGATGCCATTTTCAAAGAATATGTATTGGTCAATTCAATTTATTTTGGATAGCCCAAATTACAAATGTGTCACAGAGGGCTTTACAATCTGTACACGTACGACATCCTCTGTCCCGGGACTTCACTCTATCAGGATGGACAGAAGAACAATAGACGTCATGTGACCAGAATGAACAATGTAACAGAGTTAGAGAGAAAGCACAACGAATCCGGGGAAGAAATAGAGTTAGTAATGTGTATTAATCGTACATGAATTTGTCCAGAAGGAGAGAGAGAAGAGGAGGAGAGAAGAGAGGAGCTCAGTGTATCCTAAGATGTCCCCCAGCAGTTTAGGCCTATAGCAGCATATCTAGGAGCTGGACCAGGGAAATCCTGAACCAGCCTAACTATAAACCTGAGCCAGCCCATGTCACTTTAACATACACTTACATAAACGTTATATGTTTGTCTGAGCACTTTATCTTATACTTGATTTAATATCATTGCACTGTTGTTGTCGTTGATTGTTGATTGTTGTTTGTCTCGTCTAACGTCTCGTGTCTAATGTATGCATCTTCCGTCTAGAAAAATTCCTTGTTTGTGTAAACATTCCTGGCAAATAAACGGTTTCTGATTCTGATTCTGAACTATAAACCTGAGCCAGCCCTAACTATAAACCGCTAATAAGCGCTATCAGCAATGCTTTTTGGGCTATGGTAAGTTGTACCCCAGTAAGAAGTGAATCACTCTCATAGAAATAAAATGGATGTGTTGGATTCCCTGTCTGCTCTTAAGTCTCCACCCCCGGTTTCCGCCCACTGCCACGCCCCCCTCCTTCATCCCAGCTGTTGTGCGTTGCCTTGATCACCGACAGGTGATTTAGGGACCACAGCATTACCTGGCTCATTTGTCGGGTTGTTCCAGTACCAGTCTGGTTTTCTGCTTCGAGAGAGTAGATCACAAGAGCGGTTGAGTTGCCCTCCCGACTCTGGAGCAGGAGAGGAGGATCTCCTGAGTTCACTGGACATTACCGGTTGTATTAGTTTGTTTCTATTCCTTGTGCTTTGTTCTGTCTTAATAAAGTCTGCCTTTGGAACTTGAACTGCTGCGTCTGTGCATTTGGGTCCTCAACACCACACACCCTTAACAGGATGTTCAGTTATACGTAACAGTATTTAATTAACATCAGCCTTTTGGTTACGTTGTCATCCTATAAATATGAGATATTAACTCAGAATGTAAAGGATACAGGCAGCTATTTGGGCTGCATAGCAGGAATATGATTATGTGACTAATCCACAATTTCAGTTCATCAAACAGGGAGCTCATTCCAAAAGAGTATTTGTCCTTGATAAATAAATATTAAGAAAGGCGCTGCGAGAGGATCTAAAACATATTGCCAAATCTAACGCGGGAGTTCTTGTCACATTTCTAGAATGTAAGGATTGAACCCAAAGGCAGATAAGTACAATGATTTAATAATGGAAACGCTTACGGAGAAGAAAATTCAGCTGGCCGGTAACAGCAAAGCAAATCCAGAGGTTGGTCACAAGAAACTCAAAACGCTGGGAGAAAAACTATCACAAGGGAAAAAATGGGTGAAACATGGCTCAGAGACAAAGAACAGACAATGGATCAGAGGAAACACAGACTAAAAACACATGGAGAGCAGAGTGACACAGGCGGAAAAATGAGGGTGGGAAAGCACACAATGATATGAATGAATGTTATGTTAAAGTTGAAGTTGATACATCATGTTGAAATACAAATACTGAACATTCTTGGCAGTTCAAATATTACCTTGCACATCAACTGTATCACATATCACACAAAATTCATCTTGACAGGATTCAGGTGTGTGCGAGACGACACAGAGAAGCGACTGTTCGTTCAAAACAATGGCGGCTCCAAACAGTCCTGCACAGCCAGAGTAAAGTCCATACATGACAAGTCACAGTTCGAAGATGCTTGATGTTCATTTTTTAACCATTCCTGATCCTGCGTTATATTTTAATCCTGGAAAACAATCTAAACAAAGGAGACAATCGACAGCTGAGTGAAGAGAGAGCCTTCAAATGCAAACATGACACAGAGTTTCCTCGCTTTGGAACAAATACATTGGCTGCAGATCTTTACGACACAAGACTCAATGTCCCAAATACACAGGCTCAGCTGCACAGGTCCCAAAATATGCATTGCACCATCTCAGCTTTCCTTCTTCCTAAATCCATCGTCTTCATGATATTTGAGTCATGTGGCTTAACAAGACAGTCGTAGCTGAGTATGTAACTGTATGGTACCCGTGTGTCACTGCGCTGTCAATCTCACAAAGAATGCGTTGGTATTGCTTTCAATAGTGTAACCTTGTACATGTATGAGGAAGTGTTGCGTTGAGGTCGTTCTCACCTCCATGTCCAATTGAGAATTTCCAACTGTAAAAACAACTGAAGGCTTTCTTTGAGCTGACAGGCTTTTACTTCCCATTATTAGTTATGTATATAGCACAGTCTTGTCTTTTTTACAGGTTCATCCATATTTGCAGATTAATCCATGTTTGTACATGAAACAGTATGTAACAGTAATTACGGCAAAATGTTTTGCGGAAGGAATGCAATATTTTGCTCTGTACATAACTGATGCGCCTAAAGGGCTTGTAATTAGATGACAGCTGATCTCACCTTTGACTTGATTAGTACATGCAGTAGCTGCCAATATAGGACATGGAAGGTCCCGTATGGAACAAACCAAAGTCGCTTGATATACAGGATGGCCCGGTTAATACAGGACAGTCCGCAAACACGACAGTGTCATGCGCCTTAAGTTTGGTAAGTTAAAACCTATGTAGATCGTATATACTGTACGTACCTGTAGTTGTTTATCAGTTTCATGTGACATGACTTGATTTTTCTCCGCTTGCTTTGCGAGAGCATAGTAGAAACTGGAAAACATTTGCACTTAATCGAGCAGATTGAGCCGTTTTCCAAGTCTTTAATTCCCTACAGCCCTAAGCTTTTTGACTGTCTGTTCCTGCTGTGCATTGTGCTGATTGCAACAGCATCAGTTATGGCTGTCTTGCATTTAGAATTGACAGAAATTAGTTTACTTATAATGAGAAGTGCTATTTATGATCCAGTATGAATACTGTATTTGGTATGAGCACCAGTATCATACCATTATAATGTGTCGTAATGACGAAAAATTCTCAATGGGTACTAGCTATGTGCACTGTGCACATCGTTCCGTGACAGGCCAGCCACAGACAGAGCTCCAACACAGAATTCATTGCAGCTCTGCTGTTGTTCCCTGGCTGCACCAGACACACCGACACACAGACATAATCTCATCATCATCACAAGCAGCCACTATGTCCACAGGGAAAAACAGGTCGCAGCTCTCACTGCCTCAACACCTGTTAGGCTTTCTTCCCACCGCTAGCTCCAACCTCAGTTTTGCTCATTCGTTTTAATGCTGTTGACTTTGTTTGAGCACCAAGCATCATTGATGGAAACCGAGTTCCACGGGAGTCCTGCTTTTGGTCCTGCGCCTGGGTATTTGGAAAATGCTTTCCGTTGTGATGAGGTTATCTCTGTCTTATAGGTGCTCCAGTAATAAAGACAACAAGGAAGTTCATGGGAGCTACCGGCCGTCACATTTTCGTCACCACCTTCGATTGAGATGTCACTGTTCCCCTGAGCAACTGCCATTGGAATGTATATGAACCTTGACTTTAAGGCTTCATAATTTCTCTTGATACATGGTACAGTATACGGATACGGTACAGATAATTTTGTTGATACAGCTACAGATAATGGCGTACTCATTCATCCCTACTGTCTAACATGTAAATATGTTTAACATTTGCCACGGCTCTGTGGTTTTCATATGCATTTTTACTATCACATCTGCTTTCCGTTTTTACTGCTTTGAAGTCCCCCACTCCCCATTCAAAACATGACATTGCATTTCCTGCTCCAAAAGACACCGGTGTTAATGCAGTAACTCTGCATTTACAGGAAGGTTACATTTCCATTAATAGTGAACAAGTGAACAAATTCAAGTCAAGTCCCTGAAGATAAGTAAAAAGTCCCAGTGACCAATTAACAAATGTTCTTACAATAATGAAATGTTCACCTAAAAAAATGTTATATGTATTGTTTGCTTTATTATATAATAATATGATAGGCACTGAAGGCATTGCTTTTCAATGGAGTTTAATTACAGTTGCCAGCTCCATGATGCCTTATATGATTTAGCCCTCACTGCGTTAGTCCGTAAACAATGTGCATACCAGTTTGTAAGGCTGGAATATGTGTTTTCAAAGTTTTGATCAGTATAGTGGGACTGGCTGCCTCCCCCCTGTGACCCCGCATATGTGAACAAAATGGGAGATGCGAGCATGGTTTTTTTGATCATAGCCTGCATCCCAGTCTCATTTCCCCTGCAGTGCTTTGCAATACAATATACAGTATAGCTTTAACAAGCACCCATCGGTAGCAAGTGTAATGCTGCACCAATGTACCGCAAACATAAAAGAATGTGGACATGGAGAAAATAAAAGCACTGATTGTTCCATGCAAATGACTATGATCCACATATAGGTATCTGTTTTATTACAATAAGAGACAAAGCTACACAGTTTCATCTCCAAGACTGCAGCACGTCTCATACCACCTTGCTGCAGTCATGTTGATGTTTATCATGTGCATTATATTATTGAGTATTTACATTGATGGCTATAACATACGAACTAATGTGGATGAAGCTTGACATAAACTTATTTATATGCCTTTAAACATGTCTATCTTCTCAAAAAGCCACTTCACCTATTTTACACATAAAACCATTGTACAAAGTCTTCTGGGGCTCTTGGGGACCTTGATGATGTTGTAGTGACGTCATCATAATAATTCTTCAATCTTATATAGAGCTTTTCTAAATACCCAAAGACACTGTGCATATGGAAGAGACACACAGAACAACAAAAAATAGAAGGACAAAGGAGCAAACAAAATCAAACAAACAGAACATTTTTGGTACAAAAGAAAACTGGAGAAGCTGTGCGGAATGAGTCCTGTAGTGGAGGGTAGGGAGCAGGGGTTAGCAGGTGAAGGCGAGTTTGAAGAGGTGGGTTTTGAGGGCTTGCTTGAATGATGATAGGGTGGGAGCCTGTCGGATGTGGATGGGGAGGATGTTCCAGAGGGGGGTGCAGCAGCTGGTTCTGTCACCCCAGGTCCGGCGCTTGGTCTTGATGGTCTGCAGAGTGTTTGCACCGGCAGACCTCAGGCAACGGGTTGGGGCGTGGAGGGGGAGGAGGTCTGAAAGGTAGGGAGGGGCGAGGTGGTTTAGGGCTTTGTAGGTGGTGAGTAACATTTTAGACTGCTGGGGGACATCTTAGGATACACTGAGCTCCTCTATCCTCTCCTCTCTCTCCTTCTGGATGAATTCATGCCTCTTCAATGCACATTACTAACTCTACTTCTTCCCCGGAGAATTCTAGATTTAGCACCAGTTGCAGAGACATATATGGTACACAATTCACGTGAAATAATCCCCTTCACGAGTGATCTCACTGTAAAACAGGATCCTCTTAGCAGCAGCAGCCAAACTCCTTGCTGTTCTCCCCACCCTGCGACGCCTCTCACCCCGTTTCGCTCTACGCCGGCACCCACCAACGATGCCACCACGCTCACCCGAGGAAGAGCAATGGAAAACAGTTCTGACAGCGAGGGAAACCCTGCCTCTCCCACCACCTCCACAGCGCCAGCTAGCGCTAGCTGGCGGGTGTGGTGTGGTTTGGTTTAGTAAAAAGTAGTTGAGTTGTTGAGTTTGAGGAGTTGGAGTATGTCAAAACCATGCCAGCCTGGGAGGATGTAATGAACTACAATGTATGTTAAATTGTGAATACGGTACAAAAAGAAGAAGAAAGAAATTATAACCACATTATTATCTTTGATCATGATGATATTTAACAGTCTGCGTTAAAAAGTGAGGCATGGATTTACATCCATCAGGCAGGAAAACGAACATATTTGCAGCTTGACCCAATGAATATTTCATAATTTTTGGAATTTCCCTTTCTTACCGAGAGTTAGATGAGAAGAAGGTTGATACCGCTATCTCTGCATAGTAAATATGAAGCTAGATGATTGGCTAAGCATAAGGAATGGAAATGAGTGACAAGGCTAATCGTTTTCCCTTGATTACATGCTTTATGCTCAGCTAAGCGAACAATATGACTGTCTTCATATTTAATGGGCAAATATGAGAGTGGTATCCAACTTAGAAGGTGTATTTCACAAAATGTCAAAGTATTCTTTTAATGTCTCTTTTGCACGCGCACCAACTTTGTGATTGCCCGTTCTAAATGAGAGAAGTGTCTCTCTACATTTATGAAACAAAGAGTGCATAAGATGTGCTTCGTTGTTGTCAGAATTATTCTGAAGTTTAAAATCATTTTATCTTCTCTGTAAAATATTGTGATTTGCAACAAACCACGAAGAGTGGTCACTATCTTCTGGGCTTCTGACCACTTCACAAATGCAGTGGAAAACTACGAGATGACACTAACAGATAAAATATTTTTTTAGTCAGTTACTCCACATCTGTTCATTACTGTTGAATCTCTCCATTTTCATTGTTTACAGCCTGAAAGAAGCCTGATTACCTTCGAATCCGGCAAGGTCACAGCCAGCGCAAAGAAGAGTAATATAAAAGCTCCACAGCCGCCCAAACACAAGATGAGACTATGAATTGCTGCTTGTGAGGAAGAATGGCATGTTGGAGGCATTTGTCTTGTATTCTAAATTCAGAACAATGTGTTAGAGTCTTGAATATAGGTGTCGCTGGTTTCTAATCCTGAGTAATGAGCTCTGGAGAAGTGATTTTCTTTTCTCCTCGACATCTTCATATGCTTACAGAAAGTACAGGCAGGCACGCACATTCACACTTTTCTCCCCCGCCTCATCGCACTGCAAAAAAGCAACCTCTCTCGCCCACTAACATATACACAATCATGCACGCACACTCAGTGTAATATTTTCTCCGAAGCAGCTTGTATAAAGACACTTTCCTCTGTGACTCAGTTACTGGGAGCTAAGACCAAAGACGAGAGTGTTACAAGTGCGTGTGTGTGTGTGTGTGTGTTTGTGCGTGTGTGTGTGTGTGTGTGTGTGCGTGCGTGTGTGCAACGACTTTGACGCAAGCTCTAGATCGACCCGACTAACCTCTGTTCTTGTCCCTAATGTTGTCATGAAGTGACCGGGAGGAAATACATGCTGCTGTTCAACTCTGACACTATCCAAGATAAATGTCATACAATCACACACACACACACACACACACACACACACACACACACACACACACACACACACACACACACACACACACACGTATATGTCACATTATTTATACCCAATAAATGATTTGTACTTTACAGACACATAATTGCTCTTATTCTATAATATAAGACTAAAAACATATATGTACTGTAGTGTTTTTTAAGCTTAGTTTGTCACATTTGGACTTGCACATCTATGTAAAATTAGTTGTTTGTGTGTACGTTACAATGCATGAAATATGATAGTTAATAAGGGATATTATTATGAGGGATTTGTAATTGTATGCATATTAAGGTCATTTTTATTACTGTGTAGTGATGTCCATGTGTATATTGCAATGCTTAGGATGAATGATTGTTTATCAGGTCACAGAGCCACTAGTATGCTGAGGGTCACATGGTAATTTACACATAGAACGTGGTTGGGGGTTTTAGAAGGGAACATTTGGTTTTAAGAACAAAGGGGACTGGACCACCTGTGGTCTGGGGAATCTCTACTGTTCTCATCAGGCACAGTGGGGGGAGGTAAAGAGAGTCTGTGGAAGGATGACTGAAAGCTGTAGTCTCATCAGTTGTAACATATAGAACTGAATAACAATTCCTTCTAGGTCAAATATTGCGTTAGTAAACACAGGAGGGCGGAGTGAGGACTTCAGGTACCGGAAAACATGAATGTTATGGAGCCATCTTCAAAACCTGTGCCAAGAGAGACTCCGTCCCTGTGGGACTTTTAGCCAATCGCATGCCGTAGAACTAACCAATGAGTGGCCTTAAGCTCTGTGAATGGGACCTATAACTAACACGTGAGCAAGAAGAGCGGCCCTTTTTAAATCCCCACGTGACTGGACAAGACCTGCGGTCTGGAGTTCGTTGAGGAAGGAGGGGCCCCGATCGGGTTTGCGTAAGCTGTTCTGTCATCATTCTTTTATTAAATAATTATTCGTATAACTCTTTTTGACTCCGGACCTTATTCCCCACACCACCTCCCAGGATCTGAACATAGTTTTCACAGTACACATATAAAACACATAAAGGAGGAGTGAAGAAAAGTACAACTCCAGCTGAACACACAGTGTCCCTGCAGCGTAGTGATACGTGTCATTTAATGCTGCCAGCACAAACAGGAAGCACCTCAGTGTGGCACTGCAACAAGACCACACTAATACACACCATGTACAGTATGTACCATAGTCAATCTGGTTCTGGAGGAATATGACTGCTCCACTGAAAGTCTATCATTTTAATATAAAACACTCAGACCCTGACAGGCAGGGGCTATGAAAAGTTTGAAGCTTTTTAAGTTTTTAAGATATCATCTTTGTCGAACATTTCCAAAACCATTAGTTTTCAGAAAATAAAAATAAGTGTTGAAAATAATTTTAAATTGTGTCGTCAAATTTGGTATTGTGTATTCATAAATGGTCCAATGTTTACAGGTCATTATTATTAATAATTTAGCAAAATCAAGCTCAAATAGAGATACAAAGTCACACCGCTAGCTAGCTACGCTAGTCTCCTCAGCAAACACTTCCATATAATCGTGATATTAACAACAGAGGTGCGCCCTTTCGCCCACTCACAAGTGGATCTCCTCATGGGACCCCAATTAAATTTTTCAATTCAGTTTATTTTGTATAGCCCAACATCACAAATACAAGTTTGCCTCGGAGGGCTTCACAATCTGTACACATGACATCCCTGTCCCGGGACCTCACATCGGATCAGGAAAAACTCCCCCAAAAAGATAGTAAAAACCCTTTCACAGGGAAAAAAAGTGGAAGAAACCTGAGGGAGAGCAACAGAGGAGGATCCCTCTCCCCGGATGGACAGAAGCAATAGATGTCATGTGGCCAGAATGAATAACGTAACGGAGTTACAGCACATTCAATGAATGTGACAGAAATGATTCATATGAGTAGTATGCATGGTCCATGATCCAGATAGCCACGACCCATTAAGCAGAAGGAGGTAGAGAGGAGGGGCATCCCAGGGGCAGTGGGAGGAGAAAGCAGGGCCATGGCAGCTGGCAGGACGGCTCCAGGCCAGTTGCATCAGCAGGGCCATGGTTGTATCAGCAGGGCCAGGGGGAGGACCAGGGAGGGCAGGAGATTACCGATCCTGTCTCTAATATCCAGAATCTTACCATTGAAGAAGTTCATGAAGTCATTACTACTGAGGTCTATAGGAATACACGGATCCACCGAGCTATGACTCTCAGCCAGCCTGGCCACAGTGCTAAAGAGAAACCTAGGGTTGCTCTTGTTTTTCTCTATTAGTGATGAGTAGTAGGCTCCTCTGGCATTACGGAGGGCCTTCTTATATGTTCTCAGACTATCCCGCCAAACCAACCGGGACTCCTCCAGACCGTTGGAACGCCATATGCCCTCAAGCTTCCGGGATGCTTGCTTTAATATGCGGGTCTTAGGGTTGTACTATGGAGCGAGCCTCCTTTGCTTAATGATCCTCTTTTTTAGAGGGGCTATCGAGTCCAGTGTCACTCTCAATGAGCCAGTAGCATCATCGACAAGCTGATCAATCTGGGAGGGAGTAAAGTTAGCACAGGAGTCCTCTGTTATATTGAGACATGGTAATGAATCAAATACAGAAGGAATCGCTTCCTTAAATCTAGCAACAGCACCGTCAGTTAGACATCTGGTGTAAAAACTCTTGCCTAACGCTGTACAATCCGGTAGTATAAACTCAAAAGTTATAAGGCAATGGTCTGATAAAAGAGGATTCTGTGGAAACACTACTAAATGCTCCACGTCAATGCCATATGTAAGAACAAGGTCGAGGGTGTGGTTAAAACAGTAAGTCGGTTCCTGTACTCTCTGACAGAAGCCAATCGAATCCAACAATGAGCTAAATGCAACACTAAGGCTATCATTGCTGACATCCACATGTGTATGTCCCCACAGTGTGCTGTGCAGCCCAACCTGACTCAGCGGGTTGAAACTCCCTTGACAGATGGCTGTTAAGAAGTGTAGAACTATGTGGTTCATAATGAAACTGTGGGGAACGCTGCCTCAAAAAAAGTCTGACAAATGGCCTCATCGCTCCTTAAAAAGACAATTTGACAAAGATGAATTGCTTTAATGAACGAGTGGAAATAATTGATATTTGTCACATGGAGGGATTACTGAATGGCCTCATCACTGGGTGGGGGTAGGAGCACTGGATGAATTATGTCATGTACAGAAAACCAGCTGCCACATCTAGTACATCCACATGGGTTGTCTGTGTATTCTGCAACTGACAAGAGATGTGATTCATTAAGGCAACTCCCCCCGTGATTCCATCAGAGTCCGTCCCCCCACTCAAATTTTCTATAGTGCTGCTGTAGGCTTAGACTGCTGGGCGGCATCTCAGGATACACTGAGCTCCTCTCTCCTCTTCACTCTCTCCTTCTGGATGAATTCATGTCTCTTCAATGCACATTACTAACTCTACTTCTTCCCGGCAGCCATGGATCGTGTCTGGAGCCGGTCCTGCCCCCTGCCATCTGGATTGTGTGGTCCATGCCTACTACTCATTATATGAATACTTTCTGTCATATTCATTGAATGTGCTGCAGTGGCGGGCCGTGAATTTTCTACCTGCGTAGCTGTTCGTGGCACGGGCGAACAGCTGGCGAAACAGAGGTGAAATGTGATTGGACAAGAGCGTTAAGCAGAGCACCAAACCCTTCAGGGTCTTAGGCCTTTTTCTCGATTTTACATAATTTGTTAAATTCACTTTTTAAAGGCACTTGCATATGAGATATATGTGGTACATCTAAAATTGCAGAACAATCTCAACTCTCTATATAATGAGGTACAATTGTCATAAGGCACAAGTGTAAAATGATAATATGGGCCCTAAAGCTGAAAAACTGAAGTTCAATTTTATTTAATTCTTCATATCTCCTGTGAAAACATAACTTTACTCATGTGGGCGAAACGTTTTGGTGATGGAAATGAGTTTACCAAAGGTCTTAGGTTCACAAAAGCAGTGAAATCTATGAATACAATGGTAGATACATCTAAATAAATGCCTAATACCAAATTTTGTATTATCGTTTTTTTGAGTAGAAGTGTCTGTCACTGCTTCACAGTTGTACCCGAGCATAACCTCATAGAGCCACCAGCCTGCTGTAGACACTTAATGTGGTACGTGAGGCTTATTAGTGCAATTGTTTCACCCTCTTTACTGAACAAACTTAATTATTAATTTCAACCTGATGATTGACATGGGTTGGTAACTTTGGCAGTGTCAGAAATGGTATTAGGACTTCCGGTTCTGCCAAGCTCCCGTATGGTTTTGTAAATTAACCCCCAAAAACAGTTGTTTTGCCAATACCAGTGCAACTTTTGTTTAATAATGGAGAAAGGGGTTATTACTCGATGTAGGACAACGACAAACATGACAGAATACAATCCCTAACGGGGACAAGACAGCTGATGCTGCTCTCAAGGCCCGTGCGCACATGGCGAGGACAGCTCCGAGGATAGCCTGCGAACCATTCTCAATAAAATTCTAGACATCAGAAAAGATAACAGGGTTCAACTCATGGACATTAAACAAGCATTGAAGCGCGCAAACGACAGATTGCATGAGGCAGAGGGGAGAATAGATGAAACTATGACTGTACATCAAGCAACATCAACGCTAATTAAGCGGCTAATGCAGCGCCAAGCTAATCTGGAAGCCAGGCCGAGCGTAGGAATAATTTAACAATTTATGGAATACCCAAAGATAAAGAGGGCAGCGACATGGCTTGTTTTGTGGATAACTTACTAAAAAACGCCACTACACCGTTGCATAGACAAATTGATGTTCTAATGGCAAAACAGGGCAAACTAGATCTATGGAGAGACTTTTACCCATCAGGCCGTGATTATACATTTTACTCATGCCCCCATGATACATAATTAAGGATAGACATGGGGGACTTGAGAGAGAATGGAATTTATTTGTGCGTAAGAGAGATCACCATATAATGCACAGCTGTGATATTGGAAGTATTTATTTATCTGATCATACACCTCTGTCATGCACAGTGCATATTAGCGATAAGACAGGAAAAACCCTTTGGAGGTTAAACACAAGTATTTTAAACAACCCACAATTAAAGACCCAAATGAGAAAGGAAATAAAAATGTTTCTGGAAGAAACTGTTATTGGAGAGGTTGATTCAGCTATAGTTTGAAATAAGTCATCTGGGGGATAATTATATCTTTCTGTGCCCATGAAAAAAAGACAAACAAGTACGACTACTAAACTTTAATAAAGAATTAAAAGATCTCGAGACACGACATAAAAGAGAACAAAAGACAAATGTGTTGACAAAAATGAAGAAAATCAAGAACGAAATAAATCAATTATATTTACAAAACAGAAATATTATGAGTCAGGCTCAAAATCAACAAAACGTCTGTTGAGAAAGCTGCGAAAACAACCAGTGGACAGCACAATTTACAAAATAAGGGATTTGGTTTCTAAAACTGTACATTATGGGCAAGTGCCTTTCAAAAGTACTACAAATATCAATATACATAACCACAACTTGAAGGCGAGCAACAAATTAACAAATTCCTCAATTCCCCAACCTCCCTATTTTATCAGTAGAACAGATTCAGATATTAACGGCAGTGATAACTGAGACAGAACTAAAAAGCGAGGCAGTGATCTCTGTTATCCACAAAGAAGGAAAAGATAAAGTGGAATGTGGATCTTATAGACCAATCTCTATGTTGAATGTCGACTACAAATTATACACAGCCATCCTTGTCAAAATACTGGTAAAGATCCTTCCTCAACTTGTAAACAATGACCAGACTGGCTTTATCTCACAAAGACAAACCCACGATAACACATCGCTGCACATACTAAACCATATCCAACAGAATAATCTTGAAGCCTACCTAGTCAGTCTGGATGCTCAGAAGGTCTTTGACTCAGCGAGCTGGCCTTTCTTATATAAAGCCCTTGAAAGATTTGGCATGCACAACAATTGTATTAAAGGTATATGCTGAACCATTGGCCTGGATACAAAATAAATGGGTATCTCTCAGAAACCATAACACTAGGGCGCAGAACAAGACAGGGATGCTCAATTTCTCCACTGCTTTTTGGGCTTTATATAGATCAGGGGTTTTCACGTAATGTTCAACAAGGTCCAGTTTGAGAAAATGAAGTAGCTGCAGTTCTTTCAACCTCTTCAACTGACTGTCAAATCAAATAAATAAAATCTCAACAATATTTATTGTCAGTTTTCACATTTAACTGGACAAATTATAAATACTCTAATAATAAATAAATATCCTTCTCTCATTTCCATTGCAATAAGGGCTGGATTTAAAAATGAAAAAAACAAACATTACTGACTCATTTTATAAAAATAAATGTAACTTAAATGTCTTTGCCCTGTAGCTTTGAATTCAGTTAATTCAGGTGTCTATTGATGTCAATCAAAAAAGCCCAGATATTTTTTCTTACAACCCACTTTTGGGTCGCGGACCCGTTTTCAGTGGGTCGCAGGTCCATGCCTGAGCGGAAAAAAAATTGTAAGAAAAAAAGTCCTGTGCTTTTATTTTGAAGGGGACTTCAGTCTATTCACAGTCCTTAATGCTGCATTCACACCTCGTTTTACTTCCGTGAGTTTACTCGCCGGTCTATTTGTGATCGTTCATCCGCGATATACGGGCCGGAGAGGAGGAGAGGCTTATAGTCATGAAAACATCCACCATGGCATAAATAACCACTATTTCTGCTTTACATGTTGTGGAAGTCCCACAAACATCAGAACGTCAAACGCCCTCGTGTCTGGGTTTATAATATTATCCGTGAATGAGGCACACATTTTCACGTTGCGCCATTCGCGTCATTCACGCTGCCCGGAGGAAATGCACATTACTCACATCCATACACGTCTGTGCAGTGACTCTGCATGTAATCTACGCGCAACGCTTCTGCTGTGAAAGCAGCGTTAATCTGTGAGACTCTTGTAAGGTGCAAAAAACATCCCCAGTTCTCCCAGTATGAATCCCTCCAGACTCAGGGCCATGTCAGTGTTACACCTCAGGTTGAAGTGAGTGCTGCTTCATGTTTTTCAGTATTTACTGATAAGGTAATCAGAAGAAAGGTTAATGTTGTGTACTTGAATCTTTTTTTAATTGCTTTTTGTTTCATTTAATTTGAGTTTGTGAGTGAGTGAGTATTCTCAACTAAAGTTACATAATTTTAGTCTTTTTGAAACTGCTTCTCAGTAATTTATGTTGTTATGTACACTCACCTAAAGGATTATTAGGAACACCTGTTCAATTTGTCATTAATGCAATTATCGAATCAACCAATCACATGGCAGTTGCTTCAATGCATTTAGGGGTGTGGTCCTGGTCAAGACAATCTCCTGAACTCCAAACTGAATGTCAGAATGGGAAAGTAAGGTGATTTAAACAATTTTGAGCGTGGCATGGTTGTTGGTGCCAGACGGGCCGGTCTGAGTATTTCACAATCTGCTCAGTTACTGGGATTTTCACGCACAACCATTTCTAGGGTTTACAAAGAATGGTGTGAAAAGGGAAAAACATCCAGTATGCGGCAGTCCTGTGGGCGAAAATGCCTTGTTGATGCTAGAGGTCAAAGGAGAATGGGCCGACTGATTCAAGCTGATAGAAGAGCAACTTTGACTGAAATAACCACTGGTTACAACCGAGGTATGCAGCAAAGCATTTGTGAAGCCACAACACGCACAACCTTGAGGCGGATGGGCTACAACAGCAGAAGACTCCACCGGGTACCACTCATCTCCACTACAAATAGGAAAAAGAGGATACAATTTGCAAGAACTCACCAAAATTGGACAGTTGAAGACTGGAAAAATGTTGCCTGGTCTGATGAGTCTCGATTTCTGTTGAGACATTCAGATGGTAGAGTCAGAATTTGGCGTAAACAGAATGAGAACATGGATCCATCATGCCTTGTTACCACTGTCCAGGCTGGTGGTGGTGGTGTAATGGTGTGGGTGAGATACATAAAACCCTTGCGAACAGTGTGATATAATAAAAGCAGACTATTTGGACACAATTGTAAGGACCTAGGCCCTCATGATTTGTATTTATGGTCAAGAGAAAATTCTCAATATGAAAATCAGTTTTTCTAAACCACTCGTACGGGCCACTTCTGAACAAATTGGTACGAGGGTTTTTTCAATAACTCCTGATGGGGTTTAATGGTATTCTTTTTACCATGAACCGTTGAATTATATGGTATTTCTTATATCAATATCAATCTGTTTTTTAAATCTTTTACAATATCTCCATTTGCACAAGCTCTTTGTATCCCTTGACTAGATGTGTGCCTTTAATACAATTCAATTCAGTTTATTTTATACAGCCCAAAATCACAAATACAAATTTGCCTTGGAGGGCTTTAGAATCTGTACACATCCCTGTCCCGGGACCTCATATCGGATCAGGAAAAACTCCCCCAAATAAAGATAGTAAAAAAAGGGGGAGGAAACCTTCAGGAGAGCAAAAGAGGAGGATCCCTCTCCCCGGATGGACAGAAGCAATAGATGTCATGTGACCAGAATGAATAACGTAACAGAGTTACAGCACATTCAATGAATATGACAGAAATGACTCATATAATGAGTAGTAGGATTGGTCCATGATCCAGATAACCATGATCCATGAAGCAGAAGGAGTACACAAGGAGTGGGAATCAAAGGCATGGCTGAATTCAAAGGCTGGCTGAAGCCGTTTATTGGAGATGATACACGGCCCTATTGCCGTTTTGCTATATTCCTGTCTCCTACAGCTTCCATTACAATTATGCAAATTAGGCAATGACGTCATTTAGCGACTTCTAGCGACTTTTAGGACAGCCAATAGCGAGTTTTCTTGCTGAGGAGTTGGCAACACTGGCCCGCAGCAGTGAGCTTTGCTGTCTGCTGAAGAGCGACAGCTGTTGTTACGACAATGCACTGGTATGGAAGCACTCACTTTCTCACAAACTATTGTAATATCGGTCATATTAGCAGTATGTGCATTTTTCCCCACACACACACACAGTGTAGGTCACACCTCTCTGCTCCAATAGCAACGGGCATTGGCCTGTTAGAGTTTAAACACTGTGCCTGATTGGAAACTTTTATTACTATTTTATTATTCATGTTATTCTCTTATTTTCCTTGACAGATGTTATAGACACAAGAATGTTGAGGTTTACACAACTCAAGTTTATTTTTATTTCTATTGTCTTTACATGTTTTAACATGCATGCTTAAGCAGAGAAGAGAACATGTTATAACAATACGTAGAGCATATGGCTTAACTGAATTGCATCAGTTCCAATATAAAAGGAATTAACAACCCAATTAAAATTACTTTTTTTAGGGCAATAAAAGAAATGCAGTGTTCTGTAGCCCTAATCCAGTTAACACACTTATATGTATTAGAACACTTAAAACTAAACAGAGTGGGTTGACCAGGTCGATAGTGCATTGTTTAAGGAGGGAAAGAAAAGAAGGGTAGCTATCCTGTTTAGTAAATCGGTGTACTACAGTAATGAGAACTTTCCAAGAAGCGGAGGACCGTTACGTAATGGTGATTGGAACTGTTGGCGCCATACAGATAACCCTCTTAAATATATATGCCCCAAATAAAGAATGCCCACTTTTCTTTAAAACGATTGTACTTATAGGAGGATACTTTAATTCTATGCTGAAGACCAAATTAGAGAGACTACCAGCAATAATAAGACCCCAGCCTAAAATGTCTAAGGACCTATCTGATATGTTGAAGGAGCTAGGCCTACAGTAGTGGATGTCTGGTGACATCTTCCCCCTGGGGAGAAAGATTTCACATTCATGTCCCAACTACATGAGAGCTATCGAGGATAGACTATTTCTGCATGTAAAAGAGAGACATACATCGAGTAAAGGAAAGAACAATTGAACCAAATACAATGGTTAATGGCCTAGTTCTTATGAAAATAAATGTAGTTCTAGAGAATCACTTTAGATACTGGAGGATCAATGTCTCACTGTTGGCAGACACTCAAATCAAACAAGAAATACAATCCGGTCTATCTGAGTACTTTGCCATAAATGATGATGGTAATGTTTCTTCCTCAATATTATGGGATGCTGGAAAGGCCACAAAGAGGGCGACAATTATTTCTATAGGATCTAGAATACAGCAACTGGAACTTGAATTAAAAAGATTAAAGAGAGAACATAAAAAACATAGAAAAGATGATCAAGAAGTTAGGCTGCTGTTGGATGAGGCAGAAGAAGCTCTCAGGTATATTATTAGAAAATACTACGAAAAGAGAAATAAAGCTCTACCGCAACATTGATCTCACAGCAACTCCAGAAAGCCCAATCTAACCGTGCAATTCCTAAAATTAAACACCCTGAATCTAACCGTCTTGAGACTCACCCTAAGGAAATAGCAGATGGTTTCGTAAAATACGACTAACAACTATCTATATGAGTCAAGAACAAAGCTGGGTTTACTGGAAAATATTATAAATCCTTGGTGAATTACCTCACTCCTTTACTATTGATAATATAAATCCATATATTCTGCAGATATTCTCCATTACTCTTCATGTCTATTAAAGTTCAGGTTAGTGAGGTCAGTACAACACAGCTATGCAGCTGGAGTTGGTTGTGTCTATGAAATGTCCAGTTCTCAAGGGAAGTCAGTCACACGCCTGCGCACTTCAACACTCACACCTGTTTATCAGTATGTTGACATTAGAGAAGCAGACTGGTCGTTGCACGTTCCAGTCCTGTGAGAAAAGATGAGAACATGATTCTCCTCCTCTTAGACAAGTTAGAGCCAATTAAATGGATGTTCATGACGGAAAACCGTGTATTAAAGAGCCGACCTTCCGGCTGTTCGGGGTGTTTTTGGACGGTCAACCTACGTGCTGACTGGACGACTCCCAGCTATCGCGATTGCAGCGCTTGTTACCTTACTTGTGATCAAGGAAAATAAATTCCGAGAACGAGAGAAGTTGTTTGACTGAGTTCTTCTGGACGCTACACCAGGCATCCAATAATTGACACATGCTAACACTATGAAAAGTAAATAACTATGTATTAATAACGGGAGACCCACCAAAATCATGGTCCGACTCCATCATCCGGTCCTACATAAAGAAGAAAAAGACTCCTTACAATGTACCAGTTATTGTCCAATAAGCCTTTTATGCACACACACACACACACACACACACACACACACACACACACACACACACACACGCACACACACACACACACAGAGCCAACACTCGCGCTAATTTCCTTAAAACATACACAGTTATTACAACTTTAACTAACCGTGTGCCTCTCCCGCCAAGTGCTGATACGTTACTGTTTCTAATTTGTATAAAAAACTGACCATATTTTCATTTGCTTTTGACATTCAAACGGCGGACATTGCGACTTCCTTTTAAAGCTTGCGGGCCGCCTTCAAAATAAAAGCATCTCATCTTACAGGAAACCAGTTAAATATAGCGTAGCTTAACGCAGGTAAAACACATGCAACGAAAACAACAACATTGATTAACATCTCTGGAGTCTCGCTCTCCGGAGCCTCGCTATCGCCGTCTGGAGCGCCAGTCTCACTCTCTGGAGCCCCGCTCTCTGGAGCCCCGCTCTCCGGAGCCCCGCTCTCCGAAGTCTGGCTCTCTGGTGTCCAAGCCTGGTGGCTTATGGTTGTGTTCACACCAAACGCAGTGCGAAGTATCGCGTCGCGTTTGGTGTGAACACAGCATTTATCGCGGTAGTTTACTCGCTCGACAATAATAGGGTGTTCACACCAAAGGCGGCGCGAATATTCTTGCCGCGTCAAAAGGGGCGTGGCTTATCTCTGTTGCTTCTCTCCGTGAAAAGAGCTGTCATTTCTGCTATCGACCATGGAATAAATAACCACTAGTTCTGCTTTATACTTGTTGTGGAAGTCCCAAAAACGTCGGAATATCAAACGCCTTCGCGTTTGGGTTCATAACACCATCCGTAGAACAGAGCTTGGTGAATTTCACCGACTGCTCCAGGAACTGCGTCTGGCTTATCTCCGCAAAACGTATACCGTTTCCGCCATCCACCATGGAAATAACCACTAGTTCATGTAAATTCCACATACGTCGGAACATCAAACTATTATCCGTAGTCCCACAACTGCATGACGGCCGCAACCAGCGCTACTTCAGGTAGAGCAGCAGCAGTTTGATTCAGCAACGGCTGGATGGCGGTGATGAGGGGCGGAGCTTCTCAACGCTGATTGGCTGACGCAACTTTGCGTCACACAATTTTTTTTGCGTCAAACGCCCTGTTCGCCCCGCGTCAGATGTGCTATTCGAGTCGCCTCAAAACGTTTTTTAGCAACCTACCACGTCTGTGCATTGACTTTGCATGTAATCTGGTCGGGCATCAAATTCGCGCCGCATTTGGTGTGAACACAGCATTAGGCGGAATTCTGTATGCTTGTCAGGCTAAACACACACTACGCACACAAACTTGCATGATTTAGCCCTTGTTTTGTCTGCTGGTTTGAATTTTCTGCTCCAAATTGAAGAAGATTCACACACATATCCTGATGGCTTGCTTTTGTTTATGGAGCACATATAACTGTCCGCAGAAAAGGAACTTGTTTTGTACTTTTCTCAGGTATTCAGGCGCTCTGTGTCTTATAATAAAGAAGAGAAACTTCTGGAAGTTGGACAACCTGTTTATACAGTTGTGGCTGATGAAAGTAGAGCTCATATTTCTTTCAGTGAAAAACAAAACTGTGATATAATCTCTATATGCCATCTCTCCCACAGAATGCAGAAGTCTGTCTGTGGAAGTGTGTGTGTCGTTGTATGCCCATGTAGGACTACATATCACTACAACTAGCATTTCAATAAAAACAGGAGGGCTGTGCCTCTCAGTATCTCTCTCGTGCCTCATCATCAGATCTCCTTCCTCTCAGTGGAAATCTAAAGCTTTAAGAACTGTGACCAAGTTAATGACGAAAAGGAATCGAGAGGCGAGCATGGTTTATACTTTATACTCACAAGGCAGCACAAACAAGTCATATTTTCAGGGCATTTGGATGTTGCCTTGATGTTGTTTATCAGTATCTGAACCAAGATGTGCAGAAAAAGAAGAGCAACCTCTGCATGCAGCCATTTGGCCGTGACATTCTCTAATGTGATTAAGATGAGAAATGTATTTAATGAATGAAATGAGCAACTGAGCCAATTTTCCATGCGTGTGTGTTTTTGCATGTTTGTGTAAAGTTTAAGACATCCACCTGGAGCGACTGGTGAAGGGAGGTAATTACAGCACACACTCCAGGACCAAAGATAATGCCCATGTAATATCAACCATGGTGCTCAATACTCCCCATAAACTAATGTTCAATGGAAATAACAACTTAGTGACAATTTTAATTTTCTTGGCACCTCATCAATAGCACAAAAGGAGTGGCACTCTAGTGCAACTCCATGTGTTGGGTTCAATTCAGTTTATTTTGTGTAGCCCAAACATCACAAATAAAATTTGCCTCGGAGGGCTTTACAATCTGTATACATACGACATCCCTGTCCCAGGACCTCACATCGGATCAGGAAAAACTGTCATGGGGAAAAAAGGAAGAAACCTTCAGGAGAGCAACAGAGGAGGTGCCCTCTCCCTGGATGGACAGAAGCAATAGACGTCATGTGACCAGAATGACCCACGTAACATTGAGTTACAAAACATTCAATGAATATGAAAGAAATTATTCAAATAATGAGTAATAGGCATGGACCACGATCCAGGCACAGCCACGACCCATGAAGCAGAAGGAGTTAGAGAGGAGGGGTATCAGCAGGGCCGCCATGGCAGGAGGTAGGAGGCAGGAGACAGGAGACAGGACCGGCTTCAGAGAGCCTCGATCCGTGGAAACTTGAGGCGAGGAAGCACAGAGACTCCCGGGAAGAAGTATAGCTAGTAATGTGCATTGAAGTAGAATTAGTAATGTGCATTAAAGATGCATTAATTTATCCTGACGGGGAGAGGAGAGAGAGTGAAGAAGAGAGAGGAGCTCAGTGTATTCTACACTGTAAAACCTGATGAGTAAAGTCAACTCAAATAGTTTAAGGAAACCGATTGCCTTTAACCATTTAAGTTAAATAACTCAAATCCTTTTAGTGGAAAAGTATTTATTGTTTTGCATACTTAAGTAAATAAATGACTAGTACTAACTCCATTATTTGAAGTAGTGTCCTATTTTATGCTGTGCTCTGCTGGGGGGGGGGTGGCATTACTGTAGATGATAAAAACAGGATCAATAAGATGATCAGAAAGGCTGGCTTAGCAATTGGCCTTCCCCCGGACTCACTAGAGGTCACTATAGAAAAAAGAACAAGGGCCAAGTTATAAACAATTGTTTCTTTTGAAGGCCATCCACTACACTGTGTTTTTAAAGGACTCAGAAGTACATTTAGTGACCGATTCAGGAAGCCAAAGTGTTCTACTGAACGACTCAGAAGGTATTTTATACCAGCAGCAGGTAGATTTTTTAATGTGGTTTTTAGATTTTTAGATTTTTAGATTTAGTATCTGATGTCGGTCAAGTGTCTTGTTTCATTTGGCCTTTTTTGTTGTTGGTGTTTGTTCTTTGTAATTTATCTGTTGTTGTCTGTATAAGTCTGACTTTTTGATGACACATATGAGTTTCCCCACTGGGGATTAATAAAGTTTTTCAAATCAAAAATCAAATGGATCAACTGGAGAGACCCAAGAGACTTGCCAGAGCACCCTAGTGATAAGGAGTCCAGTCTTGAAGTAATACATGCGTGAATCGACTTTTCTGCATCGCTCTGAGACCAGATGTGCCTGATTTTTGAAATGTTACATAGGTGAAAAAAGGCAGTCCTTGAGATCTCTTTCACGTGGGTCCTGATAAAAAAGATGAGGTTCTGAGATTCCTTACGGTGGTGGTGGATGCCAGAGCAATGCCATCCAGAGAAACCATATCATCAGATAATTGATTTCTGAGGTGTTCTGGGCCGACTAAAATAACTAGTCTTGTCCGAGTTCAGCAGCAGGAAGTTGCAGGTCATCCAGGTTATTTAAAAATGTCATCGACCTCTAGTACTGCCTCTGAAGCTAAGCAAAGCTTAAGACGGCAACAGGACAAACTCTTGTGCTTAAATTCATGTTTATATAGATATAGTGCCCTTACTTATTTTAAAAAGTGTATCCCTGCCAGAAATGTAAATGGATCTATTTAATAAATGCCTAAAATCCAGGTAGATGACGGATACAGAAATCTGTGTCAAATAAAGGTCACATTCCTGAGTTGGAGCTGCCTCCGGCCCTTGTTGTGGCAGAATTGGTAATACTGCCAAAACCAGAGCCAAGCTGTACCATT
Organism: Taurulus bubalis; assembly: GCF_910589615.1. Taxonomy (NCBI): domain Eukaryota; kingdom Metazoa; phylum Chordata; class Actinopteri; order Perciformes; family Cottidae; genus Taurulus; species Taurulus bubalis. The sequence continues at coordinate 22,010,732 of NC_136601.1, forward strand.
GCCAGAGACAACATCAACTTACATTGAGTGTGTTCATGCTCCGTAGAAATGGTGGGTCATTGATGATTTGTCATACAAATAAGAGAACTAGTGCCTGAGCATTTATAACAAATATTTGTTGCCCCTGGTACTGGTAGTCAGGACTTCACAGAAAAGCATCACTAAACACTGCACTTACCCCGAGCTCTACTGAGCATTTCAGCATCCAACAACACATTTTTTAGGTTTTCTTACAGGAAACTCCTCTGCTATTGCATCACTGTCAGTCATAGGAAGCAGCTGTTTTCAGGAGAAAAGCCCTAAAAAACAACTGTAAACTACCCGTCAATCTTCAAGCAGCAGACAAAGCTTTGAAGCCAGATGTTATTCTTGCGGGTTAAAGCCCAAACTGAGCTAAAAGCTAAAAGTGAGAATGGATATTGGATATTGGACTCATCAGGTGAACAAACATGCCAGTGCAATTGGATAATTATGTTTTGTCTCTTGAATATGTAAGTAAGCAGCTGCTTGATATCATGTTCAACTTATATAAAGTGAAAATAAGTGACCAAGTGGCCAGAAAAAGGTTTGATTTGCCTGGTTTGTACATTCAAATATAGTTTTGTTGTAGGGATTTGGTAACCCAACAACCTGCAATCCTGTTCATATTACATATTATTATAACACATACAAACATACTTACATTTCTGGAAAACTTAAAGCAACAGTATGTAGCATTTTGGTGGATATATTGGCGGAACTAGAAACTGACGTAGTATGCAGAATGTTTTCTTTAGTGTACAATCACCTTGAAAGAAGAATTGTTGTGTTTTCTTTTCCTTAGAATGAGCAGTTTATATTCTCATACGGAGCGGATCATCTTGCCTGAGTCTGCCGCTATGTTTCTACAGTAGCCCAGATCAGACAAACCACTGAGACCACCGTAGTTCTCTTACACGTTTGGCACATTTGGAAATCCTGCCCGACTCTTTTGGAGGGATTTCAATTGTGGGCTGAGGGAGAATTAAGAGGTATCAGTGTTGCCAGATCGGGCTGGGTTCTGCCCAGATGGGCCTCTTCACCGCATCGTCACCTGAAACTAGGGACGTCTGTTGGACTCTCAAGATGTATTTTTACAAGCTAACATTACTACCTCATAACTAAAAACTCATATACAAATACATCTAAGCATCATATATTGGTCCTAAGTGAACGGCACAACATTGAGTGATGACAACGTGCCGTGCATATTACCGTCAACAGGGTGTCTTGCTAAGGTGCTAGGTACAGTTCTGGGTCCACTGTGTCTCCACCAGTGCATTCTGAGGACTGGCTCCATTTTACTGGAGTGTCTCTTAGAATTATTTATAGATAGTTGTTTATCATTTGAATGTGTGAACCCAGTTATTTCTTCAACATAAAGAGCATTTTCTTAATTCATAAATAAAAAACTACATTTATTTATTTATGAATTCATACATGTATTTTTCAATGATTACTCAGATACTTATTGACTGTTTTATGTTATTTTTCATTTCCTTTTCATTGTCCAATAAATGTCAAATGTTTAACAAAGAATTAGTCTTTATTATTATTTATTTGTTCATAGATTTATAAATTACATTCCAATTAATTTGCAAATACATGTATTGATGACTATACATAGTTCAAAGTTCTTCACATTTAAAGACAAAATATAGAATTATAGTAAAAACACAAGAACATTTGTTAGTAGCTGGGATTTGAGGGATCCAGGAGATCTAGTTAATTAGGGGATGACAGATGAGGAAGTAGGAACAAATTTGTTAGTGAGAGGTGCTGAGGTAAGAGAAGGCCAAGCTGTGGTAGGCCTCTTTCATTTATAGAGCTTTCTCAATAAAACAAGATATTTAAGTTCACACAACCCAGGCAGAGGAAGAGAGAAGGTGTCGTGAGAGCAGAGCAGAAATGGAAAGAGGGTTGTCAAGAAATGGAGAATAGAGGTTATCAGGCAACCTAACTGCAACATGTGCAGACGGTGAATGAAAGGGGATAACAACGCACCAAAAGATGAATACTAACACGATTGCCATTTCAATTTATAGCTGAAGGGTAAATAATACATTTCAGAGATCATCAAGATCAGAGCCATTTAAAGGGCTACCAAAAGAAAACGATTCATGGATTTTTCGACATGAGCGTACAAGTGGAAATATTGTGTTTCAAGCTTCACACAATCCAGGAGTAAGGCATTACAGCACATTATTCGACTGACATATGAACCTTGGGCAATACGATGTATCTATTGAGAGGCAGTTTAGTGGGAGTTGGAAGCTGCCTTCCTCTGGAGACTCGTCATGAATACATTACCAAATGGCTTTCTAGCAAAAGACAGCTTCAGAGAGCTGGCACTGGACAAAACCTCATGTGTAACAGTCCCTGGGCAGCCATTGTGAAACCACATTCAGTTTCACCAAACAATATATGGAGACTATCACATCCAATTTAGGAAGCCATGGTGGTGTCGTATTAAATTAGAGATCCAATTTAAGTCTAATGATCCCATTTCTTTGAAATGATCAAATCTTTAAGACCACATATCAGCATTTTGTCAGTATTGTTCTCAGTGGCCCGCTAGTGTATGTGAGCTAATTTACCACCTATCAATCTTTACTTTTTCTACATGCATTATTAAGCACTATTCACACACTTTACTGGTCACTGAATTGCCGACTGGACATACACTTGCTAGAACATTTTAAGATTTGTCGCTCTCTGATTCAGCAAGACTGTGAACTTCAAGACGAAAATAGAGAAGTCTTTGACTCACAGAATCAGACAGAATTTATGCATCAAAACACCAAGACCACATTAGTGGTACTATTAACAAGTGCAGTCCTAGGCTCCCTGTACAGTATGAGAATAATTATGGGATGGCATTCTCTAGTTTGAAAATATAATATATTACACAGGATTAATTACACAGATAATCGCTGTAATTATTCAAAATCCTATCCCCTGTGAATGTTAGCCCATATCACCAGCTGTCTCCAGCAGCGTAGAGTTTGGCAATGGGAGAATCGAAACGCTGCTCAGTCACCAGAGACCCACCGTCAGAGTGATGCTGATGGTAATTGCGGTGGATCAAGAGTCCCATCTTTTTAATGCAAAACCAGATTAGGGAAGGAAAACAAACTCATTTCAGCTTTGTTCCATCAATAGCTAAGACATACACATTAAACACATGATTTGTATTTAACAAATTCCAGAAAACAAATTAGGGCATCGTTCTGACCTGGGTTCATCAGATTGGGTCAGAGTAACAGTAAAATATACATGTATTTTCCCAGTGGATACAAGTTATTTGTTGAGTGTGTGAGAGGAACTCGACTGTAGTTTCCTCACTCTTCCCTCCAGCACTTCTTCTTGCCCTTAGAAGCAGATCTCAAAGAGCCTCAAAGGGAATACAGTCAGGCTCCAGAGGAGTGGAGGGAACAGTAGATCATATTAGAACTGTTGTGGCCACTGTTTATCTGGGCACGCACACACACACACACACACACACACACACACACACACACACACACACACACACACATATATATATATATATATATATATATATATATATATATATATATATATATATATATATATATATATATATATATATATATATATATATATATTTCCTGGCATCACCTTCCCCTATTTGTTGTGTAATATATCTTATATCTATCTATCTCTAGCCTAGTGTCAAGTGACAAGTGGTCACCAATGGTAAGACCAGGTGCCCTTTTGTCAGCCCAGGTTCCACAACAATAACCCCCAGCTCGAGGCAAAGTACTCCTTCGTCGGGCCAAGCCCCCTATTGGTTAGGTCCAATACCACTCTGATTTGACCTTTGGAACCAAAACCATGCAAGTACTTTACACACTCTAATCCCTCCATCTTGTTTGCCAAGGTTTATTGTTGACAGTGGCGGGCCATGCATTCTTGACCTGCACCTTCAACATCAAGTCACAGCTGATAGAGTGACTTGATGTGATTATCATAAAATGTATGGGATGCACTTTTTTTAGAAAAATGTAGTAATACATGCCTGAAGTAAAATGGATGTACTCATTCATAAAACATTTATGACATTATAACAACAATGCTTATTATATGCATTCCAGCATGAATCCCACAGATTAGAAAATGTTAAATTTGGTCCTACTCAATGTATTGGCCTATTAAGCAGCTGTTGCCTTATATTCAGCAGCATTTAAAGCTTAACGTATAAATTGTTAATCAATTCTGTTTTACACCTTTAGTCCCACTTCAGTCCAACAATTACAACACATTTATTTCCTTCGTTTTTTAATATAGGGCCAATAGGCCTTGTTTACATAAAGGTATTCCCTGCTTTTGAGTGGAAATTAAATGAAACAATGAATTAATTGTACTTTATATTATGTTGACTATTTGACGTATTACAGAGTGTATATCTCAAAGTTTAGTGAGGATGCTGTTTTTGAATTATTGAAATGTTTCTAATAGCAGCAAATAATCACACCTGTTGTTCTCTGGGGGCTGAATATTGAAAGTGGATACTTCACATAACTCTGTTATAGATTTAATAACAACTTCAAACACATTCACACCATTTATTTATTCCATTTTAAATTTAAGGCCAATGCAAACTTTTACCTTGTTTTTTAGTAATAAATAAATTGATCAATTATTCTGACTATAGTTAACAATCAGGCTCACGTGTGTTGATAGATCATCACAGACTGTTGTCACAACTCTTGTCCTCTGGGGTAAAAAATGACCCCGTCTGGTTTGGCTGTTTAAAAAGTTGAATCACAGAGGTGGCTGATAATTTATACTTTATGCTTTATAGTCAACTCATTACCTGATATATAAAACATGTCAATATCATTTTCAAAACTAACATTTCACAATAAAAACTGTCTAAATGTCCAGTAGTTGCATGCTGTAATGGTGGGATCTTTACAGATGTATGTATTGCATTTTTGGCACCTTTTTGATGTTTTGAGATCACTGAATTAGCCCCTCTTCCTTTTGGGTGATGGGCCAGAGGGGCAGCTGCTGCAGAGGTAGAGCTGGAGCAGAACCGCTGGATCTCCATGAACAATCTGGTAATCATCACATAGGGTGATAGGGCAACAGAGCATGGCTCTCAGTGAAGGCGAACTTGGATGAGAACCGAGCCCCGTCTGTTTTTGACAGCATTGCAGGGGGAAGCTTAGCTCAGTCCTCCGTACTGTCCCCACCATGTACAGCTGTCTTTGCAGCAGCTGCAGGCCGAGGGCACGTGAAGTGAAGAAGTTGTCACAGGTGATCGTTTTCCCCTGGAGACCTTCATGTCAAGGACAACTCACATGCCCTGATAGTTTTCCCAGCAGGTTTGCCAGTGTATACTTGCATGTTCCATGAATAGCTGGACCTGGCATCGAATGTGGCACATATTTTGTATCCCATAATTCCCTGGTTTACTCGGGATGTATACTGTTTGAATGGACAGCGACCTCTGAAAGGGACCAGGTGCTCATCCACACTCACATCAGTGCCTGGATCGTCCATCCACGGCAGGAGAGACACCCACTTGTCCCATGCACGGCAATCTTCTCATCAAATCAAATCACTCTTGAGATTTAATGAAACATCTTGAGTGTGATGGTTGCACTCGGCATGCCATAAACTAGCTGTAGCTTCTTCACTGGATCGGTACACGCTAGGGAGAATCAACGAACCAACATATGCCTGCAGGTCCATTGGATCCATCTGGCTCCACTTGTTGCCCCTCCTTGTTTGTCATGTTCAGCACCACCTCTTCGATAGGCGTGGGCAGAAACAGGTCAAGAGTGGAGTTCATGGCATCAATACGAGACCTAGGCGAGGGGAGGCGGAATCTGCTTTTATATTAACGAAGCTTGGTGTACAGATATCACAGTGTTAAAAGAATCATGTAGCCCTCACCTAGAAACACTTTTAATAGACGGCAAACCATTTTATTCACCGCTGAAGTTCTCCTCATTCATCCTGGCCGGTGTTTACATCCCACCTCAGGCCTGGGTGAGAAAGGTACTCCAACACCTGGCAAAGCAGTTCAACACCATGGAGCACAAACACTCAGACTCCCTGCTCATTGTTCTTGGGGACTTTAACAGAGCAAACCTCAGCAAAGAACTGCCAAAATACAGACAGCACATTAAGTGTAGCACCATGGACAAAAACACTGCTACACTGTACTAAAGGATGCATATCATTCAGTCCCTCGTGCAGCTTTGGGAGTCTCTGATTACTGTCTGGTTCATCTTCTCCCATCCTACAGGCAGAAACTAAAATGTCTGTGGTGGAGACTGTGAAAAGATGGACCAATGAGGCCTAGCTGGAGCTACAGTCCTGCTTTGCCTCCACTGATTGGAGGGTTTTTGAGGTGCTGCTACAGACCTGGATGAGCTCACTGACACTGTGACATCATACATCAGCTTTTGGGAGGACGTGTGCCGACTAAAATCTTCTGGATATACAACAACAATAAACCTACAAGGGTCCAGTTTGTGGACTTCAGCTCAGCATTCAACACCATCATCCCAGCCAAACTCTCCCAGCTCAGTGTGCCAGCCTCCACCTGTCAGTGGATCACAAACTTCCTGACAGACAGGACGAAGCAGGTGAGGCTGGAGACAACCACATCCAGCACACGGACTATATGCACTGGCACCCCCCAGGTATGTGTGCTCTCCCCTCTGCTCTTCTCACCCTATACCAGCGACTGCACCTCACGGGACCCATCTGTTAAAATTCTGAAATTCACAGATGACACAACGGTCATCGGCCTCATCAGGAACGGTGATGAGTCTGCGTACAGACGAGAGGTTGAACAGCTGGTCCTCTGGTGTGGTCAGAGCCACCTGGAGCTGAACAAGCTCAACACTGTGGAGATGAATGTGGACTTCAGGAGGAGCCTCCCAAAACCACCCCCCTCACCATACACAACAGCACTGTCTGCGGTGGAGAACTTCAGGTTTCTGTGATCCACAACCTCCCAGGTCCTGAAGTGGGCCTCTAACATCAACACCATATGGAAAAAGGCCCAGCAGAGGTTGTACTTCCTAATCCAGCTTAGGAAGTACAACCTGCCTCAGGAGCTGATCGTGTTCTACTCCACTATCATCCAGTCTGTTCTCAGTTCTTCCATCAATGTGTGGTTTGGATCGGCCACCAAACAGGACAGAGACAGACTACAACGGATAGTCAGGTCGGCAGAGAGAACTATTGGTTCCAGCCTGCCCTCCATCCTGAACTTGTACACCTCCAGAGTCAGGAAGCGGGCTGGAAAGATTACTGCAGAACCCGCCACACCCTGGACACAAGCTGTTTCAACTCCTCCCCATATATGTGTACTCACACGGCCAATAAAGCTGATTCTGATCATTTTCATCCTCAGCTGCCTCAACATTTGCATCCTCAGCTCCACTGTCACTATTGCTATCATTTTCTCCTTTTTCTGGCAGCCATTCATCATCACTGCCACCAGCATCATCCAACCTTGACTCAGGTGGTATTTCCTCCACTATCCTGTAAGCCTTTCTATCACGTTCTGCAGATGAGGTATTTCCAAGAACAGTAGCAGTAATAGGATGGATTGTAGTGATAAATGATGTCCAATTTAGTGGACGGATGATTAATCGTAATTTCTGCCCAATATAAAATCAATACTTTGAACATGTATGAATTATATGATTCCTTAGTTGTTACTTGATGTCACCAACATGTTCATACCTGCAAGTGTCTCTTTCCATTGAAGGATTGGCAAGATATTGATGAGTGACTGGGTCTTTCTGACTGTCAGCCATCTTAGTTTTGAGAAATGTATCCAGCAGCTTGCCACTGAGTGGCAGTGTATGGTATGATGCAACAACATTTGAATAGCTGTCCATTGTAGTGTCCTCTATACATGAAGGGTAAAAAATATATTCTGTACATCATAAGAAATCCCTCTTGGTAGGTTATTACATAGTGAATGTATTTTTACATTTTCCTTAAAAAAAGTCCAACTCACAGCAATATGTGATAATGTATTACAAAATGTAGGGAAATGTATTAGATGTGCATTGAGGTTTTTGTCACAAAAGCACATTATTACAAATGCAGGTGTTATTGCAAAATTAAGTAAAATAGTTTTTACAATTTGTAGATTTTTTTTTACTTAATGCATTATTACAAAACACTATACAAGGCACTATTAGCTGGTTTTAAGTTTCTTCAAGAACTAACTAGAAAGCGGAATGGGCTGGCTGGAGCTCATATAATTGGAAGGATCAGCCATCAAAAGTAGGGTAAGTGGTTTGATGGGCATTCATGACAGTTTGTGTGAGACTGTGACTCTGTGGTAGAGCAGGGCTGTCCTTTAATCATAAGATAGATGGATCCCCGGCTCCGCTAGTCCATGCCGATGTGTCCTTGGGCAAGACACTTAACCACTTCCTGTGGTGTGTGAATGAGTATGAATGTTAGTTAGAGTCTTAATAAGCAGGTGGCACCTTGCATGGTAGCTCTTACCATCAGTGAATGAATGGTGAATGATGACATGTTAAATCACTTTGAGTGGTCGGAAGACCAGAAAAGATCTATACAAGCACAATCATTTAGCATTTACTATTAGCGTAAAACAATCTAATCATTTGCACAATAATGTATGAATGTAAGGCTGTGTGGAATATTGTTTCATCCATAAGTAAGTCATATTTCAGTTTTTTGGCTGGAATGTGGTTGATATCTTGCTGACGCTTTGTCTCACAAGGGATTTGGTGTTGGTGGATTCTGTAGGTCGTAAGCTTTCCAGAAAGGTGCGCCAATCATGTGTGGCCTCAAGCTAGGGATATGAAAATTGATATTTCCATAACTTGGGTCACCTTCGAGTCCTCTCAAGTCATATTTATGGTTTCTGTTAATATTTATGGTTGAATTGTGTTATAAACATGTACAATGGACTTGTATGCTCTTGTATGGTCAGGCTGTGCAGTTTTGTTTGCTATGTCACATCAGTGGCTCTGGTATCGATTCATGGGAGTACGAGGACTTGGAGAGTGAGGAAGAGCTCCTGATGAAGAATTCAGCCTCCAGTTTTGGGGCGAGCAGGGGCTCATCAGGTAGCCTGCAGTGTGTGATGGTTATGAATGTTAGTTAGTCCTGATGGGTAAGTGGCACCTTTGCCTGGTAGATCCTGTAATCAGTGTATAAATGTGTGTGAATGGTGAATGTAGTGTTAAAGTGGTTGGAAGACTAGAAAAGTGCTTTCATCAATAGTCATACCAAAAGTCCATTTACCATTTGACTAACAACTTACGTGACAAAATGTAGTTATTTTACTTCAAAACGAGTGACAACAACAGCAGTCTCCTGGACGAAAGCCCTGAGTTTGATGAAATCTCATAGTGTAAGCACAAGGATTGATTCCTTGGCACAGGAGGACTTTCATGCAGCAATTCTTCAGTGTCTGTAAATGGATCTCTGCTCTCTCACTTGTATAATTGAATCAGACTGGCGGCTGTACAGCCTTCACGCTTACCTTACACCTAATGAACGGGCAAATCGAATTGCTTTGTAAACTTGATCCTTCTATGGTATCAAGTTCTATGAATTGTCTGCTTTTACTTTCATGGCATCTCATTTCAATTCCTGGAATGGAGAAGCGCTCTGGGTGTTACTATAAAAGAACCAAGACGCATGTCATCACATGACTTGGAGTTATAAGGTTATTATTACTGAACCAGAAATTAGTGATTTTCCCATTAGCTGAAAGCATTTTCAGCATTGTGTCCCATTATTTCCATGCGTAAATGTGTTTTCTGTATAATTTAGTTAATACAGGTTTTGATGATCTTTTCAGTACTGGGATGTGACCTGAACAGTTCCACAAGATACTCTTGCTGGACTACCCCACTAAAAACCGTAAAACTGAAAGGCAAGTTCACCTTAATTGACTTCTTTAAAGGGACCACGGGAATCTTGTCCCAAGGCACTTATTGGTCAAGGCCATTTTCCACCCTTTGCAACTTTAAAAAAAATAATTAAGTTGAATTGCTTTAAAGCAATTTTGACTTTACTTTAATGAAAGGAATGTGTTTTCCCTTCAGTTCCCTCAGTGGTTTTCCAATTACCCAGCATGTGATGGCCATAACACATCCTTAATGCATGATTTTACAATAACTATGTGTTCATTTGTGCACTCAAACTGTGACATTTCAATGCACTGAGTATGTGCTTTCTGCTTTCATTTGATAGAAATATGTTACTATAGCTGACACCTTGCAGAAATAGAGGCAAGGGTAGAACCCATGGCTGTGCAGTGTTTATTCCACCCCCACTGTTCTGCAGGCCAGGAAGCGTTGCTGCTGGTGACGGAGCAGCTTTTAATTGGCTCGTGGTTCAGTTTTACTGCTGTTACAAGTGTCACACAAACACATGCAAACACACATCTACAACATGTGGAGCTGAAGGAACTGATGTATAATTTGCACGGGATTTGAAATAATAATGTACGTTTGTGTGTGAGCTAGCAAGTGTCTTCGATGGGGTATTGGAAGACATAAAGTAAAAGCAAAAAAGGAGGGGAGAGAAAAGAAGAAAAATACAAATTAGTGATTCATGAAGAAGAAGCTGTCTTGATTGTTTGCTAGCTAGCTATGTACTGTATATATATAGAGAGATATATGGCACATATTGAACGACTACATTTGTTCTGTTTCGGCATCTAATGGTCTGGTTACTAAGCAAATTCTCTTATTTACACGTACCCTTTCTGTTTGCAACACCAGATTTTTTCCTAACTAGTTTAATTTAAAAGTCTTTGCTTCAATACATTCTTTAGTCGCTCCCAGCCTCTCACACTAAGTCAGTAGGTAGCCAGCTCACAGCTCACCATTCCCACCTGTCACTCAGGGAAGCTGTCACGCAGAGGAGGGGGAGGCTTCATGTGCAGGAGCTAGCGAGACAGGAGCCTGGTTTGGCAGCTGGATTTCTTTCAAATCCCTACAACCTATACATCAAAACGAAGCAGTTTGTAGCTGCATGTGTTGATATCCTTCCCTAAAAAGAACAAAGATGTGCTACCTATTAATGAAAAGTAATTAAGTTATTATATAGTCAATGGACAGCTAGTTTGCCTTTGACTGTGGGCATAAGCCTGCCATTGGCTGTATTGATAATATTTAATCAATTTGATGATTTAAAGCACAAACATGTCATTGCCATTTGTATGCAATGTATGCAATATATGCAATTGTATGCAAGATGGTGCTGCAGACGGCTGCCTCGGTGTGTTGGTGCTTATTGTTTTGTGTTGTTTTTGTACCGGTTCCCCCCAAGGATGCGTTCTTTCCCCTCTGCGTTCTTCTCCCTGTACACCAACAGCTGCACCTCCAGTCACCAGTCCGTCAAGCTCCTTGGAAGCAGCACGTGAAGCTGGGGAAACACGTGTCAGGCTCTCGGACCATCAGCACCGGTTCCCCCCAAGGCTGCGTTCTTCTCCCTGTACACCAACACCTCCAGTCACCAGTCCGTCAAGCTTCTGAAGATCGCGGATGACACCACCCTCATTAGACTCATCTCTGGTGGGGATGAGTTCACCTACAGGTGAGAGACTGACCACCTGGTGACCTGGTGCAGTCAAAACAAACTGGAGCTCAACACTCTGAAAACAGTGGAGATGGTTGTGGATTTCAGGAAGAACGCAGCCCCAACCTCCCCTCTCACCCTGTGTGACTCCCCCGTCGACGCTGTGGAGTCCTTCCTCTTCCTCTGCTCCACCATAACCCAGGACCTCAAATGGGAGCTGAACATCAGCTCCATCACTAAGAAATCTCAGCAGAGGATGTTCTTCCTGAGGCAGCTGAAGAAATTCAAACTGCCAAAGAACAAGAGCACTTCTACACAGCCATCATGGAGTCCATCCTCTGCTCTTCCATCACTGTCTGGTACGCTGCAGCCACTGCCGAGGACAAGGGCGCATCATTCCAGTGTTGCCAACTCCTCAGCAAGGAAAGTCACTATTGGCTGTCCTAAAGGTCGCTAGAAATCGGTAAATGATGTCATCGCCTAATTCGCATAATTGTAATGGAAGCTGTAGGAGACAGGAATATAGTGATATATCATTTTTGTTTACTCATTAATGGCAGCTTGCTTTGAGTGGAACTGTTAGAAATCATCCTCACAATACAGGCATTATGGCCATGTATCATCTCCAATAAACGGCTTCAGCCAGTCTTTGAATTCAGGGTTTGATTCCCACTGAGGTGATTTATTTTAGTGTGACTGAAGAAACATTTGCATCCCGCTCTGTCAGCCAGGGCGGGATCAGCGGCGGCTTTGCGCATGCGCGATTTATTTTCAGTCTGTCTGGACACCAGCTGCAGTCTCCTCACTGCAGCTGGGAGTGCTGCGCGAGGCTCCTGTGAAACTGAGACTGCTCACGGCAGCACCCGCTGCTCGTTGAGGACACTAACTGCAGAACAAAACGTGCTTTCACGTCAGTCTCCAAGACACCATAAACGTCTCCGGTAACAACATAAAAAGTCGCTAGATTTATCACTAGTCGCTTTTGACACAAAGAGTTGCCAAGAGGGCTTGGAAAGTCACCAGATTTAGTGACAAAGTCGGCAAGTTGGCAACACTGCATCATTCACACAGCTGGATGGTGATTGGCTGCAATCTGCCTTCCCTCCATGACTTGTTTGCTTCCAGGACCCTGAAGCGAGCAAGAAAGATTGTAGCCGACCACTCTCACCCTGGACACAAACCTTTGGAGTCCCTTCCATCTGGCAGGAGGCTGCGGCCCATCAGGACCAAGACCTTACTCCACACGGACAGTTTCTTCCCGTCGACAGGCTCATTAACAGAGCCCCCTAACAGACATTAAACATGAAGCCTTTGAATTGCTATATGAGCTATTATTGTGGATATTCAAATACTCCCCAGGAACACTTTCCTCTTATTATTAGTCTACACAAAAATAGGCCAAAGAGAGGACTTACTCGACTTCAGTTCATAAATGAATGGTGTCAGCCCACACTCAGTAGAGTATTATCTACGTTGGTGGTGAGAGAACAATGCATAAGAGCCCACTCTTGTGTCATCTATCTATTAATAGATGACACTGTCTTTTCTTTTTCAGCCACAATCGCTGGCTGACTCAACTCTCCCAACAACACCAAGGTAAAAAACTGTATTTACATTTTCTATGGGCGACAAGCTTTTGACTTAACGATTACTCATCCTTCACACACACACACACACACACACACACACCTACACACACACACACACCACACACACACACACACACAACACACACACACACACACACACACACACACACACACACACACACACACACACACACACACACACACACACAAGGTAATGACATATACAGTCACACAGTGCATCACTATATGCACACAACCACAAACATGGCAGTGCAATTGCCACCCTGCAACAATTCAACAGCAGTGTTTTTAATCACAAATGTATCTGAAGATTTGCCAATATTCAGCTACAAGATCAAAGCAATATCACTTCTTTAATGACAGGCAACTAAAATGAAAGTGCCCGGACAGTAACAGTGCTTTGGTAAATTAAGAATCATCTGATATTAGACATTTTCAGAAAAATTTGACTGATTTGCCCACTTCTCTAATCTCACAGAGATGGGAGGGACCTGGAGATGACTGTGTCTTTCTGTGTGGAGAACTGGGATCTTTAGTGGACCCTCTTCATATTTACTTTTTGTCATAACAGACACGGCTATTGTGCGTTGAATTATTTGTCAACCATAATTCTGCCCTCCGAGGCAAATTTGTATTTGTGATGTTGGGCTATATAAAATAAACTGAATTAAATTGAATAATCCAATTGCAATTCATAATATAATGGAGAAATTAAGAACTTTACTCATTCAATAGAGTATAATATGAAAGTCATATTTAGTGATCATCATGTAAATGTGGCAGATTATCTAATCACAAATAAATACAGATTTATGTTTCTTTAACTTTACCTGAGGAAATAATTCCCTGCTGAATGTCATCAATGTTATCAACAGCACCTTTACACTATCAATGCCCATCAAGGCACTGGTGTTGGAAATGAGCATCCCAGAAAAAATAAGGTTCCCTCGTGCGAAAGGCAATGTTTTTTTAAATGTTTTTGTTGTTAGATGCCTGAAAAAAGGTCTGTGGTTAACACAAGCTGAAGTTATTTAAATGTTTTGTCCTACGATTTACAAACCGTCAGAAAGTAGCCAACTCACGCATGAAGCTCCAAGCTTTAACGTGAATAAGGCATTTGCTAACAAGTGCCTAAATGAGACGAGTTAACATCATCTATGTGTGTCGAGGAGGACCCACGTCATCGTGGTCTAGTTCCTTTATATGTTAGCATTTTACGTCATTGCATAAGTGCTTAAAAAATCATTCAAGCGGTGTTAATTTCTGATTATTATCTTGCTGAAAAATTATAGTATCTTTGTTTTTCTACTTGGTATTTTATTTAGGTATTTTTACAGTTTAACAAGAAATACAACCTTCAAAAGTAAGAAAGAATATAATAAATGAACCATGCATCTGGCCAAGTAGGGCCAAAAATGTAAGCAGCTAAATAAGTACAAATAAGAAAACAAAACGATCAAAACAACCATGCAACACTTCAACAACATTGTCAGTCAATCGTGTCAACCATAAATTCAGTCCAACATACAGATATATAACAAAAAAATATATTCAAAAAGTTCTATTGAGAGGGTTTCTTTAACTTAGGTTTACACGTATGGGGTTGCATCTTGGTGAAACATAGTGCTCGTCTTTTTCAGAGATACTGAGCCTCTAGAGCCAACAACATCCAGAAACCTGTGAGGTTAGGGAGGGCGACTCACCTGCCAATTTCCTTATTTTGACACATTTTTGGTCCATTTTGTCCATCTAGCTATGTATATGTCTTTTCTCAGTCTCAGAAGGAAGGTCATTGTTTCCATCTCGTGGATTTCTTTAATTATTTCAGTCCAGTTTTCTATTGAGGGTGTGTCGGTTTGTAACCAGTTACGACTGATATATATAATATATAATAATATTTTCAGGAGGTACCTGTCATTTTCTGTTATTCCTTTTGGTAGATCACCCAAATAAAGTGATTTGCATGTAAATTGAATCTGCTGCCCCAGAATATGTTGAATAATTGTCCAAGTGCTCTCCCAGAATATTTGTATTTTGGGGCAGCTCCAGAAGATATGATGGTGGTTCGCTGTCCCCTCCCCACAATTTATCCAGCATGTATGGTTTGTTGTTGTTAAGTAGGACTTCAATTTTGGGGTAATAAAGAAAAAAACAAGATTCTTCCAGCTGAATATACGCCAGTTCATAGAACAGGAAGTAGAAAACATGATTTCACACATATTCTCCCATTGCTGACTGGGTATTTCATCTTCTAGGTCTTTCTTATATATATATATATATATATATATATATATATATATATATATATATATATATATATATATATATATATATATATATATATATGTATATATATGTTTTGGTAGTTCCTCTGCTCTTTGTTATTCCCTGGTAAACCTTTGAAATTACTCATTTAGTATACTCGTGTATACCTGTACTGCTAATTGGATTATTTCATTATGCTCTATAGTTACTTAATGTTTCTGAATTTCTTTAAAAAACTAATGCCGCAATTGTAAATATCTGAAAAAATCTAACTTTTCCAAGTTGAATTCTTCCTTCAATGTCTGAAAACTTTGAAAAATGAAATTATTTTAAATGTGTGTTTGCCTAAGTGCTTATTTTCTGCAATAAATCCCAAATCCAAGGAAAAGATCAAGGAAACAGCGCTATGTTAATATCCGAAAAAAAAAAAATTGCAAACTTGTTGAGGATGATACATTATACACCAAACCAAGAGCTGACTGCAGCATAGCAATGAAAGCTATAACAAAGTAGTAATATGGATTGGATTATTATTTCATGTGCAGTGATTTAAGGTTTGAGCGCAATCTAAATTACAAGATGGATTTATTTTTTTATTTTTTAGTAGAAAATCATACTCTTTCAGGAAAAGCAATACACACGTTCATGTATGACCACAGCTGAAATTGCACAGCATGAAACATGCTGAATCAGAGCACAACATGTAGCAGTCCATAGTAGCACCACAGGACGACCGGTCTGCACACTGCTGCATGCTGTCCAGCTGAGGCAACGTGGAGCCACAAATAACCTGTATCTGCTTTTATGAGCGGTAGTTTATCACTCTGAATCAATAACTGCTTCAATTGCCAGGTTGGCTACACATTCAAGAGTCATGAAAATTTACTGAGCACAAAGAGAAGCATGTACAGGTTCAGTAAACAAAGGACAATGAAAGCTATCAAGAGAAGTATAAGAGAAGGACTGAGACCACTGAGCAAAACGCTCCGAGATATCAGAAATGAGAAATCTGTCCTGACGTTCATACATTGGACCGTGACATTGTGTAGTTTGTTTATAAATGGGTTTGTACCTGTGTCAGTTCCTGTCAAATGTCAAAATTCTGCAGATCTCTTTCTATTCATGGTTTCAAGTGTCAGCAGCTTTCTGTTTTATTTAGCCGTCAATCCAGTTCGTTGCTTATTTTGCGGCTCATTTGGCAGCCTTTCAACATGTCTGGCAAGGTTGAAAATAATCATGTCTCTTTCATTTTCTGCTCCTTCTTACCGAACATTTCATCAGGGTTTCTCACTTACTTTGACAGTAATTTGACTCACTTGAAATACCATTTTAAAAGGGAGGGTTTGGTGTGGAGTGGGAGGCAGGATGACTTGATTGCTTCTCATCCTGATTTTGAAAGCCTGTGTAGCTCGATATATCTGGCCTCATAAGTGATGACAGTGCTGCTGATGTTCATGTGCCTGGAGTGTATATTATCTATCTATCTATCTATCTATCTATCTATCTATCTATCTATCTGCTCCTTAAAATACTAAGGATGAGTCAAAATGCAAAGAACACATTTCCCCACTGTGGCACTAATAAGGGATTATTTCTATTCCTATCTATGTGAAGTTATCAAATAGTTCACTCTGAGCGAAATTGGTGGACCAATTAGCACATATTGCCATTCCTCTTGCGACTCTGCTAGTGAAATTAAGCCATTCGCAGTAACTGTACAATGAGGGAAGCGGGGAATGGATGAGACGGAGACGGAGTGCCCGGATCCAACTGGGAGGTTCTCTCCAGGTTCCCTAGGATTAAGGATATTGCAAAGCAAGACAACACTCCAATACCATCAAGTCCACCTGTCTGTAATGTAGTGGAGCTTCTAATGAGGACAAGACACGTCTGGTATGAACGGAATCACTTTACTGGTGAACTGCAGTATTATTAGTATATAGAAACTGTTAAAACGATTGAGAACGCGCTCTTGCACCCGACATGTATATATTTTCCACACGTAACATCAATATTAGTTAGCGTCAACAAGCACGTATCATTGTACTGTCTGCCTTCAAAGTAAAAGCACTTCCTGTTTACATTCTCTTCACAATAAGAGTAAATCCTGTAGTAAAACAAGTTTCAACACTGTCAAAAGGCTTTTCAGCCTGGGCAGTATTGTTCTGACCCCAAGGAGGAACAGGCTGTCGGATAAAAGATTCAAGAGACTTTTACTCATGCGATACAATCGCTATTTTGAAGAATAGAGAAAAACGATAAACTTCATAGGATATAGTGCACTTTCTGTTTATTTAGGCAAAGATTAAGTGGATTTTCTGTTTATTTAATTGCATTTTCTGTTTCTATTTTTTGGGTTAAGTGCATTTCTCTTTCTATTTTATGGGAAAAAGTGCCATTAATTTTTCTATTTTTTCTATTTTTCTTAAACCACTACAATGATTCCTATAACAAGCTGGTTTTGTTCTTATGAGTAGGCCCCCATTTGGTTTAGTGGGGTCTCATGTTTCCAAAAGCCTGTTTTTAATGTGTTATGCTGTTTGACCGACCTGAATGTCCCCACCATACACAGCCTCTTGTATCCTGTTGTTTGTGGATTTTAAAGTGAGGCATATTTCTTTGGTCAGACAGTGTGAACAGGGTTAATGTTCATTCAAGTTAATGGCTGAGTTTTATATGCCATTTTGTTTTACATGTTTACAATACACTATGTGGAAAGGCTAAGAGATGCCCTTTATTGAAAATAAAGTGATGAAAGGGCCATGATGTTTGTCCATGTATCTTTGCGGTTAATTTGGACATTTGCTTAAAAAATGGAAAGCAAAGTAACTAGTAGTGAAGTTACTTTTCAAATGCAGTAACTAGTAAAGTAATCTAGTTACAATTTTCAGAAGTAACTATTAACTTGTAACTTGTTACTTTTCCTGAGTAACTACCCCAACACTGTCTACACCTCAGCAGAAAGTACACTTGCAAATGTATGTTGTGATTGCAGATGAACAGGTTGCAATTGCCCAAAGCTTCAATGCATGTGTTTTGTTTTCAGTCAGTTTGAAAAATCCACAGTATTCTCTAGCCATCTGAACGAGTTTGATATTATTGGTAGACTAGGCTGCATGCATGTCCATATCAGGCACCCCATGAAAGGGGACGGTGGGAATACTTGAACAGAAAGGGGAAAAGGCACATGTCATGATTACATGTCATGATGACAGGTTAATCCTTACATCTCTCGCATCCCTAGTGGGAACCATCTTTTTTTCCCGTAGCATATTCAAATTCCACCGTCCATACCAGATAACTAGCAGCTTTATAGGGTGTTGAAAATGCATTTTGCGTTGTTACTGTTCTTGTTTGTAATGATGTTTGCACATATATACTGACTGGACAAGCCTATTTAGTAACCCTTTATAGAATGCAGTGTAATTACTACACAAACTGTGTTTACATATTTAAATATTGGCC
This sequence comes from Taurulus bubalis, assembly GCF_910589615.1. Taxonomy (NCBI): domain Eukaryota; kingdom Metazoa; phylum Chordata; class Actinopteri; order Perciformes; family Cottidae; genus Taurulus; species Taurulus bubalis. Next base: position 22,029,664 of record NC_136601.1, read on the forward strand.
CATATTTAGGATTATTTTTATTGTATTGTACTTCACAATTTAGCAGAAACATGCAGTAACTGTAATGTCCTTGGCTTGAGACATCTGTTCTCCTTCAATCTTTCCTATCATCATTGACTGCCATTATCAACAAGAAAATAAATAACATGCAAGTTTCTTCTGCATCAGGATGAAGAATGGAAGAAGCCCAGGCCCAGCATGGAGGCCTTGCCAAACATCAGTGTAGCCTGAAATCTATCTTTTGAACCCCTATTTACAAAATTAAAGTGAGGCAGGAGACATATTAGGAGAATTGTTTTTCTCTTTGACGTAGTAATAATTTTACAAACATTTGCTTGAGGTTCACTTCTACAGTTTGGGTCCAGATATCATTTCATATTAGTTTGATTTGACAATGCAATACAATGTCCACAGTCTCGTACTGTGCTTTAGACCTCTGACACTTAGCGGTGCAGATCAAGCCCTAGTTGCAGACAGTTGTGATGCCATTGTGTTTTGTTTTGGATTTTGCAGTAGTGGCATTGGTTGAACATGCAACAGTGTGTTTCAGGCACTTATTTTGGTGCTTCTCGAATGTCAGATGGAAGTATCCTGAATAGTTATTTTCTTGACAAAAACATCATCATGTCGTGGTAACATTTTCATCTTTATAAACTCACTACGTATCCATGCCTGCCCCTCTCATCCTGTCATTCCGACCCTGCCATTTATTTTCAACACAGCAGTAGGGCTCAGCATCTCCTGCCAATATTTAACTCTCCGATCATACTTGCTGTTTCGATCTCATTCCCCTAATATGCCTGCCCTGGGTCTGATGCGCGTTCAAATAAGACAAAGGTCTAATATTTAGGAGTCAACATGTAATTATCCTATTGTGTTACACTGTTGCAATATTGGTTTAATGAGGTTATTTTGTATAACTCTTCTTCTGTTGAAGTCCCTTCCCTCTGGCAGGAGGCTGCAGTCCATCAGGATCAAGACCTCACGCCACAAGAACAGTTTCTTTCCAGCGCAGTCAGTTTGTCAGCAAAGACCAGCACCCACTGACTCTGACTCTCACATCTCCAGGACTATAAAGACCAGGACCCACTGACTCTGACTCTCACATCTCTAGGACTATAAAGACCAGGACCCACTGACTCTGTCTCTCACATCCCCAGGACTATAAATACCAGCACCCACTGACTCTGACTCTCACATCTCCAGGATTATAAAGACCAGGACCCACTGACTCTGACTCTCACATCTCCAGGACTATAAAGACCAGGAACTGCTCTAATGGAAGTGCAGAGAAGAGAGTAAGACGACAACTCTGCTTCTGCTTCCTGGTCTGAACTCTGGGTTGTCATGGTGAAAATCAATGTGTTACTTTCATACCTTTTACTTTACTTTTTCTGCTAACGTTTTCTTGCTAACGATGTTAGGGAGACTCTACCTAAGCTAACTGTGTGTCCGTCTTCGCTAGAATTATAATTGCTATTGCTGCTGTTTCTCACTGGAATTCCGTAAGTTGTTAGTTCCCAGTCTCGTGGTAAAATGTTTCTATAATGTAAGGACAGATGCAGCATACAAATACAGCAAACAGTTTTCACTGTTTTCCACTAAATTGCTTCATTTTTAAATACTGAACATGTCTATAATTAAGTCTTCATGACAAATCCTCCCTTGCTGATTGCACATCCTGTACTCTTTGCAAACGGGAAACCCTACAGCCTCCTAAAAGAACAGCTTTAATAATCTCAGTAGCTTGCATCATGTTTCCTATAGCACCTCTGAAGTGTTCTACTTATTATTTCAAACTTGTAGCTTTGTGGCCCACTTTTATGGCACTTTACATAACATAATTGCACTCTTAATTAAAAAAGTCTGACTTCATACGTACTGTATTTTACATCTAAATTCAAAGCAGAAAACCGCATTGCAAGCTTTCTGACTATTACTTTTTTAATTTAAAACCAAAGCCCCATCACCTCCAAGCAGTGGTTCCTATTGTGTGCGCTCTGCAACAGAATGCATAAGCAGCAGTCATTTCATTTCACTAGTGCCACCGTGTCAGTTTCTCGTACCTATCCAAGCCAAATGCAAGACCTTTAATCACTCTCTTTAATTCACATCTTACACCTCCAACTAGAAACTTTGTTCATCTTAGTAAGAAGAAAATAAACTTTATTTCACATCATCATTTAGAGCTGAATCCCAGGTTGCTGACCCACACACACACACGACTTCCAACTGTTTAATTCACTACCAGGGTCTATTAAAACAATGAACCCTGCTGTTCAACACACACACACACGCACACACGCACGCACGCACACACACACACACACACACACACACACACACACACACACACACACACACACACACACACACACACACACACCTGTCTTTCATAGCATCTTTCTCACACAAACACCTTCTTAAATGCTCTCTTGCACTCATATTGCATCTGCCACACAATTTCTCTTTCTCACGCACTCACACACACACACACACACACACACACACACACACACACACACACACACACACACACACACACACACACAGTGTGGCTGGGCCAGATAGGACTTAATTTGTCCTACCTCTAGATGAAAACATATGCTCCGCCTCCCCTTTGTAAACAAACTGGGCGATGGAGTAGAAAGACCAACTTAAGCTTCTGAGGGACAGACTGTGAAGACGAACATTGAATACCAACAGAGATTACAAAACCACAATACAAGAGCTGAATATAAGATTGGATATTTAGAGAGGGATGAGGAGGGATGTATCACTGAGGCAAAGCGGGAGAGTGACATTTCAGTGGGAGGTGCAACTAAATGAGGCAGGAGAAAATAGTGAGGTTTAGAGAATCAGCATTAAGTTACATTTTTGTGTAAATCAATCTGGTTCACTTTGAGAGCAAAATGTTTCACAGTGGTGGAATTAAGCTACTGTACTTGAGTAAGATTTGGAGGTACTTGTACTTTGCTTTATTTTACTAGATTATATTAATTACATGTAACTTTATACCTGTCCACTACATTTTAGAGGAAAATATTGAACCTTTTACTTCATTCATTTTACCATATTTAGACAGACTTATTATTATTACTAAAAAGTAGTGTATATCCTAATGATCAAGTATATAAAGTAGTTCAAATCAGTGGCACTTTTACCAACACAGTCATGCATCAACAAATATAATCAAATTATTTAAGCCTACTGTAAAGTGATGACTGTGGCTCAGTGGTGAGGAGGGTCGGCGGTTCGATCCCTGGCTCCGCTAGTCCATGTACATGTGTCCTGAGGCAAGACACTTAACCCCAAATGTCTCTCTAGTTGTGCCTACAGTGTTTGAATGTTAGTTAGTCCTGATGGACAGGTGGCACCTTGCGCAGCAGCTCCTCCCATCAGTGTATGAATGGGTGAATGATGACACATAGTGTTAAAGCACTTTGAGTGGTCAGAAGACTCGAAAAGATCTATACAAGTACAGTGCACTTACCATAAAATATATTTGAAATGGTAAATTCTGAATAATATGTATACTTTTACTTTTGATGCTAATATCTAGAATATGAATGGTGATGACATGGCAAAATTGTTACACAACAAGATGGGGTCCGTGTTTCAAGATAGTGCACAGAGGACAGTCGGCCCCAGTTAACACTCGGGCTAGGAACATAGGTCCCCGCTATTCTGCAGGGAGAGAGGGCGCAGTGAGACAAAGTTCATGGCCCCAGGAAGCTGCTAAATCCACTTTACTTTCCCAGCCAAACTAGAGCTGGTCGCTGTGCAACGCTGAGGACACAACTGGCAAGGAGAGGGTCAGCCAGCCCACCTGTTGAGGTGTGTCACATATCTTTTGTTCGTTGTGAAAATGTGGCAGAACAAAATTGACCTTGGCAGGCCAGGCTGCCACAGTCTCTGTAATTAATGGGAAACACTGATTTATTATCATAGAGACAGAGTTCAGAAATCTTTTGTGTGAAGATGTGCATGTTTATCATGAAGTTTGGTGAAAGTATAGAGTAAATGGGAGGAGGAGGTAGGAAGGCTATTAGAGTAGGTCATTCATTGGCTCATTGCTAAAAGCAGGTTTTAACAAAAAACATCTTTGTAAAAATATTGATGAATCATAGAAGAATATAGATCAAACACAGTTTGAAACTATATGCACACCTCAGAAAATGATTATCAATGACTTGAACCTGCACACTTCTGGCATAGCCATCGCTATTTTGAGGCAGGCAAAATATATGCACTGAAAATAAATAGCACAAAATACATATATATGTGGCTGATGGGAATATCATTAGTTTTGGATTAGACAGTCATTTGACCTGATGACAATCCAAAGGTGTCAAGATATTTCAGTCTGGACCAAATTAGTGGAGGGTGACACCTTTACTGTCCTAGAAGAATCCTAACGTCACGAACTTATCAGAATTGCACGAGGGCACACTTTGGGTTAGTCCACATTTATGGAGACTTTGCATGCAGGAATAACCTCATGCATGGTTATGAAGTCTTTTGAGCGCCTGGTCTTGTCCCACCTCAAAACCTTGACTGACCCACTCCTGGACCCTCTGCAGTTCGCCTACAGGGCCAACAGGTCTGTAGACGATGCTGTCAACATGGCCCTCCACTACATCCTCCAGCATCTGGACTCCCCAGGAACTAGGATCCTGTTTGTGGACAGATCTGCCTTCAACACAATCATCCTGTCTCTGCTGCAGGACAAGCTCTCCCAGCTGCAAGTGCCTGACTCCACCTGCAGATGGATCACAGACTTCCTGACTGACAGGAAGCAGCACGTGAAGCTGGGGAAACACGTCTCAGGCTCTCGGACCATCAGCACCGGTTCCCCCCAAGGCTGCGTTCTTCTCCCTGTACACCAACAGCTACACCTCCAGTCACCAGTCCGTCAAGCTTCTGAAGATCGCGGATGACACTACCCTCATTAGACTCATCTCTGGTGGGGACGAGTCCGCCTACAGGTGGGAGACTGACTACCTGGAGATCTGGTGCAGCCAAAACAACCTGGAGCTCAATGCCCTGAAGATAGTGGAGATGGTTGTGGACTTCAGAAAGAATGCAGCCCCAACCTCCCCTCTCACCCTGTGTGACTCCCCCGTCGACGCTGTGGAGTCCTTCCGCTTCCTCGGCTCCATCATTTCCCAGGACCTCAAGTGGGAGCTGAACATCAGCTCCATCACAAAGAAGGCCCAGCAGAGGATGTTCTTCCTGAGGCAGCTGAAGAAATTCAACCTGCCAAAGAAAATGATGGTGCAATTCTACACTGCCATCGTTGAGTCCATCTTCTGCTCCTCCATCTCCGTCTGGCATGCTGCAGCCACTGCCAAGGACAAGGCCAGGCTGCAGCGCATCATCCGCTGTGCTGAGAGGGTGATTGGCTGCAATTTCCTCCAGGACTTGTTCGCTTCCAGAATTCTGAAGCGAGCTAGGAAGATTGTAGCTGACCCCTCTCACCCTGGACACAACCTGTTTGAGTCCCTTCCTTCTGGCAGGAGGTTGAGGTCCAGACCTCACGTCACACCAACAGTTTTTTCCTGTCGGCAGTCGTGCTCATCAACAGAGCCCGGGTCCCTCACTGACTGATTCTGTCACCCCCAGGACTATTTTTTGGACTACTTTGCGGACTATTTTTTCACCCCCAAGACTATTTTTCGAATATTTTTTTTTCACCCCAGGTATTTTTCGGAATATTTTTTTTTCACCCCCAGGACTATTTTTCGGAATATTTTTTTCGTTCTTTTCTTTCCTCTTTCTTTCTTTCTTCTTACCGGTCACTCCCCTGCACACTTCATATATAAACACTCATGCCACTTAACATACACTTTAACTTAAACACACGCCACTTTAACATACACTTTAACTTAAACACACATGTCACTTTAACATACACTTACATTAACGTTATCTGTTTATCTGAGCACTTTATCTTATACTTGATTTAATATCATTGCACTGTTGTTGTCATTGATTGTTGTTTGTCTCGTGTCTAATGTATGCACCTTCCGCCTAGAACAATTCCTCGTTTGTGTAAACATTCCTGGCAAATAAACGGTTTCTGATTCTGATTCTGATGCTTGACATGTAGCGTTAAACATGGGGGAACATAATAAACACATATTTGTTTAAATAAATGTGAATGTAAGTATAAACATAAATCTAATTTGCGAATCATAGCCACAACTATGTGTAGTTGTCTGTCCCATGATGGAACTGTAATCATTTAAAAATATTCTTTTCTGATCTGATTATTCAGATCTGATCCAACAATATTGGGTAACGAGCCATGGTTTGGTTTATGTTGTGCATCGTGCACCTGGAATGTTTTGGAGGTTTGATCGTTGGAAATTACAACGAGGAAAATTTGGACTAGTCTGTTTATTCCCTGAAAAAGTGAAAAGTGTAAGGCTAACTAAGCATACCACCTCCTCTCTGTTTTATGCCACATACCCCATCTTCCTTTTAGCTGTAACACAAATCATCAGTTCTCCTCACGAAATATAACTTTAATATTTATGCTTCCAGGAGACTTTTTTGTTTACAGTAATTGTACTGTCTAATAAATATCCTATAAAAGTGGCAAAGAAATACCAATGCTAAAATGTGCTGTATAGTGAATCCTCAGCCCTACCTGGCAGTGAAAGAACGTTGTGGACGTTGGCACATCTGAAGGGGGAGAGGCCTTCTGGGAAGGCTCTTTCCTTGTAGCCTGTGATTGTGTTGGCTGCCAGCCATCCATGCTGAGGCTGAGTCATTGTTGGCAAACTGACACCCTTGTTGAGCTGGCTTTTGACCGGGTACTATTTATCTCGGTTTCCCTACCATTACATAGGTTGCACCATACCTAAGTTGCAGACATTCTCGGCCTCGTGAGCCAGCGTCCAGCCAGTAACCCCGACGTGCGCATAGGTGCGAGGGCTCGTACATCGCTGCTTGCAGCTTTAATTGATTTTAAATTGCTATCTGAGGCAACTGTGTATGGAAATACATCTTCTATCTGTCATATTTAATGTGGTTTTTGCTCTATCTCTCTTTTGCACCTTAACTTTATAAATACAATGTCTCCGTGCACAAAATCTCTCCATTACTGTGTGCATTTTTTTTTCTTACACCTTTCCTTCAGCCCATCTTTTTACTTTCTTGTATTTGTATAGATTATCTTTGCTCCTCTCACTTTCTCCCCCCTGCCTTATCTGTTTTTTTTTTTCAGAACTATGGAGTTATTTCAGTGTCGGTCATCCAGTTTGAGGGGCAACAAAAGAGCCTCGTATCCTGAAATCAATGACTCTCTCAGGCAGAGAACACAGACACCTTCTCTGCTGGTCTCACCCTCTTCCATCCTCTTTCTCCTCTTCTTTCTCTAAACCTATTAATTTATCCACATCTCCGTCTCCCTTACTTTTATTATTTTTCTCACCCCATACTGCTAGGGTTCAAATTCTCTCAACTCCTCTCCCTTTCTTTTACTTTTTTTCAGAGGCACTCTCCATTTATAAGCATACTCCTAAAATGTGTTCATTTAATTCCTTAGCAAAAGTTGGAAAGGGGTCAATATTAATTTCAAGTTTGTACTTCAGTTCAATACTGAAGTCAATTCAGACGCCTTTAGCCTAGCTTTGTAGGAGTGGAAGCAGACATCTGCTCTCTGCTGGCACATACACTGTATGCAGTGAAGAGACCGCTCCAGGAACTTCTTGGAAAGAAACAAAAAACACAAAACATCCAACTGTTTGACATTTTTATCGATTTATGAATATGTACATTTTATTCATAACACTTTATCCCACAAACAAACATTTTGAATTATAAGCAATACATGTTAGTACACACAGGGATTTTGCTTCTTGAGCCTGAGGGTATTAACCATCGCAAATCAGATGTCTCTTTCATTTTCAACCAATCACATGAGGGGACCCCAGACATATTCTGATATGAGAAGCTTATGGTCGATCATGTTAATTGACAATGGATTTTTCAAAAAGATATCAATGTGCAACTGACTACTGATTCAGTTGTTCAACTTTCTGACTTTCTTACTGTTCTTTAACACAGTTTTTCAACTTGTTAATGATAAACATTACAAAAGTTTTTTAAAAAAGCAAACATGAGATATCTCACGAGGATACATGTTTCTATCTTGAGAGAAATGAATGGTGTTCACTGTGTTGCTCTCCCTCAGGTTTCTTCCCTTTCTTTCCCTGTGAAAGGGTTTTTACGATCTTTATTGGGAGTTTTTCCTGATCCGATGTGAGGTCCCGGGACAGGGATGTCATGTGTACAGATTGTAAAGCCCTCCGAGGCAAACTTGTATTTGTGATGTTGGGATATATAAAATAAACTGAATTGAATTGAATTGTGTGCAGACGCCCAAACGGTTGGTTGAAAATATATTTGGCTGAGCTAGGTGAATTTGTGCTGAATGGCATCCAATTAGCTTGCTGATACTACTTATTCAAGACTTGTATTGGACCTACAGCCCATCAAGTATCTAATTTGACGAAGAGTCATTTGTGAGACTCAGGTAGCTATAGTTTGGAAGACCCTCTGGTCAGCAACAGTAATCAGAGTTGAGGACAGTGTGTGTAGTCAGAATAAGACAGTGTAGTCACACCTGTTAATATGAAAGTGACATTGAATTATTTTCTTTTGCTGATGTAGATTCTGGTTGCTCTGAAAGTTGATCCCAGCGGACAATGTGTCAAGGCAGGGTTCACCTGGGACAGGTGACCAGTTTATCTCAGGGCCCATATAGAGACAGACAACCATTCACGCTTAAGCCTAGTTTATGGTTCTCCGTCACGTCGACGGCGTACCTACGCCGTCGACGTGACGCCGTCATTGAGCATTCGAAGTTCTGCGTCGAGGGACCGCGTTGCTCTGCAATTAACCGCCATGCCACCAGGGGGGTGTGCCTTTGTGGCTGTGTGGTTTCAGGGGTTATAGCCGAATTCCAGTCACAGTAAACAATGGCGACCAAGTTGGAGCGGCTGCATTAAAGTTCGAGCTCATCAATATCGAAGAGGTTTATCTTGCAAATGTTGAAGCGCAGGCGACAGAGAAGACGTTTGCAGAGGTGGTCTGTACGTCCACTAAACCGGTCGAGGCTGGGAAAAAGCAACTGCCGGAAATTACGTTCTGAGCGGACCAATTACAGCGCTTGCGGTCCGCGTCAACGCGACGGGGAGTTAGGATTTTTTGGAGGTGCGCGTCAGGCTACGGCGTAGGGGTCTGCGTCGACGACGTAGCTACGGCGTAGGTACGCCGTCGACCTGACGGAGAACCATAAACTAGGCTTTAGACTACAATACGAGTTTCCAGTGAACTTAATGTGCATGTCTTTGGACTGTGGGAGGAAACCGGAGAACCCAGTTCTCCTCCGCTGCCACAGGGAGAACGCGCAAATTCCACAACAGTAGGACCCTGGCCCCTCTTTGCTGTGACGTGACAGTACTAGCCACTGCACCGCCTTGCAGCCCAGCTTAATAAATTGTTATTAGAATATTTGCTTATTGTATTAATCTTTTAGTTTATAAGCACCGTCCTAGTCACACAATATACACAAATTCAACGCAGACTTCCTCCTGTTTCCTCCGTCTGATAGAAGTCGATGGGTGTAAAAAAAAAGAATGCTCTAAAACCAATGACACAAGGGGATTCATGAGTGATTGGCTGAATAGATGTGCATCCCTGCTGGGGGACATCTTAGGATACACTGAGCTCCTCTCTCCTCTTCGTTCTCTCCTTCTGGATGAATTCATCTCTCTTCAATGCACATTACTAACTCTACTTCTTCCCGGGAGCCTCTGTGCTTTCTTGCCTCTCAAGTTGCCATGGATCGTGGCTGTCTGGAGCCGGTCCTGCCTCCTTCCATGGCGGCCCTGCTGTTGCCCCCCTCTCATTCTCTTCATTCTGGTCACATTACCTATATTGCTTCTGTCCAACCTGAAAGAGAAATCCTCCCCTGTTGCTCTCCTGAAGGTTTCCTCCTTTTTTCCAAGCAAATTTTTTTTCTTCTTTTTTTGGAGGGAGTTTTTCCTGATCCGATGTAACGTCCTGGGACAGGGATGTCGTATGTGTACAGATTGTAAAGCCCTCCGAGGCAAATTTGTAATTTGTTATTCTGGGCTACACGAAATAAGAGGTGATTCATAGTGAATAGTGTTAATGCAAATACAAAAATGTAAGTAGCTGACACGATTGCATTTCACTGGAGCTGTAACAGTAACTTGTACAATTTCATGTGACAAATACATTGATTCATTGATTGAAGAAATTTGCAGTGAGTGAAATTCGAATGTTAGTATTATTTTACGTATCTGTTAGCACTAGTATCAACCTGCAACCAGGAGTAACACGACCATATGGTTAACATTAGTCTGCCAGCAACAGCCTAGCTTGTAAACCTTAGCTAGCAAGGTAGCTTTAAGCTAGTTGTGTGTTTCAGCAAACAGGCTCCATTCAGCCGGCCTCAGCCTCTTCCACAAACCACCTCTTTGTCCAATTTAGATCAGCCAGGAGTTTGGCTGTGTCGTCACGGCCATGATGGCGACAGCCAGAGCCGCCACTTTGAGCTTTATTTGGGCTCTTCAGAAACCTTTAGGTAAGGTCACTGAGACTACTGGCTACTGTGGTGACTGTAGCTCAGTGGTAGAGCAGGGTCATCCTATCGGCAGGTGTCAATGTGTCCTTTGGCAAGACACTTATGATTCAGTTATACCAAGCTTCCTGGAAGGAGAGGATCTAAGTAATGGGCCAGTGGTTGACGACTTTGTGTTGTGGGGTAAACGAGTCATTTCATAAGTTGAATATATAAATAACTAAGGTTATGATCATTTATTTTAGGAAGTGAAACGCGCCTCTGCTGTGACTCTGTTTTTGAAGATGTAATGTTTCAGCACACGTTTTTAGCCGTTACGACATCATGGAAATAAATACCAACACATTGATCAGTCACCATGCTGTGTGGGCTGAGAACTGATCTAAATAGTTCCTTGATGTGTTTGTCAGATAACTGTGAAAGGAAAGTCTCTCATTTTCTTCGACAGTGATAAAGATTTAGAATTTAGAGACAGTAATTAGGAACTCCTCAATATACCTGATCTCTCTTTGTTGTTGCGTTGGAGTGAAATTGCAGGGACAGAATATATCTAGTTATGAGTTGTTGTTATTTTTTTAAATGTGCAATAATTCAATACTGCAGAAATACTTTAATTTACCTTCTGTGTACTCAGGATGTTCTTGTTTAATTCATGTTTCATGTCTATTCATTTTAATGGTTGTTTGATCATTTGTTAAATTATGATGGTTGGAGCTCTTTTTAGTTGTGTTAAAGTCAAAGAGCTAGTAAGAGGCAGATCTGCCACGGTCTATGCAACGTCAGCGCGGTGAAAGTCGGTGTTGCTGGTACAGCACAAGGCTCATCAAGCACCCTGACCTCCTTATAATGTCTGCTAGCATGTCTAGTTTGAAAGTAGTCAATGATGGATGTATGATGAATCCTGTTTATTGTTGCTTTATAATGACTCAATTATGTTTTTAATATTAATTATATTATATGGGGTAGCGGATGTAGGGTAATGTCTGCCATGTGGGCAACTGAATCACTCAAAATGATTAACTCTTGCAGCCATAAATAGTGTTGGCTGGTCTATTGTTCAGTCACTTAATCCTCTGTTCTCCCACAGTTTACAACAAATTAAAGATTGACGTCCAACAAGAAAGCGCAGTGATACTGAACCTTAAGTTTTGTTTGGTCTTTTTGCCCATCTCATCTCTCATACAGTACACATTCAGTGCTGTGAATAAAAGATGTGCCGCCTTCCTGGCTGCAAATAAGAGTCGAAATTCCTCCACAGCGATGTGAGAGACTCATTGCCAGTTATCGAAAACGCTTGATTGCACTTGTTGCCGCCAAGGGAGGCACAATCAGTTATTAGATTTCGGGGGAAATTATTTTTTCACATTTACTCGGGTTATCTTTGTCTAATATACAAATTTGTGTGATCTAAATCATTTAAGTGTGACTGTTTGCTGTCCTGGCTCCTCAATGGTGGAATGAGCTCCCCATTGACATCAGGACAGCAGAAAGTCTCTACATCTTCCACTGCAAACTAAAAAAAACATCTTTTATGACTATACCTTGAATAAAGAAAGTAGCACTTTAGTAGCATTTAGAAGTGGCACTTACTGATAGCACTTTGTAGTTTAACTTTATTGAATAAATTGTACTTTCTTGATTCTTGTTGTTCTGAGTTGGTACTCATGGTTGAATGCACTTATTGTAAGTTGCTTTGGATAAAAGCATCAGCTAAATGAAATGTAATGTAACAAACGTGCAAACAAATAAAAAATCAGGAACGAGTCAAATACTTGTTCACAGAACTGTATATATGGTTATATGTTACAAATGAACAATACATTCGTTTTTTCTCATGGCCCAAAGTAAGCACTGTGTTTGACACAAGTTTTACATGAAAATTTCACTAAATTAAAATATAACAATGTACATTTAAAAGTGTATGTTATCTGCATAATCGTGTGTTTTATTTATTCAAACAATGCTTTTATTTGAAATACAGTAAGTTATTATACATCTCTTTAGTGTTGCAACTGCTCCCACCACTCACCACCTTTTAGCAATAAATTTGATAAGTTGTTAGAGAATATATAAATTATCAATTGCCCCTGGTCTCCCCAACTTCTTGGAACCAGCATCTTTATGTGTGCAATGCTCCTTTTGACACACAAACACACACACACACACACACACACACACACACACACACACACACACACACACACACACACACACACACACACACACACACAATAAATGTCAGTCAGTGTGTTCAATAGTTTTCCCCTCTGTCATTCCTGTGTCATGTTATAACACAACTTAATTTCTGAACTTATTTGTTTGGTTTTCTTTGCATGTATGCATCACTTGGGTTGTTACCGACATCTGGTGAAAATGTCATGTCAATAGCATCTTTAGGAATATATTTACTAAGAAAAATGGTAATGTATTGATTACTTATTTTACCCGCTATATTTGTAAATCTGACTCTGAAAGAGTCAGTGCCTCACCAGCCACGAACCTCACCGCACGTCACTGGATACACATATATAGCTCCAATAATACACATATATACACACACTCACACACTCAACATTATCGATTCCCCCTACGAAAGATGACCAAAACGCCTGTTTGAAAATCATCCAGTGTGGATGTTATCTCCGTCTTTTTCCATCCATCCTTTTGATCTTTGTTTACAGCTCACTCCATCTCCCATGTTACCACAGCTGTTATCTGAAATGAACAGTAAAGACTCACACCCTTTCTGTAAAAGCTTGATAACTGTCTAACTGTCTCCATCAAAAGCAATATTGTATTGAAAACAAGTCAGAAATATAACTCAACTCAAGAAGTCAACATTCCATGGTGAGATGAAAAAATGTTTAAGTCATTTTCTCATTTGTATACAATTGATGCAAACCCAATGAACAAGAAAGAGATTGCAGTGGCGTATAACAAATATCTATCAGTGAATGAAAGTCTTATTCAACAAACCGTATACAGTCTTATTAACTGGATCTGCATTTGCTAATACTTCATACAACTTTGCTGTACTTCAGGATATTTGTCAAGGTTTTATTCAAGCAAATGCTTTTAGATATTATCTGTATAAAACTGCATTGGCATTTAGGAAATGTTCAAATGAAAACGGTCCCGCAGATGATGGGATATAGTCTTAAGTTTTCATGTATGGGCATGTTTATTATAATCAGCTCGAGGCTACTTTGAGTTGTAATGCTTTGTCAGCTCACCCATGAAGAAATACAAAAATCTGCAAAGCCTTAGTTTTTAGTGCTGAGTTTGAAAAAGTGCAGAAACCGAGATAAGGTACTTCAGGCCAGTCCTTGGATGTTGAAATGCAAAAGGCACCACAGAGTTTACATCATGGTGTATTACAGTAACTCCATAGCTTAACAGAACAAGGTCAAATATTTGTAACTGCTGTGCACGCAAAACCATCTTATTCGAATACTTCTCCTCTATTACTCTGCAGCACCCAATATCTTTCTTCTAACATGTGTTTGTGACTTTACACGGCATACAAGTACATGAAGTATAAGGGAAAGATACTTATGTATATTGATAAATATACAATTCATAATAGTTTAAATTGTCAAACTTGGACTTCAAATATAAAAACTGACGAATTCAATTCTGGACATCTAATTTGTTATTTTTATCTCGAGCCCCTCAGCTCAGCCTTGCACCTGGTTAGGCAAATGTGATGCCAACTTCATGAATTGATCTCTTATCTGTATAAACTTACGTTTGCTCTGTTCAAAGCACTTTCACCACAGCAGAAGTCTGAATGGAATGTATTAAATTAAGGCCATGTTAACATTGAGTTGAGTGAAATGTGTAGAATTTAAGAGTTAATGGTATTGGAAAATGGATTCCAAATTAAGTCAATCAACTTTTTTTATTTTTGTTTTTTATTTGTTCTATTGGTAGATTTGTCCAAAGTGTAATACAGATTTTCTGTCTTGATTTCTAGTTCATAAGAATAGTTTTCTAGGCGATGATTAATTCAATTCAAATCAGTTTATTTTGTATAGTTCAAAATCACAAACACAAATTATCCTTGGAGGGCTTTACAATTTGTACACATAAGACATCCCTGTCCCAGGACCTCACATAGGATCAGAAAAAAACTCCCCAAAAAACAGAAAAAAAAAATTCACAAAAAAGGAAGAAACCTTCAGGACAGCAACAGAGGAGGATCCATCTCCCCGGATGCACAGAAGCAATATATGTCATGTGTACAGAATGAACAACGTAACAGAGTTACAGCACATTCAATGAATCTGACGTTATTCATATAATGAGTAGTAGGCATGGACCACGATCCAGATAACCATGACCCATGTCAGCAGAAGAAGGTAGAGGGGAGGAGGCAGGACCGGCTGAAGACAGCCACGATCCATTCAAACTTGAGGCGAGGAAGCACAGAGGAAGTGTTGTTGACGATCAACTTTTTGTGCAGCAGCAACCACAGGTGGAATATTTTCCTTCACCATAACCCTCCCGTTTAAGAAGGGCCCACAAGTCCTCAGTGGGGTTTAGGTCAGGTGAGGAAGGGGCCATGCCATTATTCTTTAATTTTTAAGGTCTTTACTAGCTAGACATGCAGTGGAGGACTTCCATGCATGCGATGGACCATTGTCCTGACTTTTTCTTGGACCACTGCTTGAAGAGAGTATCTTCTGTTTTGGGGCCTGTATTATTCTTGTTATATTTGATCACCTTGGGAAAAATCATCCAGAGATTTTCTGATGTTTCGTACCACATGTTTGCTGATGATATTCAGCTTTACTGCTCTTTCAAGCCGACTGAGCTCCAGAGGCTAAATTCCTTAGTTCATTGCTTGATGGAGATAAAACAATGGCTAAGTGTTAACACCTTGCAGCTAAATGTGGACAAAACAGAAACACTGCACTGTTATTGCCCCTGATGACTTAATTCCAGGGATTAACCAGTATTTAGGTGACTTGGGCCAGTCTGTTAAACCGAGCCTAAGAAACCTGGGTGTTATATTGGACAAAGACATGTCATTAGTGCAACACTGCAAACAGCTGACCAAAAATTGTTTTTTCCAGCTGAGGAACATCTCCAAACTTCGGAAAATGGTGTCACAAAATGATTTGGAGCTGATCATTCATGCATTTGTGTCTTCACGTTTAGACTACTGTAATAGTTTATTATCATGTCTAAACAAGAAGGAGCTGTCTCGTCTGCAGTTAGTGCAAAACTCTGCAGCGAGAATTCTGACCCGCTCAAATAGGAGGACACACATCTCCCCTATTCTCAAAGCACTTCATTGGCTGCCAGTTTCCTTGAGGATCAATTTTACAATTCTGGTTTGAACTTTTAGAGCTTTACATGGTCAGGCTCCACCGTATATCAATGATCTGATCCAGCCTTACACCCCAGCTCGTGCTCTGAGGTTTGTGGGTCAGAATCTTCTGATGGCTCCGCGCACCCGTTTCCAGACCAGAGGAGACTGATCTTTCCAGGCTGTTGCTCCCAGGCTTTGGAACGATCTTCCGCTCTCTCTGCGTTCGATGGAGTCTGTTGACTCCTTCAAAAGGAAACTTAAGACCCATTTATTTGTCCAGGCTTTTGTTTAATTGCCTTGGGGCTGTTATGATCGTCATTGAGTTGTCTTGGCCTTTTTTAAGTTAAATGTGTATGTACTTCTTAATCTGTGTATTGTTTTGTTGTAATTATGAAGCGCCTTGTGACCCTGGTCTGCGAAAGGCGCTGTACAAATACATTTTACTTACTTACTTACTTATTTACTTACTTCTAAAAACTGGCAGTATGTCTGGGAGTTAATTTTGAGTCCATCTTCAACCCCAAAAGGTCCAACTAGCTCATCTTTAATACCAGCCCATGCCAATACCCCACCTCCACCCTGCTGGCGCCCAAGTGCAGGTCTGTGCCCGTTACTGATCCGGCTGGCTCCATCTGGTCCGTCAGAGTCTGTCATCTCATCAGTCCAGAATACCTTTCAAATCTGCTTCAGGTGTTTCTTGGCCCAGTCTTGACGATTCAACTTGTGTGTCTTGTGCCGTGGTGGTCGGGTTTCAGCCTTCCTTACAGCGGCCATGTCTCTGAGCACTGAACACCTCGTACTTCTGGGCTCTATAGGTAGGCTGCAGTTCTGGAATAAGACAGCACTGGAGGAGAACGGGTTCCTGGTAGCTTCACGTTTTGATTCTTCTCAAATCTTTAGCAATTCATTCTTTAATGCATTGACAGGATGAAAATATTATTAACCTTCTTGTTTAACTCTCAGACAGCCTAAAAAAAACATTTCCAAAGAATACCTTTAATTTACTTATTTGTTTATTCATGCGACTGCATTGATATTTGAAATGATAAAATGCTTTCCCTAGAAGAACAAAGCCTTGTTTCTGTTTTCATTCCAACTCATTTCACGTTGTACTTAAGAGACTTTGTGTTCCCTCTCCTCCTGTCCTCATAGCCTGTTTAGTCACGGAGCCCGAGAGAGAGAGGCAGAGAGTTGCTCCTTCATTGTATCACATTCACCTCCAAAGCCAAAAGGATAGAGGCCACATTGGTGGAGCTGTACGGCTCCACGAAAGAGAAGACTGCAGCAAGAGGACAAGAGGGAAGGAAGTAACAAATGCAAGACTAGCATGTGTGTGTGTTGTGTATGTGTACGTGTGTGTTTTCGTAAGTAAAGCAGATTTATGTAACAGAGGGTTTCTGTCCATCACTCATGTTGCCTGCTCTCTTGCTCTCTTCCGCGGGGTATTGCACACACACACACACACACACACACACACACACACACACACACACACACACACACACACACACACACACACACAGTGAACCTCAGCACTTTTCCTATTGGCCACTCCCCAGACTATATATCAGCTCGCTAAGGAAGTATCCACAAGACCCCACAAGTAACAGGGCTGACACACACAAACACACACACACATACACGCACACACACACACACACACACACACACAGGTCACAATTCATCACTCTAGCTATGAAACAATCCCAGAGACCCTACAAGTTACAGTTACAGCTGAAGATATAGCTGACAGTCACACACAGTCACACACACACACACACACACACACACACACACACACACACAGCTATCCATCAACCAAGTTACCACCTACCCTGAATTCCACAACTATCACAACAATATACTGTAGCTAGCATAGCATGTGTGCATGTGTGTCTCATAATGTATCACCCTTACCAGCCAGCACATCCCAGGATGCCACAATATACTACTGAGGAATATCAGAACGTATGAAAGGAAATGGACTCCACATTTCCCGTTGCTCTTCGGCAACACAGAAATAGACAAACAAAAATAAGTAGAACCACTATGTGCCAATATATATACATAGCGTAAAATTCGGATTACTAGGCGCACCCGTTTATAAGCAGCATCTACTAAATAAATAAAAAAAGTTGTATTTAATCATAAACAAGCAAAGCGGTGTGTACGCCGCTGTTGAGATTAGGGGTACCTCACAAACTCTCGAAACGACCACCGGAAATGAACGGAACAACAAAGCAATACAAAAATAACCCTGTTGGAACATCAGAGATACACTGCATCTATTCTTGACCAGAATAAATTAAAGGGGAAATAAAGGAAGGGACCTCATGAAGAGCAAAAGAGGACGATCCCTCTCCCCGGATGGACAGAAGCAATAGATGTCGTGTGTACAGAATGAACAACGTAACAGAGTTACAGCACATTACATGAATATGACAGAAATGATTCATATAATGAGTATTAGACATGGACCACAATCCAGATAACCACGATCCATGTAAATTAATTAATTACATGAATAGTTTCATTTGACACGTTGCAGCGGAAAAAGTCAAGGATGAACTTTCAATGAAAGCAGTTTGTGTCAATCCAGTTCAGTGTATGTGGGTGTTTTTGAGGAAAAAGAAGAACTCGAGAGACTTGCGCCAAACCAGGGGCCGGCAACCTTTCCTATCCAAAGAGCCATTTTGCCCTATTTCCCACCAAAAAAAATCATCTGGAGCTGCAGAAGCTATTTGAGATTACAGCTTATAAAGGTTTATTATAAACTGTATATTATATATACAAAAAGAGCGGGGCTCTGTGAATCATGATTAGCCACCTGCAGGGAAAGGTACTCTACAGCGAGCGATGTAACCAGATGTTTTCTTTTGGTCAAAGCCTCAAGGAGCAGCAAGAGAGGGGCTAAAGAGCTGCATGCCGACGCCTGACCTGGAGGGACTTATCCTAATGGCCCGACGCAAGCGAGGAGTCCCACAGTTGAATCCAAGCAGGTCCAGGCTGTAGCTGAACCAGATTCTTTGCAAACCACCTGCTCCGGTGATCTGCATTTCTCAAAGCCTTGTCGTCCAAGAAAGTTAATGAACCCAGCCGGTTCTTGGATCACTTGCTGTTCCGTTTAGTTTTGTCAACTTTTTTATTTTTTATCAAAGAGATCCAGAAATGTAATACTATTTTAATGATGTCCGCAATTAGCCATTCACTCCTCTCTCTATGCTCCATGTTGCTTCTGTTAGGTGATTTCCCCCATCTCACAGGTGTGTCTCATTTGTCTCCTCACTTTCCACGCCTTCTTTTCCTGTCACGGTGAACAGGGTTATTCTGTGCATTTATTGTTTTACTCTCGTTCTGCTACAGTGTATATTTAATGTATGTGTACAAGTCTGTACGAGGACTGCCTTATCTATTTTTAAAGGCTGGAAGTTTTTAGTTACACTACAAAACAAGCATTTTGTAAATGCTACCTTTGCACTTGCCATAGTAGCAATACTGTATACTTCTGAAAAAGAGAGACATCCCACATGTTGTTAACTGGGAATGTTTCCATTTACTGTAGGACAGGAAAGCATCACAGCACATGACTTCATCTGGAAGGTATAGCTCAGAATAAGAGCCACACATTTCCATTCTAAAAGCAAAGAAACATGTGAAATATTGAAGTTTGAGTATTGGGGCTGTACCAAAAAATGTTTGAAAAGTGATTTGATTAATTAAAATAATTAGAATGTCAAGTTTATTGACATTCTAATTATTTTAATTAATCAAACGTTTCTAATAAATTAAGAACGTTGTTGATGGTTATTTTTGTTTGTTATTCTGACCTTTAATACTGATTTTTAAGCTGAGGGATGAGTCTGAAATAAACACAATGTATTGATACATTCAATCCCACATGTGCAAACTCCAAATGTGTATTGATCTACAGATGATCAGCATGTTGGCTTTCATGGCGAGTGACAGTCGAGAGCTGTCAAGAAATGAGGGACGAAGGAGGTGGGGGGTGACATGCCGAACCAGCTTCAGAATCTCAAACCCCTCGGCCCCGAAGACACTCAAACAAAATGCTGAGTGGGGCAGGTTATGAACTTAGACATGTGAGTCACACAGTCAGTCTGACCTCTTTATAAAGATTTAAGTTTTCATCAGGAACCAATGGGCTTTGGGCTGTGAGTGCCACAGACAGGGTAGATCAATCACAAAGTATTGAGTAATGGTCTTTTCATTGAATTTGTCGACAATAAGATGAATATAAAATAGTCTAGATATCCATCTATCATTTTCAATGATTTTAGGCCCTATGTTGGGGGCCCATGTTAGGGACCCATGTTGGCAACTCAGATGTAGGACACCAAAATATGTCATGCAGGCCATCACATTGACTCCTACATGCTCTGGGGGTAAAAATAAGGAACTCTTGAGAACAACGTGCCTTTACTCACAATATGGTAAAAATGTCTACGGAAGGTTGTTGCCCATTTCTCACAAACCATAATACAACAGAAACATTGACTTATCTGCATTGCTTGATAGGTGGCTGATCAATACAGCAGCCTTCTTAAAATTCAGAGCTCAGCCTTGTTGTGTGCCATGAAGTCAATATTTGATGGATGGGACACATTTAAATGGCAGCTGGTATTTACTCCAAATATTCCAGAGGAGGACCAGCGCCTCAGAAACCTGTAGAAATTGTATTTAACTCTGATGGAGAACATGGGAAAAAAAATAAAAAATGAATATCAACCTATCAATCTTTTACACCCAGAACTATAATAGATCAATTAGATCAAATGTCTGCAGAACCTCAGGAAAATAGCATTACAGCTATGCATTTTTAAGTACAATAAAAGGAAATTACGGTGCAGTTGTTCTATAAATAACATAGAAAATAATAAAATATATAGAAATAAGAATACACTGCATACAAGTGGTTTGTGCATGGTATTATTAGTACCCATATGCTCATGATGAATTGTATGTACAATCATCCATCCATTTTCATCCGCTTATCCGGGATCGGGTTGCGGTGGCAGCAGGCCCAGCAGGCTGACCCAGGCTTCCCTCTCACCGGCAACATTTTCTACCTCATTCTAGGGGATCCCAAAGCATTCCCAAGCCCGCTGGGAGATATAATCCCTCCAGCGTTTCCTGTGTCTTCCCCGGGGTCTCCCCCGGGGACTCCTACCAGTTGGACGTGCCCGGAAAACTTCTAATGGGAGGTGTCAAGGAGGAATCCTGATTAGATGCCCGAACCACCTCAGCTGACTCCTTTCAACACAAAGGAGTAGTGCCTCAACTCCAAGCTTCCTCCTGATGTCCGAGCTCCTTACCCTAAGGCTGAGCCTGGCCACCCTACAGAGGAAACTCATTTTGGCCGCTTGCATCCGAGACCTAGTTCTTTCGGTCACGACCAAGAGTTTGTGAGTATAAGTGAGGGTCGCAACGTAGAAGCGGCTCTATCTTACCCTCACTCATGAACAATACCCTGAGATACTTGAACTCCTTTGTTTGAGGTAGGCACTGTCCCCAACTGAGGGAGCAATCCACTGGTTTCCGGTAGAGCACCATGGCCTCAGATTTAGAGGTGCAGGTCCGGCACCCCATACTACCGCAGCACCCCCCCCCCCGCAAAAACCCCAGAGGGACCCGGTCCACAAAGCAGAATGTAGACTGCTTGAGCAAACTCACAGGATCCCTCCAAGTGGTCTTGCGAAGGGTAAAGAGCAGGTCCACTGTTCCACGAGCAGGACGGAATCCGCACTGCTCGTCTTGAATGTGAGGTTTGACAAACGGTCAGAGCCTCCTTTCCAGCATCCTGACATAAGCTTTTCCTGGGAGGCAAAGTAGTGTGATAATCCAATAGTTCGAGCACACCTTTTTGAAAATGGGAACCCCCACCAAGGAGCTTTTTGACTACCTTAGTAGCCTCCACCAGGGTTATGGGTGCGACTCCATCCAAGTCTTCAGGCGCTGCCTCCTCTACAGGGGACATGTTGGCCGGGTTTAGGAATTCCTCAAAGTGCTCTTTCCACCGCCCGACAATGTCCGCTGTACCTCTCAGACCCCTGAGCCAACCAAGCCAACCAAGCCCAATAGCCTCCTATAACGGCTTCCCTCACCCCCGGTGTCCACCACCGTGTTTTCGGGTTGCCGCCACGACAGGCACTGATGACCCTCCGACCACAGCTACTGGGCTTTAAACATGGTCTGCTGCTGGCTTATTGGTGCATAAGCATAAACAATAGTTAGAGCCTTACTCCGCAAAACCTGCAGGCGCAGGGAGGGGACACTCTCGTTCTCCAGGGAAAACTCCAATACGGGGGCTCGTGAGTTTGGGCAACGCCTGGCTGTCACCACAGCGGCAGCCACAGCAGTGGCTGCTGCAGAAATAGTTCCGTAAACAGAAAGTCTGGCTTGTGTCTTCCTAGCAGAGCTAACATTTTGTCCATCAGCTCCGACGGCTTGCTGTCGCCAAGGCCGTTCAGCGAAAGCAACCGGCAAGCCTGCTCAGGGTCAGAAAGCCTGAAAATCTTCAACAGCTGGCCTTTCAAAACATCATACTTGTCCCTCTCTGGAGGATCTTCCAGAATGCTGTCGAACTGCCGAAGGCCGCCACAACATAATAATATTTTGTAGCGTCCACTGTAATGTCTTTGAGGGCGAACTGTGCTTCTGTTTGAGCAAACCACACCGATGCTTGCGCCTTCCAAAACTCGTTTGAGCGAAACTGCGTGCGTTATCATCTTCTCCCTGGAAATGTCCAGTAGAGGTCAGGGTCACCAATGTAGGAGCGTGGAATCAAACAAAGAGGCAAGTATTCCCTTTGGCTGCACCTTGTGGCCGTTTATTTCCATCCACAAAAACATCACAAATATTCCCTTCCTGGTGCCCTTTAACCCCCCAGGGTTACACCCCTTCTCTTAAAGGGGCCCTGTGAATTCGGTCCTCTTAGTCCCCTACAGCAGGGGTTCTTAACCTTTTTGACCTCGGGGCCCAACTTTTCAAGTACAAAGTGCTCCGTGGCCCATTCAAATATTAACACTGTATTGGTTTATAAACTAATTTATCTCACTCTTGGTTTGACTTGTATTCAATAACTAAATCAAATCTACCTGCAGTTTAACAAGCAAAAACCTTATCAAATAAATGACATGATACAATGTGATCATCACAAATACATTCGTTGATCATGTGTATGTAAACCTGCACAGACAACAAGTCATGGAACAAATCAAGCAAATACAATAACTCATTTAAAGGCTCAAATAAAGCATATTAACACAAAAATAACCAATAATTCTCAAAAAATCCCACCGGCTTTCCCACGAACGTTGGATGTTTGGTCTCTAGATACCGCTTTAGCTGTGAAGCCTTCAGTGCTGCGTTAGCTAGTGAGGCTAGCGTTAGCCCTCACACTGGGCTCAGGGCTCCGCCTCGTTACCTCCGTTCACAAAGCTCTACTTTGTGAAGTCAAGATTATACTTGCACAAACATTTAAACATTTGGGGGTGTTCAGCAGCACTGTCGTCTTCATGTTTTCGTTTGAAATACTTCTCTATAACTTTCGCTACAGGCTAGCTAGCTGCTGGCTCTAGGTGGCGCTCGCGGCCCAATGGGGGGCCGCGGCCTTATGGTTAAGAATCACTGCTCTACAGTACCATATTACCTCACTTGAGAGCTCATAGTACCATAATACCCTACTAGGGAACTGCGCTTACTGAATGTGAGGCTACTTGTGGTTCCCAGAGTCTTAAAAAATAGGACGGAAACAGCTTCCACTTTCAGTCCGGGGGACAGACACAGTGTACACACAAATAAAACTACATATCTTTATCTTTACAATTAAAATATTGTATTTCCTAATTCATGTAATTGTTTTGTTATGCAATTAACCACAATTTTGTATTATAATAAAGTAAAATATAACATTTAGAATTTTTA
The DNA here is from genome assembly GCF_910589615.1 of Taurulus bubalis. Classification (NCBI taxonomy): domain Eukaryota; kingdom Metazoa; phylum Chordata; class Actinopteri; order Perciformes; family Cottidae; genus Taurulus; species Taurulus bubalis. The sequence continues at coordinate 22,053,546 of NC_136601.1, forward strand.
AGATTACACTATCTGGTGTGAAATTGTCACGTTTCGAGGATAGATGCAGAGGAAGACACTGGAGACGAGGTGAGACAAAAGACAAGGTCTTTTTACGAGGCACAGAAGGTCATACACAGGGGGTTCGTCCGCAAAGGCAACAAGTCTGTCAGGAAGCAGGCAAAAGTCCAAAAACAAGAGAAAACAAGAGAAAATACTGGACAAAGACAATCTGACACTGGATCAAGGAAAGCAGGGGAGTATATGTGTTGATTTGGCAGAGGGAAAAACCAGGGGCCGGTGATTGAACACCGATGTAGGAATGACAAATGAGGAGACGCTCACATAGAAATCCGGGTAGTGATTGAGAGCAAGTGAAGGGAATGACAAATCAGGAGACACACACCTGGGACAAACGGGATGTTACAAACATAACATGACACCGTGGGTTGGTTTCCTCTGTCCTCCTCAATTATTTGAGTGAGCAGCCACTGATGACGACCAATCCTTACTGCCTGGGGTATGTTTGTGAGGAAGTCTAATATCCAGATACAGAGTGTAGTTCTATCATACTAAGTCTAGATTGTGTTAACTGTGTATCTGAAATCAACAAACAACATAGGTGTTGTTGTTTTGAAAATGTGTAACGACTGAGTGGAGGGCATTGGAGACAGTGTCCTTTCTATGCAAACTTTTGCTGCTCCAGGCTGGCAGGGATGTTGTCTTTGAGTTGCTGGAGAACCAGTTGGTAAAGGGGACTTGCATTTATGTCGCGCTTTTCACACACAACATGCTCTACACTGCCACGCTGCTGGCACAGCCTTTGGGAGCAATGTGGGGTTCATAATCAGTACCCTTCACCATGCCAATTGGAGGAGCCGGGGGTCGCTTTAAATCTGCACCAGATGGTGACTGTCTTGAAGCATGTGGGAACACTTCCTTTGACAGTGATATGTTGCTCTTCGCTGGTTTGCGTTTTTATTATTACCCAGCAGCTTTACTCATATTCACTCTCATCAGGGTTTTCCTCACACCCTCTGTAGATACTGACAGTGTCCTCTGGAGGCGGGGCGGACATGACTGCTGACTCTTTGTTGAGGAGATCAAAGCGAGCATAAAAGGTGTTCAGCTCATCTGGCTGTGTGGTCTCACACGTGATGATTTGTAACCTGTGACATTATGCAATGCCTGCAACGTTTCTTTCGTGGTGTTAGTGTTGGAGGTCTCCACTTTGCTTCTTTGATGCAAGCTTTCAGTCTCGCTCTGGCAATGTTTGATGCTTCCTTATCACTTGACCCAAAGGCAGGGTATTTGGGGCTTTTGATCAGGCTCTCAACCTCTCCATTCATCCAGGCTTTCAGTTTGGAGGATGGTTCTATTTACTATATGATCACCATATATTCTAGACATTTGCTGATGTTTATGTATAATTATACAATGACAATTAATATGGTGGGGCAGGGCTTGTTTAATGTAATGACTGCAGATTACGGGAAATCAAATTCATTATACCAACTCCTGTTGTACTACAAACATGCTGAGTCACCAACACCAACTAAATATTTCAGAGCAAAACTGTGATCAACAAACACAAAACAGCAGACAAAACATTTCTGTTCACACATAAACACATTGACGTACCAGAACCAAAGACAATATCAACCTGCCAAAGTGGTAAGCAGATGCGTTACTACCATATAGCATCTAGGTACATACCATTCAACAATCTACATTTGTTAGCTTTTATCTTTCTTTGCAAATGGGAATAGTAACATTCTCCATGAATCTTGTAGTTTTACCTTGAACAGCAGCTGGATTTGTGCAATGTCCGAGATCATCAACATCTAAATTTAAAAAATATGATGCTTTGATTAAACATGTAACATTTACAGCAGTAGCTTTAAGGGCAACTTCACATTTCAATTCCCTCGAGTTGACAGACATGTGGCTAATACAGTTAGCATGCCAGTTTAACTCAGCAAAATTCACCAAGACGCTGTCAAAAGTTGTAAAATCCTGGCGCCAAGGACTCTGAATCACATTTCTCACATCACATATGTGCAGTCTCGCAATGTGCAGTCTCGCAATGTGCCTATGTGTTTCTGACAGTTTTAACAGTTATCACTCATATCGGCTGCACTTATTTGTAAAATAAATAGCGCATGTTCACTCGCGTGTTTTCTCCCTCTGTAATATCAAACATCCTCCTGCGAGGAGGGTGGGATTTATTTAACTTTTGCCAATTAAGAGTATGCATTTCCCAAAATAATCAATGAGAAGCTTATCAGTAAAACTGCTGTGATTGACACTTTGTTTAACAAACAAAAACAAGATTGAATTCAAATAACATTAAATACTTAAATGATCTGCTTGGTTACATTACAAATAGAAAATAATCCTAAAAATGTAATATATTAGACTAAAATTGTCTACCTGGTTACATGTTCAACATTATCAAAATATCCTTAATAACATGGATACCTTGACACATGTCAAGAGGTCACGTGATACATTACCCCAAAAATGAAACTTAAAAATACATTTCTACTTAAAATCAAGGCAGAGTGCCTTGAGATCGCGCAGAAGCTCTGAAAACTCTGCCTCCATTTCCAACATTCTGTCTTTGTGAAGCGTGGTTTAATTCCATGTTTCCATTTCACTGTTGTGTGTCATTGTGTTTTTTATGTTCATATATAAATGTTCATGCTTACCTCAGTTCTAATTAGTTTTTCTTTTTGTTTATTTTCCTATTTCTGTATATGTACATTGAGAGCAACGGAAAATCTAGAATCAAATTACTTGTACGCATACATGGCCAACAAAGCTTATCAGGAATGCACTAATATCTTCTTTTGTTTGTCATGTTTTTCTTTTTCTTTTCGGATTCAAGACGAGCAGTGCGGATTCCGTCCCGGCCGTGGAACAGTGGACCAGCTCTTTACCCTCGCAAGACTACTGAAGGGGTCCTGGGAGTTTGCTCAACCAGTCTACATGTGCTTTGTAGACTTGGAGAAGGCTTTCGACCGGGTCCCTCGGGGGTTTTTGTAGGGGGTGCTGCGGCAGTATGGGGTACCTGTTGTGAATCCCTGTTTTGCAGAATGACAATAAATTATCCTTAAATCTTGAATCCTTGACTATTATGTGCTGAAGCCGATCCCAGCTGACATTTGGTGAAGGTAGGGTTCACCTGGACAGTTGTCCAGTTTATCTCAGGGCTCATTAGAGAAGAGAACCATTCACACCTACGGGCTTTTAGAGTCCAATTAACCTGAGCTGCATGTCTTTGGACTGTGGGAGGAAGCCGGAGAACCCGGAGGGAACCCACGCTGCCACGGGGAGAACACAGAAGGACTGCCCAACAGATTGGGTATCCAACCTGGGCCCTTCTTGCTGTGAGGTGATGTGATACATACCAATATATCTGCAACAAGCCAATATCCTAATTCCATTTGAAACAGAGTAAATGCTATACTTGTTCTTTAAGTAGCGGTAATCTATTGAGACTAATCATCTATGGAGCCAACTGTCGATGTGTTCAGTAATGAGATTTGGTTGTGAAAAATCTGATCTGATATTTGTATTACCTGAAAGGTCAGTGGGTGCCCTAGATCGTTAGGGATCATAGGGGATGAACATATTCATAAAGAACACCATATCTAGCCATTTGAATTGTCTTGCCCTGGACTAAAGTTATGGATACACAGATTATATCTTTGGTCCATCACTTCGGGTTGCACAAATTAAGGAAACCATGCAGAAAATCTTTGTCGCTAATTTATTATGCCGCAGTAAAATGAGCACTGACCAAAAAATAACAATAACACCTTTCCATTGTTAGTTTGATTATAGAGTTGCTTGTTCTGGATATTGTTTATATTTGGATATGTTTTGCTTGTGTGGATCAACAAGGTGAGTTCCATCCTTTGAATTAGTTATTTTTCACACCACAGTACAAGAGAAGTCAGGACTGGGGTATATATTATACATACACAGCCTTCAGCTTAGGACAGCAACACTTTAAAAAATAGCACTTTTACATGTTCCTCTCGATACACAATGAATCCCCATTAATATATCGCCTATAATAAAGGCGTGAAAGATTATTCATATGAGTTACTGATGCTAAAGTTAAGGTTTGCTGATCATTGCTCTTTATATTATATGTGGATAAACGGGTGAGTAATGTGTTCTTCCTCTGATCTTGTATTGCAGTGGTGTAGTCAACGCAGGTGAAACAAATGCAGAAGTATACACTACTTGTCCAAAAGATTTGACCGGTCTCACTTGCCCCACTTTGCATTTTGTATATATTAAATGCATGCAGGGGAGAAACCCTACGTTAATAAAGTGGATACAAATCTGACACCTTTATTGTTTAGACAGCAATGTAGACTAGTGCTGTGCCATGAAGATAAGATGGATATTTACTGAACATCTAAATCCCATTTGAAATGCTTTGGCATATTTTTAACTGTTAGGCCATATCCAGCAGTTAATCAAAAATGTATAAATTTTTGGCAAAGGGTGGAAATACATAATGAGATTACTTCAACTGAATTAGCATATGTGTATGACAAGTATTTGTTAATCTATGCTGCAGCCTGCAATTGATTGTATTAGCTCTCACTTCTTCTCACTGCTTATGCTATCTTCCTGTCAGGTCTTGAGTAGTTAAGAGTCAGAAAACACAAGGCTTTTCAGATGATCAACTTTATTAGTATTAGACTGTATGCTAAAGTGGCTATCATAACCAGAAACCATGCAGCAGAGCCGTTCTCTGTATTCTTGACTCCTGCCATCCCATTAGCTTATGCCAGGGTGTTGAAAAGGAGGCTCCTACCGTTTGTCGAACCTCAGATTTAAGAGGAGGAGTGCGGATTTTGAGTCGTTCGTGGAACAGTGGAACAGTGCTTTACCATCGCAAGACTACTGGACTACTGGAGAAGGCTTTCGAACGGGTTCCTCAGGGTTTTTTGTGGGGGCAATGCGGATGCATGGGGTGCCGGACCCTATGCAACGGGCCATCCAATTTCTGTACGCCTGCAGTAGGAGCTGTGTTCGTAACCTCGGTAATAAGTCAGACACGTTCCCAGTTGGTGTTGGCCTCAGCCAGGGCTACCGGTACTGTTTGTGTCTCCACTGGAGGCATGTGTTCAATCCCTAGTATTGAAAGGGAGTAAAATCATTCCGACTGAAATGATGTATGCACACTTTGAATTGTGTGTGGTAATAACAATAAACAGAGCTTTCACTGAGTTGTAATGTCTACGACGATTTCCGCAGAAATTAGTTTTTTCAAAGTCAGGATGGCTGAGTGGTCCAAGGTACTGAGTTCAGGTTGCAGTCTCCACTGGAGGCGAGGGTTTGAATCCCACTTCTGACAGAAGTTGTTTTTCACTGGTTCCAAGCCTGTAGTAGCATATTGTGAAAGCAAGTATGCCTTGCTTTGTGTTCAATGGAGCAGGAATTTGACTAAATATTTCTAAAGCCCATGCCAAAACTAAGCAAACATTTCAGGGTACTTATACAGCAAAATATTTGCAAAGGAAAGTTGAGACATCATGTATCATGGCACAAATAATGTGCGATCTTGTACGTACTTATTGCACCACCTTATTATATCTACGACGATTTCTACAGATATTTGCCATTTCAAAGTCAGGATGGCCGAGCGGTCCAAGGCGCTGCGTTCAGATTGCAGTCTCCACTGGAGGCGTGGGTTTGAATCCCACTTCTGACAGAAGTTGTTTTTCACTGGTTCCAAGCCTACAGTAGCATATTGGGAAAGTCAGCATCCCTTGCTTTTTGTTCAATGGAGCAGGAATTTGACTAAATATTTCTAAAGCCCATGCCAAAACTAAGCAAACAGTTCAGGGTACTTATACAGCTAATTTTTGCAAAGGAAAGTTGAGACATCATGTATCATGGCACAAAGAATGTGCGATCTTGTACGTACTTATTGTACCACCTTATTATATCTACGACGAATTCTACTGATATTTGCCTTTTCAAAGTCAGGATGGCCGAGCGGTCCAAGGCGCTGTGTTCAGGTCGCAGTCTCCACTGGAGGCGTGGGTTCGAATCCCACTTCTGACAGAAGTTGTTTTTCACTGGTTCCAAGCCTGTAGTAGCATATTGTGAAAGCAAGTATGCCTTGCTTTGTGTTTAATGTAGCAGGAATTAGACTAAATATTTCTAAAGCCCATGCCAAAACTAAGCAAACATTTCAGGGTACTTATATACCTGATTTTTGCAAAGGATAGTTGAGACATCATATATCATGGCACAAAGAATGTGAAATCTTGTACGTAATTATTGTACCACCTTATTATTTCTACGACAATTTCTACAAATATTCCTTTTTCAAAGTCAGGATGGCCGAGCGGTCCAAGGCGCTGCGTTCAGGTCGCAGTCTCCACTGGAGGCGTGGGTTCGAATCCCACTTCTGACAGAAGTTGTTTTTCACTGGTTCCAAGCCTGTAGTAGCATATTGGGAAAGTAAGTATGCCTTGCTTTGTGTTCAATGGAGCAGGAATTTGACTATATGCATCTAAAGACCATGCCAAAACTAAGCAAACATTTCAGGGTACTTATATACCTGATTTTTGCAAAGGATAGTTGAGACATCATATATCATGGCACAAAGAATGTGAAATCTTGTACGTACTTATTGTATCACCTTATTATATCTACGACGATTTCTACAGATATTTGCCTTTTCAAAGTCAGGATGGCCGAGCGGTCCAAGGTGCTGCGTTCAGGTCGCAGTCTCCACTGGAGGCGTGGGTTCGAATCCCACTTCTGACAGAAGTTGTTTTTCACTGGTTCCAAGCCTGTAGTAGCATATTGGGAAAGTAAGTATGCCTTGCTTTGTGTTTAATGGAGCAGGAATTTGACTAAATGCATCTAAAGACCATGCCAAAACTAAGCACACATTTCAGGGTACTTATACAGCTAATTTTTGCAAAGGATAGTTGAGACATCATGTATCATGGCACAAATAATGTGCGATCTTGTACGTACTTATTGTACCACCTTATTATATCTACGACGATTTCTAGTGATATTTGCCTTTTCAAAGTCAGGATGGCCGAGCGGTCCAAGGTGCTGCGTTCAGGTCGCAGTCTCCACTGGAGGCGTGGGTTCGAATCCCACTTCTGACAGAAGTTGTTTTTCACTGGTTCCAAGCCTGTAGTAGCATATTGGGAAAGTAAGTATGCCTTGCTTTGTGTTCAATGGAGCAGAAATTTGACTAAATGCATCTAAAGACCGTGCCAAAACTAAGCACACATTTCAGGGAACTTATATACCTGATTTTTGCAAAGGATAGTTGAGACATCATGTATCATGGCACAAATAATGTGCGATCTTGTACGTACTTATTGTACCACCTTATTATATCTACGACGATTTCTACTGATATTTGCCTTTTCAAAGTCAGGATGGCTGAGCGGTCCAAGGTGCTGTGTTCAGGTGGCAGTCTCCACTGGAGGCGTGGGTTTGAATCCCACTTTTTACAGAAGTTGTTTTTCACTGGTTCCAAGCCTGTAGTAGCATATTGGGAAAGTAAGTATGCCTTGCTTTGTGTTCAATGGAGCAGAAATTTGACTAAATGCATCTAAAGACCATGCCAAAACTAAGCAAACATTTCAGGGTACTTATATACCTGATTTTTGCAAAGGATAATTGAGACATCATGTATCATGGCACAAATAATGTGCGATTTTGTACGTACTTATTGTACCACCTTATTATATCTACGACGATTTCTACTGATATTTGCCTTTTCAAAGTCAGGATGGCCGAGCGGTCCAAGGCGCTGTGTTCAGGTTGCAGTCTCCACTGGAGGCGTGGGTTCGAATCCCACTTCTGACAGAAGTTGTTTTTCACTGGTTCCAAGCCTGTAGTAGCATATTGGGAAAGTAAGTATGCCTTGCTTTGTGTTTAATGGAGCAGGAATTAGACTAAATATTTCTAAAGCCAATGCCAAAACTAAGCACACATTTCAGGGTACTTATACAGCTAATTTCTGCAAAGGAAAGTTGAGACATCATGTATCATGGCACAAATAATGTGCGATCTTGTACGTACTTATTGTACCACCTTATTATATCAACGACGATTTCTAGTGATATTTGCCTTTTCAAAGTCAGGATGGCCGAGCGGTCCAAGGTGCTGCGTTCAGGTCGCAGTCTCCACTGGAGGCGTGGGTTCGAATCCCACTTCTGACAGAAGTTGTTTTTCACTGGTTCCAAGCCTGTAGTAGCATATTGGGAAAGTAAGTATGCCTTGCTTTGTGTTCAATGGAGCAGGAATTTGACTCAATGCATCTAAAGACCATGCCAAAACTAAGCAAACATTTCAGGGTACTTATTTTCCTGATTTTTGCAAAGGAAAGTTGAGGCATCATATATCATGGCACAACGAATGTGAAATCTTGTACGTAATTGTTGTACCACCTTATTATATCTACGACGATTTCTACAGATATTTGCCTTTTCAAAGTCAGGATGTCTGAGCGATCCAAGGCGCTGCGTTCTGGTCGCAGTCTCCACTGGAGGCGTGGGTTCGAATCCCACTTCTGACAGAAGTTGTTTTTCACTGGTTCCAAGCCTGTAGTAGCATATTGTGAAAGCAAGTATGCCTTGCTTTGTGTTTAATGGAGCAGGAATTAGACTAAATATTTCTAAAGACCATGCCAAAACTAAGCACACATTTCAGGGTACTTATACAGCTAATTTTTGCAAAGGAAAGTTGAGACAACATGTATCATGGCACAAATAATGTGCGATCTTGTACGTACTTATTGTACCACCTTATTATATCTACGACGATTTCTAGTGATATTTGCCTTTTCAAAGTCAGGATGGCCGAGCGGTCCAAGGTGCTGCGTTCAGGTCGCAGTCTCCACTGGAGGCGTGGGTTCGAATCCCACTTCTGACAGAAGTTGTTTTTCACTGGTTCCAAGCCTGTAGTAGCATATTGGGAAAGTAAGTATGCCTTGCTTTGTGTTCAATGGAGCAGGAATTTGACTAAATGCATCTAAAGACCATGCCAAAACTAAGCACACATTTCAGGGTACTTATATACCTGATTTTTGCAAAGGATAGTTGAGACATCATATATCATGGCACAAAGAATGTGAAATCTTGTACGTAATTATTGTACCACCTTATTTTATCTACGACGATTTCTACAGATATTCCTTTTTCAAAGTCAGGATGGCCGAGCGGTCCAAGGCGCTGCGTTCAGGTCGCAGTCTCCACTGGAGGCGTGGGTTCGAATCCCACTTCTGGCAGAAGTTGTTTTTCACTGGTTCCAAGCCTGTAGTAGCATATTGGGAAAGTAAGTATGCCTTGCTTTGTGTTCAATGGAGCAGAAATTTGACTAAATGCATCTAAAGACCACGCCAAAACTAAGCAAACATTTCAGGGTACTTATATACCTGATTCTTGCAAAGGATAGTTGAGACATCATGTATCATGGCACAAAGAATGTGAAATCTTGTACGTACTTATTGTATCACCTTATTATATCTACGACGATTTCTACAGATATTTGCCTTTTCAAAGTCAGGATGGCCGAGCGGTCCAAGGTGCTGCGTTCAGGTCGCAGTCTCCACTGGAGGCGTGGGTTCGAATCCCACTTCTGACAGAAGTTGTTTTTCACTGGTTCCAAGCCTGTAGTAGCATATTGGGAAAGTAAGTATGCCTTGCTTTGTGTTTAATGGAGCAGGAATTTGACTAAATGCATCTAAAGACCATGCCAAAACTAAGCACACATTTCAGGGAACTTATATACCTGATTTTTGCAAAGGATAGTTGAGACATCATGTATCATGGCACAAATAATGTGCGATCTTGTACGTACTTATTGTACCACCTTATTATATCTACGACGATTTCTACTGATATTTGCCTTTTCAAAGTCAGGATGGCTGAGCGGTCCAAGGTGCTGTGTTCAGGTGGCAGTCTCCACTGGAGGCGTGGGTTTGAATCCCACTTTTGACAGAAGTTGTTTTTCACTGGTTCCAAGCCTGTAGTAGCATATTGGGAAAGTAAGTATGCCTTGCTTTGTGTTCAATGGAGCAGGAATTTGACTAAATGCATCTAAAGACCATGCCAAAACTAAGCAAACATTTCAGGGTACTTATATACCTGATTTTTGCAAAGGATAATTGAGACATCATGTATCATGGCACAAATAATGTGCGATTTTGTACGTACTTATTGTACCACCTTATTATATCTACGACGATTTCTACTGATATTTGCCTTTTCAAAGTCAGGATGGCCGAGCGGTCCAAGGCGCTGTGTTCAGGTTGCAGTCTCCACTGGAGGCGTGGGTTCGAATCCCACTTCTGACAGAAGTTGTTTTTCACTGGTTCCAAGCCTGTAGTAGCATATTGGGAAAGTAAGTATGCCTTGCTTTGTGTTTAATGGAGCAGGAATTAGACTAAATATTTCTAAAGCCAATGCCAAAACTAAGCACACATTTCAGGGTACTTATACAGCTAATTTCTGCAAAGGAAAGTTGAGACATCATGTATCATGGCACAAATAATGTGCGATCTTGTACGTACTTATTGTACCACCTTATTATATCAACGACAATTTCTAGTGATATTTGCCTTTTCAAAGTCAGGATGGCCGAGCGGTCCAAGGTGCTGCGTTCAGGTCGCAGTCTCCACTGGAGGCGTGGGTTCGAATCCCACTTCTGACAGAAGTTGTTTTTCACTGGTTCCAAGCCTGTAGTAGCATATTGGGAAAGTAAGTATGCCTTGCTTTGTGTTCAATGGAGCAGGAATTTGACTCAATGCATCTAAAGACCATGCCAAAACTAAGCAAACATTTCAGGGTACTTATTTTCCTGATTTTTGCAAAGGAAAGTTGAGGCATCATATATCATGGCACAACGAATGTGAAATCTTGTACGTAATTGTTGTACCACCTTATTATATCTACGACGATTTCTACAGATACTCCTTTTTTAAAGTCAGGATGGCGGAGCGGTCCAAGGTGCTGCGTTCAGGTTGCAGTCTCCACTGGAGGCGTGGGTTCGAATCCCACTTCTGACAGAAGTTGTTTTTCACTGGTTCCAAGCCTGTAGTAGCATATTGGGAAAGTAAGTATGCCTTGCTTTGTGTTCAATGGAGCAGGAATTTGACTAAATGCATCTAAAGACCATGCCAAAACTAAGCACACATTTCAGGGTACTTATATACCTGATTTTTGCAAAGGATAGTTGAGACATCATATATCATGGCACAAAGAATGTGAAATCTTGTACGTAATTATTGTACCACCTTATTATATCTACGACGATTTCTACAGATATTCCTTTTTCAAAGTCAGGATGGCCGAGCGGTCCAAGGCGCTGCGTTCAGGTCGCAGTCTCCACTGGAGGCGTGGGTTCGAATCCCACTTCTGGCAGAAGTTGTTTTTCACTGGTTCCAAGCCTGTAGTAGCATATTGGGAAAGTAAGTATGCCTTGCTTTGTGTTCAATGGAGCAGAAATTTGACTAAATGCATCTAAAGACCACGCCAAAACTAAGCAAACATTTCAGGGTACTTATATACCTGATTCTTGCAAAGGATAGTTGAGACATCATGTATCATGGCACAAAGAATGTGAAATCTTGTACGTACTTATTGTATCACCTTATTATATCTACGACGATTTCTACAGATATTTGCCTTTTCAAAGTCAGGATGGCCGAGCGGTCCAAGGTGCTGCGTTCAGGTCGCAGTCTCCACTGGAGGCGTGGGTTCGAATCCCACTTCTGACAGAAGTTGTTTTTCACTGGTTCCAAGCCTGTAGTAGCATATTGGGAAAGTAAGTATGCCTTGCTTTGTGTTTAATGGAGCAGGAATTTGACTAAATGCATCTAAAGACCATGCCAAAACTAAGCACACATTTCAGGGAACTTATATACCTGATTTTTGCAAAGGATAGTTGAGACATCATGTATCATGGCACAAATAATGTGCGATCTTGTACGTACTTATTGTACCACCTTATTATATCTACGACGATTTCTACTGATATTTGCCTTTTCAAAGTCAGGATGGCTGAGCGGTCCAAGGTGCTGTGTTCAGGTGGCAGTCTCCACTGGAGGCGTGGGTTTGAATCCCACTTTTGACAGAAGTTGTTTTTCACTGGTTCCAAGCCTGTAGTAGCATATTGGGAAAGTAAGTATGCCTTGCTTTGTGTTCAATGGAGCAGAAATTTGACTAAATGCATCTAAAGACCATGCCAAAACTAAGCAAACATTTCAGGGTACTTATATACCTGATTTTTGCAAAGGATAATTGAGACATCATGTATCATGGCACAAATAATGTGCGATTTTGTACGTACTTATTGTACCACCTTATTATATCTACGACGATTTCTACTGATATTTGCCTTTTCAAAGTCAGGATGGCCGAGCGGTCCAAGGCGCTGTGTTCAGGTTGCAGTCTCCACTGGAGGCGTGGGTTCGAATCCCACTTCTGACAGAAGTTGTTTTTCACTGGTTCCAAGCCTGTAGTAGCATATTGGGAAAGTAAGTATGCCTTGCTTTGTGTTTAATGGAGCAGGAATTAGACTAAATATTTCTAAAGCCAATGCCAAAACTAAGCACACATTTCAGGGTACTTATACAGCTAATTTCTGCAAAGGAAAGTTGAGACATCATGTATCATGGCACAAATAATGTGCGATCTTGTACGTACTTATTGTACCACCTTATTATATCAACGACAATTTCTAGTGATATTTGCCTTTTCAAAGTCAGGATGGCCGAGCGGTCCAAGGTGCTGCGTTCAGGTCGCAGTCTCCACTGGAGGCGTGGGTTCGAATCCCACTTCTGACAGAAGTTGTTTTTCACTGGTTCCAAGCCTGTAGTAGCATATTGGGAAAGTAAGTATGCCTTGCTTTGTGTTCAATGGAGCAGGAATTTGACTCAATGCATCTAAAGACCATGCCAAAACTAAGCAAACATTTCAGGGTACTTATTTTCCTGATTTTTGCAAAGGAAAGTTGAGGCATCATATATCATGGCACAACGAATGTGAAATCTTGTACGTAATTGTTGTACCACCTTATTATATCTACGACGATTTCTACAGATACTCCTTTTTTAAAGTCAGGATGGCGGAGCGGTCCAAGGTGCTGCGTTCAGGTTGCAGTCTCCACTGGAGGCGTGGGTTCGAATCCCACTTCTGACAGAAGTTGTTTTTCACTGGTTCCAAGCCTGTAGTAGCATATTGGGAAAGTAAGTATGCCTTGCTTTGTGTTCAATGGAGCAGGAATTTGACTAAATGCATCTAAAGACCATGCCAAAACTAAGCACACATTTCAGGGTACTTATATACCTGATTTTTGCAAAGGATAGTTGAGACATCATATATCATGGCACAAAGAATGTGAAATCTTGTACGTAATTATTGTACCACCTTATTTTATCTACGACGATTTCTACAGATACTCCTTTTTCAAAGTCAGGATGGCCGAGCGGTCCAAGGCGCTGCGTTCAGGTCGCAGTCTCCACTGGAGGCGTGGGTTCGAATCCCACTTCTGACAGAAGTTGTTTTTCACTGGTTCCAAGCCTGTAGTAGCATATTGGGAAAGTAAGTATGCCTTGCTTTGTGTTCAATGGAGCAGAAATTTGACTAAATGCATCTAAAGACCACGCCAAAACTAAGCAAACATTTCAGGGTACTTATATACCTGATTTTTGCAAAGGAAAGTTGAGACATCATATATCATGACACAACGAATGTGAAATCTTGTACGTAATTATTGTACCACCTTATTATATCTACGACGATTTCTACAGATATTCCTTTTTCAAAGTCAGGATGGCCGAGCGGTCCAAGGAGCTGCGTTCAGGTCGCAGTCTCCACTGGAGGCGTGGGTTCGAATCCCACTTCTGGCAGAAGTTGTTTTTCACTGGTTCCAAGCCTGTAGTAGCATATTGGGAAAGTAAGTATGACTTGCTTTGTGTTCAATGGAGCAGGAATTTGACTAAATGCATCTAAAGACCATGCCAAAAACCTAGCAAACATTTCAGGGTACTTATTTTCCTGATTTTTGCAAAGGAAAGTTGAGACATCATATATCATGGCACAACGAATGTGAAATCTTGTACGTAATTATTGTACCACCTTATTATATCTACGACGATTTCTACAGATATTCCTTTTTCAAAGTCAGGATGGCCGAGCGGTCCAAAACGCTGCGTTCAGGTTGCAGTCTCCACTGGAGGCGTGGGTTCGAATCCCACTTCTGACAGAAGTTGTTTTTCACTGGTTCCAAGCCTGTAGTAGCATATTGGGAAAGTAAGTATGCCTTGCTTTGTGTTTAATGGAGCAGGAATTAGACTAAATATTTCTAAAGCAATGCCAAAACTAAACACACATTTCAGGGTACTTATACAGCTAATTTCTGCAAAGGAAAGTTGAGACATCATGTATCATGGCACAAATAATGTGCGATCTTGTACGTACTTATTGTACCACCTTATTATATCTACGACGATTTCTAGTGATATTTGCCTTTTCAAAGTCAGGATGGCCGAGCAGTCCAAGGCGCTGCGTTCAGGTTGCAGTCTCCACTGGAGGCGTGGGTTCGAATCCCACTTCTGGCAGAAGTTGTTTTTCACTGGTTCCAAGCCTGTAGTAGCATATTGGGAAAGTAAGTATGCCTTGCTTTGTGTTCAATGGAGCAGAAATTTGACTAAATGCATCTAAAGACCACGCCAAAACTAAGCAAACATTTCAGGGTACTTATATACCTGATTCTTGCAAAGGATAGTTGAGACATCATGTATCATGGCACAAATAATGTGCGATCTTTTACGTACTTATTGTACCACCTTATTATATCTATGACGATTTCTACAGATATTTGCCTTTTCAAAGTCAGGATGGCTGAGCGATCCAAGGCGCTGCGTTCTGGTCGCAGTCTCCACTGGAGGCGTGGGTTCGAATCCCACTTCTGACAGAAGTTGTTTTTCACTGGTTCCAAGCCTGTAGTAGCATATTGGGAAAGTAAGTATGCCTTGCTTTGTGTTTAATGGAGCAGGAATTAGACTAAATATTTCTAAAGCAAATGCCAAAACTAAACACACATTTCAGGGTACTTATACAGCTAATTTCTGCAAAGGAAAGTTGAGACATCATGTATCATGGCACAAATAATGTGCGATCTTGTACGTACTTATTGTACCACCTTATTATATCTACGACGATTTCTAGTGATATTTGCCTTTTCAAAGTCAGGATGGCCGAGCAGTCCAAGGCGCTGCGTTCAGGTTGCAGTCTCCACTGGAGGCGTGGGTTCGAATCCCACTTCTGGCAGAAGTTGTTTTTCACTGGTTCCAAGCCTGTAGTAGCATATTGGGAAAGTAAGTATGCCTTGCTTTGTGTTCAATGGAGCAGAAATTTGACTAAATGCATCTAAAGACCACGCCAAAACTAAGCAAACATTTCAGGGTACTTATATACCTGATTCTTGCAAAGGATAGTTGAGACATCATGTATCATGGCACAAATAATGTGCGATCTTTTACGTACTTATTGTACCACCTTATTATATCTACGACGATTTCTAGTGATATTTGCCTTTTTAAAGTCAGGATGGCCGAGCGGTCCAAGGCGCTGTGTTCAGGTTGCAGTCTCCACTGGAGGCGTGGGTTCGAATCCCACTTCTGACAGAAGTTGTTTTTCACTGGTTCCAAGCCTGTAGTAGCATATTGGGAAAGTAAGTATGCCTTGCTTTGTGTTTAATGGAGCAGGAATTAGACTAAATATTTCTAAAGCCCATGCCAAAACTAAGCACACATTTCAGGGTACTTATACAGCTAATTTCTGCAAAGGAAAGTTGAGACATCATGTATCATGGCACAAATAATGTGCGATCTTGTACGTACTTATTGTACCACCTTATTATGTCTACGACGATTTCTACTGATATTTGCCTTTTCAAAGTCAGGATGGCTGAGCGGTCCAAGGTGCTGTGTTCAGGTGGCAGTCTCCACTGGAGGCGTGGGTTTGAATCCCACTTTTGACAGAAGTTGTTTTTCACTGGTTCCAAGCCTGTAGTAGCATATTGGGAAAGTAAGTATGCCTTGCTTTGTGTTCAATGGAGCAGAAATTTGACTAAATGCATCTAAAGACCATGCCAAAACTAAGCAAACATTTCAGGGTACTTATATACCTGATTTTTGCAAAGGATAATTGAGACATCATGTATCATGGCACAAATAATGTGCGATCTTGTACGTACTTATTGTACCACCTTATTATATCTACGACGATTTCTAGTGATATTTGCCTTTTCAAAGTCAGGATGGCCGAGCGGTCCAAGGCGCTGTGTCAGGTCGCAGTCTCCACTGGAGGCGTGGGTTTGAATCCCACTTCTGACAGAAGTTGTTTTTCACTGGTTCCAAGCCTGTAGTAGCATATTGTGAAAGCAAGTATGCCTTGCTTTGTGTTTAATGGAGCAGGAATTAGACTAAATATTTCTAAAGACCATGCCAAAACTAAGCACACATTTCAGGGTACTTATACAGCTAATTTTTGCAAAGGAAAGTTGAGACAACATGTATCATGGCACAAATAATGTGCGATCTTGTACGTACTTATTGTACCACCTTATTATATCTACGACGATTTCTAGTGATATTTGCCTTTTCAAAGTCAGGATGGCCGAGCGGTCCAAGGCGCTGCGTTCAGGTCGCAGTCTCCACTGGAGCCGTGGGTTCGAATCCCACTTCTGACAGAAATTGTTTTTCACTGGTTCCAAGCCTGTAGTAGCATATTGGGAAAGTAAGTATGCCTTGCTTTGTGTTCAATGGAGCAGAAATTTGACTAAATGCATCTAAAGACCATGCCAAAACTAAGCAAACATTTCAGGGTACTTATATACCTGATTTTTTCAAAGGATAGTTGAGACATCATGTATCATGGCACAAATAATGTGCGATCTTGTACGTACTTATTGTACCACCTTATTATATCTACGACGATTTCTACTGATATTTGCCTTTTCAAAGTCAGGATGGCCGAGCGGTCCAAGGCGCTGCGTTCAGGTCGCAGTCTCCACTGGAGGTGGGGTTCAAATCCCACTTCTGACAGAAGTTGTTTTTCACTGGTTCCAAGCCTGTAGTAGCATATTGGGAAAGTAAGTATGCCTTGCTTTGTGTTCAATGGAGCAGGAATTTGACTAAATGCATCTAAAGACCATGCCAAAACTAAGCACACATTTCAGGGTACTTATATACCTGATTTTTGCAAAGGATAGTTGAGACATCATATATCATGGCACAAAGAATGTGAAATCTTGTACGTAATTATTGTACCACCTTATTATATCTACGACGATTTCTACAGATACTCCTTTTTCAAAGTCAGGATGGCCGAGCGGTCCAAGGCGCTGCGTTCAGGTCGCAGTCTCCACTGGAGGCGTGGGTTCGAATCCCACTTCTGACAGAAGTTGTTTTTTACTGGTTCCAAGTCTGCAGTAGCATATTGTGAAAGCAAGTATGCCTTGCTTTGTGTTTAATGGAGCAGGAATTAGACTAAATATTTCTAAAGCCCATGCCAAAACTAAGCACACATTTCAGGGTACTTATACAGCTAATTTTTGCAAAGGAAAGTTGAGACATCATGTATCATGGCACAAATAATGTGCGATCTTGTACGTACTTATTGTACCACCTTATTATATCTACGACGATTTCTAGTGATATTTGCCTTTTCAAAGTCAGGATGGCCGAGCAGTCCAAGGCGCTGCGTTCAGGTTGCAGTCTCCACTGGAGGCGTGGGTTCGAATCCCACTTCTGGCAGAAGTTGTTTTTCACTGGTTCCAAGCCTGTAGTAGCATATTGGGAAAGTAAGTATGCCTTGCTTTGTGTTCAATGGAGCAGAAATTTGACTAAATGCATCTAAAGACCACGCCAAAACTAAGCAAACATTTCAGGGTACTTATATACCTGATTCTTGCAAAGGATAGTTGAGACATCATGTATCATGGCACAAAGAATGTGAAATCTTGTACGTACTTATTGTATCACCTTATTATATCTACGACGATTTCTACAGATATTTGCCTTTTCAAAGTCAGGATGGCCGAGCGGTCCAAGGTGCTGCGTTCAGGTCGCAGTCTCCACTGGAGGCGTGGGTTCGAATCCCACTTCTTACAGAAGTTGTTTTTCACTGGTTCCAAGCCTGTAGTAGCATATTGGGAAAGTAAGTATGCCTTGCTTTGTGTTTAATGGAGCAGGAATTAGACTAAATATTTCTAAAGCAAATGCCAAAACTCAACACACATTTCAGGGTACTTATACAGCTAATTTCTGCAAAGGAAAGTTGAGACATCATGTATCATGGCACAAATAATGTGCGATCTTGTACGTACTTATTGTACCACCTTATTATATCTACGACGATTTCTAGTGATATTTGCCTTTTCGAAGTCAGGATGGCCGAGCAGTCCAAGGCGCTGCGTTCAGGTTGCAGTCTCCACTGGAGGCGTGGGTTCGAATCCCACTTCTGGCAGAAGTTGTTTTTCACTGGTTCCAAGCCTGTAGTAGCATATTGGGAAAGTAAGTATGCCTTGCTTTGTGTTCAATGGAGCAGAAATTTGACTAAATGCATCTAAAGACCACGCCAAAACTAAGCAAACATTTCAGGGTACTTATATACCTGATTCTTGCAAAGGATAGTTGAGACATCATGTATCATGGCACAAATAATGTGCGATCTTTTACGTACTTATTGTACCACCTTATTATATCTACGACGATTTCTACTGATATTTGCCTTTTTAAAGTCAGGATGGCCGAGCGGTCCAAGGCGCTGTGTTCAGGTTGCAGTCTCCACTGGAGGCGTGGGTTCGAATCCCACTTCTGACAGAAGTTGTTTTTCACTGGTTCCAAGCCTGTAGTAGCATATTGGGAAAGTAAGTATGCCTTGCTTTGTGTTTAATGGAGCAGGAATTAGACTAAATATTTCTAAAGCCCATGCCAAAACAAAGCACACATTTCAGGGTACTTATACAGCTAATTTCTGCAAAGGAAAGTTGAGACATCATGTATCATGGCACAAATAATGTGCGATCTTGTACGTACTTATTGTACCACCTTATTATATCTACGACGATTTCTACTGATATTTGCCTTTTCAAAGTCAGGATGGCTGAGCGGTCCAAGGTGCTGTGTTCAGGTGGCAGTCTCCACTGGAGGCGTGGGTTTGAATCCCACTTTTGACAGAAGTTGTTTTTCACTGGTTCCAAGCCTGTAGTAGCATATTGGGAAAGTAAGTATGCCTTGCTTTGTGTTCAATGGAGCAGAAATTTGACTAAATGCATCTAAAGACCATGCCAAAACTAAGCAAACATTTCAGGGTACTTATATACCTGATTTTTGCAAAGGATAATTGAGACATCATGTATCATGGCACAAATAATGTGCGATCTTGTACGTACTTATTGTACCACCTTATTATATCTACGACGATTTCTACTGATATTTGCCTTTTCAAAGTCAGGATGGCCGAGCGGTCCAAGGCGCTGTGTCAGGTCGCAGTCTCCACTGGAGGCGTGGGTTTGAATCCCACTTCTGACAGAAGTTGTTTTTCACTGGTTCCAAGCCTGTAGTAGCATATTGTGAAAGCAAGTATGCCTTGCTTTGTGTTTAATGGAGCAGGAATTAGACTAAATATTTCTAAAGACCATGCCAAAACTAAGCACACATTTCAGGGTACTTATACAGCTAATTTTTGCAAAGGAAAGTTGAGACAACATGTATCATGGCACAAATAATGTGCGATCTTGTACGTACTTATTGTACCACCTTATTATATCTACGACGATTTCTAGTGATATTTGCCTTTTCAAAGTCAGGATGGCCGAGCGGTCCAAGGCGCTGCGTTCAGGTCGCAGTCTCCACTGGAGCCGTGGGTTCGAATCCCACTTCTGACAGAAATTGTTTTTCACTGGTTCCAAGCCTGTAGTAGCATATTGGGAAAGTAAGTATGCCTTGCTTTGTGTTCAATGGAGCAGAAATTTGACTAAATGCATCTAAAGACCATGCCAAAACTAAGCAAACATTTCAGGGTACTTATATACCTGATTTTTTCAAAGGATAGTTGAGACATCATGTATCATGGCACAAATAATGTGCGATCTTGTACGTACTTATTGTACCACCTTATTATATCTACGACGATTTCTACTGATATTTGCCTTTTCAAAGTCAGGATGGCCGAGCGGTCCAAGGTGCTGCGTTCAGGTCGCAGTCTCCACTGGAGGCGTGGGTTCGAATCCCACTTCTGACAGAAGTTGTTTTTCACTGGTTCCAAGCCTGTAGTAGCATATTGGGAAAGTAAGTATGCCTTGTTTTGTGTTCAATGGAGCAGGAATTTGACTAAATGCATCTAAAGACCATGCCAAAACTAAGCACACATTTCAGGGTACTTATATACCTGATTTTTGCAAAGGATAGTTGAGACATCATATATCATGGCACAAAGAATGTGAAATCTTGTACGTAATTATTGTACCACCTTATTATATCTACGACGATTTCTACAGATACTCCTTTTTCAAAGTCAGGATGGCCGAGCGGTCCAAGGCGCTGCGTTCAGGTCGCAGTCTCCACTGGAGGCGTGGGTTCGAATCCCACTTCTGACAGAAGTTGTTTTTTACTGGTTCCAAGTCTGCAGTAGCATATTGTGAAAGCAAGTATGCCTTGCTTTGTGTTTAATGGAGCAGGAATTAGACTAAATATTTCTAAAGCCCATGCCAAAACTAAGCACACATTTCAGGGTACTTATACAGCTAATTTTTGCAAAGGAAAGTTGAGACATCATGTATCATGGCACAAATAATGTGCGATCTTGTACGTACTTATTGTACCACCTTATTATATATACGACGATTTCTACTGATATTTGCCTTTTCAAAGTCAGGATGGCTGAGCGGTCCAAGGTGCTGTGTTCAGGTGGCAGTCTCCACTGGAGGCGTGGGTTTGAATCCCACTTTTTACAGAAGTTGTTTTTCACTGGTTCCAAGCCTGTAGTAGCATATTGGGAAAGTAAGTATGCCTTGCTTTGTGTTCAATGGAGCAGAAATTTGACTAAATGCATCTAAAGACCATGCCAAAACTAAGCAAACATTTCAGGGTACTTATATACCTGATTTTTGCAAAGGATAATTGAGACATCATGTATCATGGCACAAATAATGTGCGATTTTGTACGTACTTATTGTACCACCTTATTATATCTACGACGATTTCTACTGATATTTGCCTTTTCAAAGTCAGGATGGCCGAGCGGTCCAAGGCGCTGTGTTCAGGTTGCAGTCTCCACTGGAGGCGTGGGTTCGAATCCCACTTCTGACAGAAGTTGTTTTTCACTGGTTCCAAGCCTGTAGTAGCATATTGGGAAAGTAAGTATGCCTTGCTTTGTGTTTAATGGAGCAGGAATTAGACTAAATATTTCTAAAGCAAATGCCAAAACTAAACACACATTTCAGGGTACTTATACAGCTAATTTCTGCAAAGG
Organism: Taurulus bubalis; assembly: GCF_910589615.1. NCBI lineage: Eukaryota > Metazoa > Chordata > Actinopteri > Perciformes > Cottidae > Taurulus > Taurulus bubalis. Next base: position 22,075,079 of record NC_136601.1, read on the forward strand.
AAAGTTGAGACATCATGTATCATGGCACAAATAATGTGCGATCTTGTACGTACTTATTGTACCACCTTATTATATCTACGACGATTTCTAGTGATATTTGCCTTTTCAAAGTCAGGATGGCCGAGCAGTCCAAGGCGCTGCGTTCAGGTTGCAGTCTCCACTGGAGGCGTGGGTTCGAATCCCACTTCTGGCAGAAGTTGTTTTTCACTGGTTCCAAGCCTGTAGTAGCATATTGGGAAAGTAAGTATGCCTTGCTTTGTGTTCAATGGAGCAGAAATTTGACTAAATGCATCTAAAGACCACGCCAAAACTAAGCAAACATTTCAGGGTACTTATATACCTGATTCTTGCAAAGGATAGTTGAGACATCATGTATCATGGCACAAAGAATGTGAAATCTTGTACGTACTTATTGTATCACCTTATTATATCTACGACGATTTCTACAGATATTTGCCTTTTCAAAGTCAGGATGGCCGAGCGGTCCAAGGTGCTGCGTTCAGGTCGCAGTCTCCACTGGAGGCGTGGGTTCGAATCCCACTTCTGACAGAAGTTGTTTTTCACTGGTTCCAAGCCTGTAGTAGCATATTGGGAAAGTAAGTATGCCTTGCTTTGTGTTTAATGGAGCAGGAATTTGACTAAATGCATCTAAAGACCATGCCAAAACTAAGCACACATTTCAGGGTACTTATACAGCTAATTTTTGCAAAGGATAGTTGAGACATCATGTATCATGGCACAAATAATGTGCGATCTTGTACGTACTTATTGTACCACCTTATTATATCTACGACGATTTCTAGTGATATTTGCCTTTTCAAAGTCAGGATGGCCGAGCGGTCCAAGGCGCTGCGTTCAGGTCGCAGTCTCCACTGGAGGCGTGGGTTCGAATCCCACTTCTGACAGAAGTTGTTTTTCACTGGTTCCAAGCCTGTAGTAGCATATTGGGAAAGTAAGTATGCCTTGCTTTGTGTTCAATGGAGCAGAAATTTGACTAAATGCATCTAAAGACCATGCCAAAACTAAGCACACATTTCAGGGAACTTATATACCTGATTTTTGCAAAGGATAGTTGAGACATCATGTATCATGGCACAAATAATGTGCGATCTTGTACGTACTTATTGTACCACCTTATTATATCTACGACGATTTCTACTGATATTTGCCTTTTCAAAGTCAGGATGGCTGAGCGGTCCAAGGTGCTGTGTTCAGGTGGCAGTCTCCACTGGAGGCGTGGGTTTGAATCCCACTTTTGACAGAAGTTGTTTTTCACTGGTTCCAAGCCTGTAGTAGCATATTGGGAAAGTAAGTATGCCTTGCTTTGTGTTCAATGGAGCAGAAATTTGACTAAATGCATCTAAAGACCATGCCAAAACTAAGCAAACATTTCAGGGTACTTATATACCTGATTTTTGCAAAGGATAATTGAGACATCATGTATCATGGCACAAATAATGTGCGATTTTGTACGTACTTATTGTACCACCTTATTATATCTACGACGATTTCTACTGATATTTGCCTTTTCAAAGTCAGGATGGCCGAGCGGTCCAAGGCGCTGTGTTCAGGTTGCAGTCTCCACTGGAGGCGTGGGTTCGAATCCCACTTCTGACAGAAGTTGTTTTTCACTGGTTCCAAGCCTGTAGTAGCATATTGGGAAAGTAAGTATGCCTTGCTTTGTGTTTAATGGAGCAGGAATTAGACTAAATATTTCTAAAGCCAATGCCAAAACTAAGCACACATTTCAGGGTACTTATACAGCTAATTTCTGCAAAGGAAAGTTGAGACATCATGTATCATGGCACAAATAATGTGCGATCTTGTACGTACTTATTGTACCACCTTATTATATCAACGACGATTTCTAGTGATATTTGCCTTTTCAAATTCAGGATGGCCGAGCGGTCCAAGGCGCTGTGTTCAGGTCGCAGTCTCCACTGGAGGCGTGGGTTCGAATCCCACTTCTGACAGAAGTTGTTTTTCACTGGTTCCAAGCCTGTAGTAGCATATTGGGAAAGTAAGTATGCCTTGCTTTGTGTTCAATGGAGCAGGAATTTGACTCAATGCATCTAAAGACCATGCCAAAACTAAGCAAACATTTCAGGGTACTTATTTTCCTGATTTTTGCAAAGGAAAGTTGAGGCATCATATATCATGGCACAACGAATGTGAAATCTTGTACGTAATTGTTGTACCACCTTATTATATCTACGACGATTTCTACAGATACTCCTTTTTTAAAGTCAGGATGGCGGAGCGGTCCAAGGCGCTGCGTTCAGGTTGCAGTCTCCACTGGAGGCGTGGGTTCGAATCCCACTTCTGACAGAAGTTGTTTTTCACTGGTTCCAAGCCTGTAGTAGCATATTGGGAAAGTAAGTATGCCTTGCTTTGTGTTTAATGGAGCAGGAATTAGACTAAATATTTCTAAAGCCCATGCCAAAACTAAGCACACATTTCAGGGTACTTATACAGCTAATTTCTGCAAAGGAAAGTTGAGACATCATGTATCATGGCACAAATAATGTGCGATCTTGTACGTACTTATTGTACCACCTTATTATATCTACGACGATTTCTAGTGATATTTGCCTTTTCAAAGTCAGGATGGCCGAGCGGTCCAAGGCGCTGCGTTCAGGTCACAGTCTCCACTGGAGGCGTGGGTTCGAATCCCACTTCTGACAGAAGTTGTTTTTCACTGGTTCCAAGCCTGTAGTAGCATATTGGGAAAGTAAGTATGCCTTGCTTTGTGTTCAATGGAGCAGAAATTTGACTAAATGCATCTAAAGACCACGCCAAAACTAAGCAAACATTTCAGGGTACTTATATACCTGGTTTTTGCAAAGGATAGTTGAGACATCATGTATCATGGCACAAATAATGTGAGATCTTCTACGTACTTATTGTACCACCTTATTATATCTACGACGATTTCTACTGATATTTGCCTTTTCAAAGTCAGGATGGCTGAGCGATCCAAGGCGCTGCGTTCTGGTCGCAGTCTCCACTGGAGGCGTGGGTTCGAATCCCACTTCTGACAGAAGTTGTTTTTCACTGGTTCCAAGCCTGTAGTAGCATATTGTGAAAGCAAGTATGCCTTGCTTTGTGTTTAATGGAGCAGGAATTAGACTAAATATTTCTAAAGACCATGCCAAAACTAAGCACACATTTCAGGGTACTTATACAGCTAATTTTTGCAAAGGAAAGTTGAGACAACATGTATCATGGCACAAATAATGTGCGATCTTGTACGTACTTATTGTACCACCTTATTATATCTACGACGATTTCTAGTGATATTTGCCTTTTCAAAGTCAGGATGGCCGAGCGGTCCAAGGTGCTGCGTTCAGGTCGCAGTCTCCACTGGAGGCGTGGGTTCGAATCCCACTTCTGACAGAAGTTGTTTTTCACTGGTTCCAAGCCTGTAGTAGCATATTGGGAAAGTAAGTATGCCTTGCTTTGTGTTCAATGGAGCAGGAATTTGACTAAATGCATCTAAAGACCATGCCAAAACTAAGCACACATTTCAGGGTACTTATATACCTGATTTTTGCAAAGGATAGTTGAGACATCATATATCATGGCACAAAGAATGTGAAATCTTGTACGTAATTATTGTACCACCTTATTATATCTACGACGATTTCTACAGATACTCCTTTTTCAAAGTCAGGATGGCCGAGCGGTCCAAGGCGCTGCGTTCAGGTCGCAGTCTCCACTGGAGGCGTGGGTTCGAATCCCACTTCTGACAGAAGTTGTTTTTTACTGGTTCCAAGTCTGCAGTAGCATATTGTGAAAGCAAGTATGCCTTGCTTTGTGTTTAATGGAGCAGAAATTAGACTAAATATTTCTAAAGCCCATGCCAAAACTAAGCACACATTTCAGGGTACTTATACAGCTAATTTTTGCAAAGGAAAGTTGAGACATCATGTATCATGGCACAAATAATGTGCGATCTTGTACGTACTTATTGTACCACCTTATTATATCTACGACGATTTCTAGTGATATTTGCCTTTTCAAAGTCAGGATGGCCGAGCGGTCCAAGGCGCTGCGTTCAGGTCGCAGTCTCCACTGGAGGCGTGGGTTCGAATCCCACTTCTGACAGAAGTTGTTTTTCACTGGTTCCAAGCCTGTAGTAGCATATTGGGAAAGTAAGTATGCCTTGCTTTGTGTTCAATGGAGCAGAAATTTGACTAAATGCATCTAAAGACCACGCCAAAACTAAGCACACATTTCAGGGTACTTATATACCTGATTTTTGCAAAGGAAAGTTGAGACATCATATATCATGACACAACGAATGTGAAATCTTGTACGTAATTATTGTACCACCTTATTATATCTACGACGATTTCTACAGATATTCCTTTTTCAAAGTCAGGATGGCCGAGCGGTCCAAGGCGCTGCGTTCAGGTCGCAGTCTCCACTGGAGGCGTGGGTTCGAATCCCACTTCTGGCAGAAGTTGTTTTTCACTGGTTCCAAGCCTGTAGTAGCATATTGGGAAAGTAAGTATGCCTTGCTTTGTGTTCAATGGAGCAGGAATTTGACTAAATGCATCTAAAGACCATGCCAAAAACCTAGCAAACATTTCAGGGTACTTATTTTCCTGATTTTTGCAAAGGAAAGTTGAGACATCATATATCATGGCACAACGAATGTGAAATCTTGTACGTAATTATTGTACCACCTTATTATATCTACGACGATTTCTACAGATATTCCTTTTTCAAAGTCAGGATGGCCGAGCGGTCCAAAACGCTGCGTTCAGGTTGCAGTCTCCACTGGAGGCGTGGGTTCGAATCCCACTTCTGACAGAAGTTGTTTTTCACTGGTTCCAAGCCTGTAGTAGCATATTGGGAAAGTAAGTATGCCTTGCTTTGTGTTTAATGGAGCAGGAATTAGACTAAATATTTCTAAAGCAAATGCCAAAACTAAACACACATTTCAGGGTACTTATACAGCTAATTTCTGCAAAGGAAAGTTGAGACATCATGTATCATGGCACAAATAATGTGCGATCTTGTACGTACTTATTGTACCACCTTATTATATCTACGACGATTTCTAGTGATATTTGCCTTTTCAAAGTCAGGATGGCCGAGCAGTCCAAGGCGCTGCGTTCAGGTTGCAGTCTCCACTGGAGGCGTGGGTTCGAATCCCACTTCTGGCAGAAGTTGTTTTTCACTGGTTCCAAGCCTGTAGTAGCATATTGGGAAAGTAAGCATGCCTTGCTTTGTGTTCAATGGAGCAGAAATTTGACTAAATGCATCTAAAGACCACGCCAAAACTAAGCAAACATTTCAGGGTACTTATATACCTGATTCTTGCAAAGGATAGTTGAGACATCATGTATCATGGCACAAATAATGTGCGATCTTTTACGTACTTATTGTACCACCTTATTATATCTATGACGATTTCTACAGATATTTGCCTTTTCAAAGTCAGGATGGCTGAGCGATCCAAGGCGCTGCGTTCTGGTCGCAGTCTCCACTGGAGGCGTGGGTTCGAATCCCACTTCTGACAGAAGTTGTTTTTCACTGGTTCCAAGCCTGTAGTAGCATATTGGGAAAGTAAGTATGCCTTGCTTTGTGTTTAATGGAGCAGGAATTAGACTAAATATTTCTAAAGCAAATGCCAAAACTAAACACACATTTCAGGGTACTTATACAGCTAATTTCTGCAAAGGAAAGTTGAGACATCATGTATCATGGCACAAATAATGTGCGATCTTGTACGTACTTATTGTACCACCTTATTATATCTACGACGATTTCTAGTGATATTTGCCTTTTCAAAGTCAGGATGGCCGAGCAGTCCAAGGCGCTGCGTTCAGGTTGCAGTCTCCACTGGAGGCGTGGGTTCGAATCCCACTTCTGGCAGAAGTTGTTTTTCACTGGTTCCAAGCCTGTAGTAGCATATTGGGAAAGTAAGTATGCCTTGCTTTGTGTTCAATGGAGCAGAAATTTGACTAAATGCATCTAAAGACCACGCCAAAACTAAGCAAACATTTCAGGGTACTTATATACCTGATTCTTGCAAAGGATAGTTGAGACATCATGTATCATGGCACAAATAATGTGCGATCTTTTACGTACTTATTGTACCACCTTATTATATCTACGACGATTTCTACTGATATTTGCCTTTTTAAAGTCAGGATGGCCGAGCGGTCCAAGGCGCTGTGTTCAGGTTGCAGTCTCCACTGGAGGCGTGGGTTCGAATCCCACTTCTGACAGAAGTTGTTTTTCACTGGTTCCAAGCCTGTAGTAGCATATTGGGAAAGTAAGTATGCCTTGCTTTGTGTTTAATGGAGCAGGAATTAGACTAAATATTTCTAAAGCCCATGCCAAAACTAAGCACACATTTCAGGGTACTTATACAGCTAATTTCTGCAAAGGAAAGTTGAGACATCATGTATCATGGCACAAATAATGTGCGATCTTGTACGTACTTATTGTACCACCTTATTATATCTACGACGATTTCTACTGATATTTGCCTTTTCAAAGTCAGGATGGCTGAGCGGTCCAAGGTGCTGTGTTCAGGTGGCAGTCTCCACTGGAGGCGTGGGTTTGAATCCCACTTTTGACAGAAGTTGTTTTTCACTGGTTCCAAGCCTGTAGTAGCATATTGGGAAAGTAAGTATGCCTTGCTTTGTGTTCAATGGAGCAGAAATTTGACTAAATGCATCTAAAGACCATGCCAAAACTAAGCAAACATTTCAGGGTACTTATATACCTGATTTTTGCAAAGGATAATTGAGACATCATGTATCATGGCACAAATAATGTGCGATCTTGTACGTACTTATTGTACCACCTTATTATATCTACGACGATTTCTACTGATATTTGCCTTTTCAAAGTCAGGATGGCCGAGCGGTCCAAGGCGCTGTGTCAGGTCGCAGTCTCCACTGGAGGCGTGGGTTTGAATCCCACTTCTGACAGAAGTTGTTTTTCACTGGTTCCAAGCCTGTAGTAGCATATTGTGAAAGCAAGTATGCCTTGCTTTGTGTTTAATGGAGCAGGAATTAGACTAAATATTTCTAAAGACCATGCCAAAACTAAGCACACATTTCAGGGTACTTATACAGCTAATTTTTGCAAAGGAAAGTTGAGACAACATGTATCATGGCACAAATAATGTGCGATCTTGTACGTACTTATTGTACCACCTTATTATATCTACGACGATTTCTAGTGATATTTGCCTTTTCAAAGTCAGGATGGCCGAGCGGTCCAAGGCGCTGCGTTCAGGTCGCAGTCTCCACTGGAGCCGTGGGTTCGAATCCCACTTCTGACAGAAATTGTTTTTCACTGGTTCCAAGCCTGTAGTAGCATATTGGGAAAGTAAGTATGCCTTGCTTTGTGTTCAATGGAGCAGAAATTTGACTAAATGCATCTAAAGACCATGCCAAAACTAAGCAAACATTTCAGGGTACTTATATACCTGATTTTTTCAAAGGATAGTTGAGACATCATGTATCATGGCACAAATAATGTGCGATCTTGTACGTACTTATTGTACCACCTTATTATATCTACGACGATTTCTACTGATATTTGCCTTTTCAAAGTCAGGATGGCCGAGCGGTCCAAGGCGCTGCGTTCAGGTCGCAGTCTCCACTGGAGGTGGGGTTCAAATCCCACTTCTGACAGAAGTTGTTTTTCACTGGTTCCAAGCCTGTAGTAGCATATTGGGAAAGTAAGTATGCCTTGCTTTGTGTTTAATGGAGCAGGAATTAGACTAAATATTTCTAAAGCCCATGCCAAAACAAAGCACACATTTCAGGGTACTTATACAGCTAATTTCTGCAAAGGAAAGTTGAGACATCATGTATCATGGCACAAATAATGTGCGATCTTGTACGTACTTATTGTACCACCTTATTATATCTACGACGATTTCTAGTGATATTTGCCTTTTCAAAGTCAGGATGGCCGAGCGGTCCAAGGTGCTGCGTTCAGGTCGCAGTCTCCACTGGAGGCGTGGGTTCGAATCCCACTTCTGACAGAAGTTGTTTTTCACTGGTTCCAAGCCTGTAGTAGCATATTGGGAAAGTAAGTATGCCTTGCTTTGTGTTCAATGGAGCAGGAATTTGACTAAATGCATCTAAAGACCATGCCAAAACTAAGCACACATTTCAGGGTACTTATATACCTGATTTTTGCAAAGGATAGTTGAGACATCATATATCATGGCACAAAGAATGTGAAATCTTGTACGTAATTATTGTACCACCTTATTATATCTACGACGATTTCTACAGATACTCCTTTTTCAAAGTCAGGATGGCCGAGCGGTCCAAGGCGCTGCGTTCAGGTCGCAGTCTCCACTGGAGGCGTGGGTTCGAATCCCACTTCTGACAGAAGTTGTTTTTTACTGGTTCCAAGTCTGCAGTAGCATATTGTGAAAGCAAGTATGCCTTGCTTTGTGTTTAATGGAGCAGGAATTAGACTAAATATTTCTAAAGCCCATGCCAAAACTAAGCACACATTTCAGGGTACTTATACAGCTAATTTTTGCAAAGGAAAGTTGAGACATCATGTATCATGGCACAAATAATGTGCGATCTTGTACGTACTTATTGTACCACCTTATTATATCTACGACGATTTCTACTGATATTTGCCTTTTCAAAGTCAGGATGGCTGAGCGGTCCAAGGTGCTGTGTTCAGGTGGCAGTCTCCACTGGAGGCGTGGGTTTGAATCCCACTTTTGACAGAAGTTGTTTTTCACTGGTTCCAAGCCTGTAGTAGCATATTGGGAAAGTAAGTATGCCTTGCTTTGTGTTCAATGGAGCAGAAATTTGACTAAATGCATCTAAAGACCATGCCAAAACTAAGCAAACATTTCAGGGTACTTATATACCTGATTTTTGCAAAGGATAATTGAGACATCATGTATCATGGCACAAATAATGTGCGATTTTGTACGTACTTATTGTACCACCTTATTATATCTACGACGATTTCTACTGATATTTGCCTTTTCAAAGTCAGGATGGCCGAGCGGTCCAAGGCGCTGTGTTCAGGTTGCAGTCTCCACTGGAGGCGTGGGTTCGAATCCCACTTCTGACAGAAGTTGTTTTTCACTGGTTCCAAGCCTGTAGTAGCATATTGGGAAAGTAAGTATGCCTTGCTTTGTGTTTAATGGAGCAGGAATTAGACTAAATATTTCTAAAGCCAATGCCAAAACTAAGCACACATTTCAGGGTACTTATACAGCTAATTTCTGCAAAGGAAAGTTGAGACATCATGTATCATGGCACAAATAATGTGCGATCTTGTACGTACTTATTGTACCACCTTATTATATCAACGACGATTTCTAGTGATATTTGCCTTTTCAAAGTCAGGATGGCCGAGCGGTCCAAGGTGCTGCGTTCAGGTCGCAGTCTCCACTGGAGGCGTGGGTTCGAATCCCACTTCTGACAGAAGTTGTTTTTCACTGGTTCCAAGCCTGTAGTAGCATATTGGGAAAGTAAGTATGCCTTGCTTTGTGTTCAATGGAGCAGGAATTTGACTCAATGCATCTAAAGACCATGCCAAAACTAAGCAAACATTTCAGGGTACTTATTTTCCTGATTTTTGCAAAGGAAAGTTGAGGCATCATATATCATGGCACAACGAATGTGAAATCTTGTACGTAATTGTTGTACCACCTTATTATATCTACGACGATTTCTACAGATACTCCTTTTTTAAAGTCAGGATGGCGGAGCAGTCCAAGGCGCTGCGTTCAGGTTGCAGTCTCCACTGGAGGCGTGGGTTCGAATCCCACTTCTGAAAGAAGTTGTTTTTCACTGGTTCCAAGCCTGTAGTAGCATATTGGGAAAGTAAGTATGCCTTGCTTTGTGTTCAATGGAGCAGAAATTTGACTAAATGCATCTAAAGACCACGCCAAAACTAAGCAAACATTTCAGGGTACTTATATACCTGGTTTTTGCAAAGGATAGTTGAGACATCATGTATCATGGCACAAATAATGTGAGATCTTCTACGTACTTATTGTACCACCTTATTATATCTACGACGATTTCTACTGATATTTGCCTTTTCAAAGTCAGGATGGCTGAGCGATCCAAGGCGCTGCGTTCTGGTCGCAGTCTCCACTGGAGGCGTGGGTTCGAATCCCACTTCTGACAGAAGTTGTTTTTCACTGGTTCCAAGCCTGTAGTAGCATATTGTGAAAGCAAGTATGCCTTGCTTTGTGTTTAATGGAGCAGGAATTAGACTAAATATTTCTAAAGACCATGCCAAAACTAAGCACACATTTCAGGGTACTTATACAGCTAATTTTTGCAAAGGAAAGTTGAGACAACATGTATCATGGCACAAATAATGTGCGATCTTGTACGTACTTATTGTACCACCTTATTATATCTACGACGATTTCTAGTGATATTTGCCTTTTCAAAGTCAGGATGGCCGAGCGGTCCAAGGTGCTGCGTTCAGGTCGCAGTCTCCACTGGAGGCGTGGGTTCGAATCCCACTTCTGACAGAAGTTGTTTTTCACTGGTTCCAAGCCTGTAGTAGCATATTGGGAAAGTAAGTATGCCTTGCTTTGTGTTCAATGGAGCAGGAATTTGACTAAATGCATCTAAAGACCATGCCAAAACTAAGCACACATTTCAGGGTACTTATATACCTGATTTTTGCAAAGGATAGTTGAGACATCATATATCATGGCACAAAGAATGTGCGATCTTGTACGTACTTATTGTACCACCTTATTATATCTACGACGATTTCTACTGATATTTGCCTTTTCAAAGTCAGGATGGCCGAGCGGTCCAAGGCGCTGCGTTCAGGTCGCAGTCTCCACTGGAGGTGGGGTTCAAATCCCACTTCTGACAGAAGTTGTTTTTCACTGGTTCCAAGCCTGTAGTAGCATATTGGGAAAGTAAGTATGCCTTGCTTTGTGTTTAATGGAGCAGGAATTAGACTAAATATTTCTAAAGCCCATGCCAAAACAAAGCACACATTTCAGGGTACTTATACAGCTAATTTCTGCAAAGGAAAGTTGAGACATCATGTATCATGGCACAAATAATGTGCGATCTTGTACGTACTTATTGTACCACCTTATTATATCTACGACGATTTCTAGTGATATTTGCCTTTTCAAAGTCAGGATGGCCGAGCGGTCCAAGGTGCTGCGTTCAGGTCGCAGTCTCCACTGGAGGCGTGGGTTCGAATCCCACTTCTGACAGAAGTTGTTTTTCACTGGTTCCAAGCCTGTAGTAGCATATTGGGAAAGTAAGTATGCCTTGCTTTGTGTTCAATGGAGCAGGAATTTGACTAAATGCATCTAAAGACCATGCCAAAACTAAGCACACATTTCAGGGTACTTATATACCTGATTTTTGCAAAGGATAGTTGAGACATCATATATCATGGCACAAAGAATGTGAAATCTTGTACGTAATTATTGTACCACCTTATTATATCTACGACGATTTCTACAGATACTCCTTTTTCAAAGTCAGGATGGCCGAGCGGTCCAAGGCGCTGCGTTCAGGTCGCAGTCTCCACTGGAGGCGTGGGTTCGAATCCCACTTCTGACAGAAGTTGTTTTTTACTGGTTCCAAGTCTGCAGTAGCATATTGTGAAAGCAAGTATGCCTTGCTTTGTGTTTAATGGAGCAGGAATTTGACTAAATATTTCTAAAGCCCATGCCAAAACTAAGCACACATTTCAGGGTACTTATACAGCTAATTTTTGCAAAGGAAAGTTGAGACATCATGTATCATGGCACAAATAATGTGCGATCTTGTACGTACTTATTGTACCACCTTATTATATCTACGACGATTTCTACTGATATTTGCCTTTTCAAAGTCAGGATGGCTGAGCGGTCCAAGGTGCTGTGTTCAGGTGGCAGTCTCCACTGGAGGCGTGGGTTTGAATCCCACGTTTTACAGAAGTTGTTTTTCACTGGTTCCAAGCCTGTAGTAGCATATTGGGAAAGTAAGTATGCCTTGCTTTGTGTTCAATGGAGCAGAAATTTGACTAAATGCATCTAAAGACCATGCCAAAACTAAGCAAACATTTCAGGGTACTTATATACCTGATTTTTGCAAAGGATAATTGAGACATCATGTATCATGGCACAAATAATGTGCGATTTTGTACGTACTTATTGTACCACCTTATTATATCTACGACGATTTCTACTGATATTTGCCTTTTCAAAGTCAGGATGGCCGAGCGGTCCAAGGCGCTGTGTTCAGGTTGCAGTCTCCACTGGAGGCGTGGGTTCGAATCCCACTTCTGACAGAAGTTGTTTTTCACTGGTTCCAAGCCTGTAGTAGCATATTGGGAAAGTAAGTATGCCTTGCTTTGTGTTTAATGGAGCAGGAATTAGACTAAATATTTCTAAAGCCAATGCCAAAACTAAGCACACATTTCAGGGTACTTATACAGCTAATTTCTGCAAAGGAAAGTTGAGACATCATGTATCATGGCACAAATAATGTGCGATCTTGTACGTACTTATTGTACCACCTTATTATATCAACGACGATTTCTAGTGATATTTGCCTTTTCAAAGTCAGGATGGCCGAGCGGTCCAAGGTGCTGCGTTCAGGTCGCAGTCTCCACTGGAGGCGTGGGTTCGAATCCCACTTCTGACAGAAGTTGTTTTTCACTGGTTCCAAGCCTGTAGTAGCATATTGGGAAAGTAAGTATGCCTTGCTTTGTGTTCAATGGAGCAGGAATTTGACTCAATGCATCTAAAGACCATGCCAAAACTAAGCAAACATTTCAGGGTACTTATTTTCCTGATTTTTGCAAAGGAAAGTTGAGGCATCATATATCATGGCACAACGAATGTGAAATCTTGTACGTAATTGTTGTACCACCTTATTATATCTACGACGATTTCTACAGATACTCCTTTTTTAAAGTCAGGATGGCGGAGCGGTCCAAGGCGCTGCGTTCAGGTTGCAGTCTCCACTGGAGGCGTGGGTTCGAATCCCACTTCTGAAAGAAGTTGTTTTTCACTGGTTCCAAGCCTGTAGTAGCATATTGGGAAAGTAAGTATGCCTTGCTTTGTGTTTAATGGAGCAGGAATTAGACTAAATATTTCTAAAGCCCATGCCAAAACTAAGCACACATTTCAGGGTACTTATACAGCTAATTTCTGCAAAGGAAAGTTGAGACATCATGTATCATGGCACAAATAATGTGCGATCTTGTACGTACTTATTGTACCACCTTATTATATCTACGACGATTTCTAGTGATATTTGCCTTTTCAAAGTCAGGATGGCCGAGCGGTCCAAGGCGCTGCGTTCAGGTCACAGTCTCCACTGGAGGCGTGGGTTCGAATCCCACTTCTGACAGAAGTTGTTTTTCACTGGTTCCAAGCCTGTAGTAGCATATTGGGAAAGTAAGTATGCCTTGCTTTGTGTTCAATGGAGCAGAAATTTGACTAAATGCATCTAAAGACCACGCCAAAACTAAGCAAACATTTCAGGGTACTTATATACCTGGTTTTTGCAAAGGATAGTTGAGACATCATGTATCATGGCACAAATAATGTGCGATCTTCTACGTAATTATTGTACCACCTTATTATATCTACGACGATTTCTACAGATACTCCTTTTTCAAAGTCAGGATGGCCGAGCGGTCCAAGGCGCTGCGTTCAGGTCGCAGTCTCCACTGGAGGCGTGGGTTCGAATCCCACTTCTGACAGAAGTTGTTTTTTACTGGTTCCAAGTCTGCAGTAGCATATTGTGAAAGCAAGTATGCCTTGCTTTGTGTTTAATGGAGCAGGAATTAGACTAAATATTTCTAAAGCCCATGCCAAAACTAAGCACACATTTCAGGGTACTTATACAGCTAATTTTTGCAAAGGAAAGTTGAGACATCATGTATCATGGCACAAATAATGTGCGATCTTGTACGTACTTATTGTACCACCTTATTATATCTACGACGATTTCTAGTGATATTTGCCTTTTCAAAGTCAGGATGGCCGAGCGGTCCAAGGCGCTGCGTTCAGGTCGCAGTCTCCACTGGAGGCGTGGGTTCGAATCCCACTTCTGACAGAAGTTGTTTTTCACTGGTTCCAAGCCTGTAGTAGCATATTGGGAAAGTAAGTATGCCTTGCTTTGTGTTCAATGGAGCAGAAATTTGACTAAATGCATCTAAAGACCACGCCAAAACTAAGCAAACATTTCAGGGTACTTATATACCTGATTTTTGCAAAGGAAAGTTGAGACATCATATATCATGACACAACGAATGTGAAATCTTGTACGTAATTATTGTACCACCTTATTATATCTACGACGATTTCTACAGATATTCCTTTTTCAAAGTCAGGATGGCCGAGCGGTCCAAGGCGCTGCGTTCAGGTCGCAGTCTCCACTGGAGGCGTGGGTTCGAATCCCACTTCTGGCAGAAGTTGTTTTTCACTGGTTCCAAGCCTGTAGTAGCATATTGGGAAAGTAAGTATGCCTTGCTTTGTGTTCAATGGAGCAGGAATTTGACTAAATGCATCTAAAGACCATGCCAAAAACCTAGCAAACATTTCAGGGTACTTATTTTCCTGATTTTTGCAAAGGAAAGTTGAGACATCATATATCATGGCACAACGAATGTGAAATCTTGTACGTAATTATTGTACCACCTTATTATATCTACGACGATTTCTACAGATATTCCTTTTTCAAAGTCAGGATGGCCGAGCGGTCCAAAACGCTGCGTTCAGGTTGCAGTCTCCACTGGAGGCGTGGGTTCGAATCCCACTTCTGACAGAAGTTGTTTTTCACTGGTTCCAAGCCTGTAGTAGCATATTGGGAAAGTAAGTATGCCTTGCTTTGTGTTTAATGGAGCAGGAATTAGACTAAATATTTCTAAAGCAAATGCCAAAACTAAACACACATTTCAGGGTACTTATACAGCTAATTTCTGCAAAGGAAAGTTGAGACATCATGTATCATGGCACAAATAATGTGCGATCTTGTACGTACTTATTGTACCACCTTATTATATCTACGACGATTTCTAGTGATATTTGCCTTTTCAAAGTCAGGATGGCCGAGCAGTCCAAGGCGCTGCGTTCAGGTTGCAGTCTCCACTGGAGGCGTGGGTTCGAATCCCACTTCTGGCAGAAGTTGTTTTTCACTGGTTCCAAGCCTGTAGTAGCATATTGGGAAAGTAAGTATGCCTTGCTTTGTGTTCAATGGAGCAGGAATTTGACTAAATGCATCTAAAGACCACGCCAAAACTAAGCAAACATTTCAGGGTACTTATATACCTGATTCTTGCAAAGGATAGTTGAGACATCATGTATCATGGCACAAATAATGTGCGATCTTTTACGTACTTATTGTACCACCTTATTATATCTATGACGATTTCTACAGATATTTGCCTTTTCAAAGTCAGGATGGCTGAGCGATCCAAGGCGCTGCGTTCTGGTCGCAGTCTCCACTGGAGGCGTGGGTTCGAATCCCACTTCTGACAGAAGTTGTTTTTCACTGGTTCCAAGCCTGTAGTAGCATATTGGGAAAGTAAGTATGCCTTGCTTTGTGTTTAATGGAGCAGGAATTAGACTAAATATTTCTAAAGCAAATGCCAAAACTAAACACACATTGCAGGGTACTTATACAGCTAATTTCTGCAAAGGAAAGTTGAGACATCATGTATCATGGCACAAATAATGTGCGATCTTGTACGTACTTATTGTACCACCTTATTATATCTACGACGATTTCTAGTGATATTTGCCTTTTCAAAGTCAGGATGGCCGAGCAGTCCAAGGCGCTGCGTTCAGGTTGCAGTCTCCACTGGAGGCGTGGGTTCGAATCCCACTTCTGGCAGAAGTTGTTTTTCACTGGTTCCAAGCCTGTAGTAGCATATTGGGAAAGTAAGTATGCCTTGCTTTGTGTTCACTGGAGCAGAAATTTGACTAAATGCATCTAAAGACCACGCCAAAACTAAGCAAACATTTCAGGGTACTTATATACCTGATTCTTGCAAAGGATAGTTGAGACATCATGTATCATGGCACAAATAATGTGCGATCTTTTACGTACTTATTGTACCACCTTATTATATCTACGACGATTTCTACTGATATTTGCCTTTTTAAAGTCAGGATGGCCGAGCGGTCCAAGGCGCTGTGTTCAGGTTGCAGTCTCCACTGGAGGCGTGGGTTCGAATCCCACTTCTGACAGAAGTTGTTTTTCACTGGTTCCAAGCCTGTAGTAGCATATTGGGAAAGTAAGTATGCCTTGCTTTGTGTTTAATGGAGCAGGAATTAGACTAAATATTTCTAAAGCCCATGCCAAAACTAAGCACACATTTCAGGGTGCTTATACAGCTAATTTCTGCAAAGGAAAGTTGAGACATCATGTATCATGGCACAAATAATGTGCGATCTTGTACGTACTTATTGTACCACCTTATTATATCTACGACGATTTCTACTGATATTTGCCTTTTCAAAGTCAGGATGGCTGAGCGGTCCAAGGTGCTGTGTTCAGGTGGCAGTCTCCACTGGAGGCGTGGGTTTGAATCCCACTTTTGACAGAAGTTGTTTTTCACTGGTTCCAAGCCTGTAGTAGCATATTGGGAAAGTAAGTATGCCTTGCTTTGTGTTCAATGGAGCAGAAATTTGACTAAATGCATCTAAAGACCATGCCAAAACTAAGCAAACATTTCAGGGTACTTATATACCTGATTTTTGCAAAGGATAATTGAGACATCATGTATCATGGCACAAATAATGTGCGATCTTGTACGTACTTATTGTACCACCTTATTATATCTACGACGATTTCTACTGATATTTGCCTTTTCAAAGTCAGGATGGCCGAGCGGTCCAAGGCGCTGTGTCAGGTCGCAGTCTCCACTGGAGGCGTGGGTTTGAATCCCACTTCTGACAGAAGTTGTTTTTCACTGGTTCCAAGCCTGTAGTAGCATATTGTGAAAGCAAGTATGCCTTGCTTTGTGTTTAATGGAGCAGGAATTAGACTAAATATTTCTAAAGACCATGCCAAAACTAAGCACACATTTCAGGGTACTTATACAGCTAATTTTTGCAAAGGCAAGTTGAGACAACATGTATCATGGCACAAATAATGTGCGATCTTGTACGTACTTATTGTACCACCTTATTATATCTACGACGATTTCTAGTGATATTTGCCTTTTCAAAGTCAGGATGGCCGAGCGGTCCAAGGCGCTGCGTTCAGGTCGCAGTCTCCACTGGAGGCGTGGGTTCGAATCCCACTTCTGACAGAAGTTGTTTTTCACTGGTTCCAAGCCTGTAGTAGCATATTGGGAAAGTAAGTATGCCTTGTTTTGTGTTCAATGGAGCAGAAATTTGACTAAATGCATCTAAAGACCACGCCAAAACTAAGCAAACATTTCAGGGTACTTATATACCTGATTCTTGCAAAGGATAGTTGAGACATCATGTGTCATGGCACAAATAATGTGCGATCTTTTACGTACTTATTGTACCACCTTATTATATCTACGACGATTTCTACTGATATTTGCCTTTTCAAAGTCAGGATGGCCGAGCGGTCCAAGGCGCTGTGTTCAGGTTGCAGTCTCCACTGGAGGCGTGGGTTCGAATCCCACTTCTGACAGAAGTTGTTTTTCACTGGTTCCAAGCCTGTAGTAGCATATTGGGAAAGTAAGTATGCCTTGCTTTGTGTTTAATGGAGCAGGAATTAGACTAATTATTTCTAAAGCCCATGCCAAAACTAAGCACACATTTCAGGGTACTTATACAGCTAATTTCTGCAAAGGAAAGTTGAGACATCATGTATCATGGCACAAATAATGTGCGATCTTGTACGTACTTATTGTACCACCTTATTATATCTACGACGATTTCTACTGATATTTGCCTTTTCAAAGTCAGGATGGCCGAGCGGTCCAAGGCGCTGCGTTCAGGTCGCAGTCTCCACTGGAGGCGTGGGTTCGAATCCCACTTCTGACAGAAGTTGTTTTTCACTGGTTCCAAGCCTGTAGTAGCATATTGGGAAAGTAAGTATGCCTTGTTTTGTGTTCAATGGAGCAGAAATTTGACTAAATGCATCTAAAGACCACGCCAAAACTAAGCAAACATTTCAGGGTACTTATATACCTGATTCTTGCAAAGGATAGTTGAGACATCATGTGTCATGGCACAAATAATGTGCGATCTTTTACGTACTTATTGTACCACCTTATTATATCTACGACGATTTCTACTGATATTTGCCTTTTCAAAGTCAGGATGGCCGAGCGGTCCAAGGCGCTGTGTTCAGGTTGCAGTCTCCACTGGAGGCGTGGGTTCGAATCCCACTTCTGACAGAAGTTGTTTTTCACTGGTTCCAAGCCTGTAGTAGCATATTGGGAAAGTAAGTATGCCTTGCTTTGTGTTTAATGGAGCAGGAATTAGACTAATTATTTCTAAAGCCCATGCCAAAACTAAGCACACATTTCAGGGTACTTATACAGCTAATTTCTGCAAAGGAAAGTTGAGACATCATGTATCATGGCACAAATAATGTGCGATCTTGTACGTACTTATTGTACCACCTTATTATATCTACGACGATTTCTACTGATATTTGCCTTTTCAAAGTCAGGATGGCTGAGCGGTCCAAGGTGCTGTGTTCAGGTGGCAGTCTCCACTGGAGGCGTGGGTTTGAATCCCACTTTTGACAGGAGTTGTTTTTCACTGGTTCCAAGCCTGTAGTAGCATATTGGGAAAGTAAGTATGCCTTGCTTTGTGTTCAATGGAGCAGAAATTTGACTAAATGCATCTAAAGACCATGCCAAAACTAAGCAAACATTTCAGGGTACTTATATACCTGATTTTTGCAAAGGATAATTGAGACATCATGTATCATGGCACAAATAATGTGCGATCTTGTACGTACTTATTGTACCACCTTATTATATCTACGACGATTTCTACTGATATTTGCCTTTTCAAAGTCAGGATGGCCGAGCGGTCCAAGGCGCTGTGTCAGGTCGCAGTCTCCACTGGAGGCGTGGGTTTGAATCCCACTTCTGACAGAAGTTGTTTTTCACTGGTTCCAAGCCTGTAGTAGCATATTGTGAAAGCAAGTATGCCTTGCTTTGTGTTTAATGGAGCAGGAATTAGACTAAATATTTCTAAAGCCCATGCCAAAACTAAGCACACATTTCAGGGTACTTATACAGCTAATTTCTGCAAAGGAAAGTTGAGACATCATGTATCATGGCACAAATAATGTGCGATCTTGTACGTACTTATTGTACCACCTTATTATATCTACGACGATTTCTAGTGATATTTGCCTTTTCAAAGTCAGGATGGCCGAGCGGTCCAAGGCACTGCGTTCAGGTCGCAGTCTCCACTGGAGGCGTGGGTTCGAATCCCACTTCTGACAGAAGTTGTTTTTCACTGGTTCCAAGCCTGTAGTAGCATATTGGGAAAGTAAGTATGCCTTGCTTTGTGTTCAATGGAGCAGAAATTTGACTAAATGCATCTAAAGACCACGCCAAAACTAAGCAAACATTTCAGGGTACTTATATACCTGATTTTTGTAAAGGATAGTTGAGACATCATGTATCATGGCACAAATAATGTGCGATCTTCTACGTACTTATTGTACCACCTTATTATATCTACGACGATTTCTACAGATATTTGCCTTTTCAAAGTCAGGATGGCTGAGCGATCCAAGGCGCTGCGTTCTGGTCGCAGTCTCCACTGGAGGCGTGGGTTCGAATCCCACTTCTGACAGAAGTTGTTTTTCACTGGTTCCAAGCCTGTAGTAGCATATTGGGAAAGTAAGTATGCCTTGCTTTGTGTTTAATGGAGCAGGAATTAGACTAAATATTTCTAAAGCCCATGCCAAAACAAAGCACACATTTCAGGGTACTTATACAGCTAATTTCTGCAAAGGAAAGTTGAGACATCATGTATCATGGCACAAATAATGTGCGATCTTGTACGTACTTATTGTACCACCTTATTATATCTACGACGATTTCTAGTGATATTTGCCTTTTCAAAGTCAGGATGTCCGAGCGGTCCAAGGCGCTGCGTTCAGGTCGCAGTCTCCACTGGAGGCGTGGGTTCGAATCCCACTTCTGACAGAAGTTGTTTTTCACTGGTTCCAAGCCTGTAGTAGCATATTGGGAAAGTAAGTATGCCTTGTTTTGTGTTCAATGGAGCAGAAATTTGACTAAATGCATCTAAAGACCACGCCAAAACTAAGCAAACATTTCAGGGTACTTATATACCTGATTCTTGCAAAGGATAGTTGAGACATCATGTGTCATGGCACAAATAATGTGCGATCTTTTACGTACTTATTGTACCACCTTATTATATCTACGACGATTTCTACTGATATTTGCCTTTTCAAAGTCAGGATGGCCGAGCGGTCCAAGGCGCTGTGTTCAGGTTGCAGTCTCCACTGGAGGCGTGGGTTCGAATCCCACTTCTGACAGAAGTTGTTTTTCACTGGTTCCAAGCCTGTAGTAGCATATTGGGAAAGTAAGTATGCCTTGCTTTGTGTTTAATGCAGCAGGAATTAGACTAATTATTTCTAAAGCCCATGCCAAAACTAAACACACATTTCAGGGTACTTATACAGCTAATTTCTGCAAAGGAAAGTTGAGACATCATGTATCATGGCACAAATAATGTGCGATCTTGTACGTACTTATTGTACCACCTTATTATATCTACGACGATTTCTACTGATATTTGCCTTTTCAAAGTCAGGATGGCTGAGCGGTCCAAGGTGCTGTGTTCAGGTGGCAGTCTCCACTGGAGGCGTGGGTTTTTATACCCACTTTTGACAGAAGTTGTTTTTCACTGGTTCCAAGCCTGTAGTAGCATATTGGGAAAGTAAGTATGCCTTGCTTTGTGTTCAATGGAGCAGGAATTTGACTAAATGCATCTAAAGACCATGCCAAAACTAAGCAAACATTTCAGGGTACTTATTTTCCTGATTTTTGCAAAGGAAAGTTGAGACATCATGTATCATGGCACAAATAATGTGCGATCTTGTACGTACTTATTGTACCACCTTATTATATCTACGACGATTTCTACTGATATTTGCCTTTTCAAAGTCAGGATGGCCGAGCGGTCCAAGGCGCTGCGTTTAGGTCGCAGTCTCCACTGGAGGCGTGGGTTCGAATCCCACTTCTGACAGAAGTTGTTTATCACTGGTTCCAAGCCTGTAGTAGCATATTGGGAAAGTAAGTATGCCTTGCTTTGTGTTCAATGGAGCAGAAATTTGACTAAATGCATCTAAAGACCATGCCAAAACTAAGCACACATTTCACGGTACTTATACAGCTAATTTTTGCAAAGGAAAGTTGAGACATCATGTATCATGGCACAAATAATGTGCGATCTTGTACGTACTTATTGTACCACCTTATTATATCTACGACGATTTCTACTGATATTTGCCTTTTCAAAGTCAGGATGGCCGAGCGGTCCAAGGCGCTGCGTTCAGGTCGCAGTCTCCACTGGAGGCGTGGGTTCGAATCCCACTTCTGACAGAAGTTGTCTTTCACTGGTTCCAAGCCTGTAGTAGCATATTGGGAAAGTAAGTATGCCTTGCTTTGTGTTCAATGGAGCAGAAATTTGACTAAATGCATCTAAAGACCATGCCAAAACTAAGCAAACAATTCTGGGTACTTATATACCTGATTTTTGCAAAGGATAGTTGAGACATCATGTATCATGGCACAAATAATGTGCGATCTTGTACGTACTTATTGTACCACCTTATTATATCTACGACGATTTCTACTGATATTTGCCTTTTCAAAGTCAGGATGGCCGAGCGGTCCAAGGCGCTGTGTTCAGGTCGCAGTCTCCACTGGAGGCGTGGGTTCGAATCCCACTTCTGACAGAAGTTGTTTTTCACTGGTTCCAAGCCTGTAGTAGCATATTGGGAAAGTAAGTATGCCTTGCTTTGTGTTCAATGGAGCAGGAATTTGACTAAATGCATCTAAAGACCACGCCAAAACTAAGCAAACATTTCAGGGTACTTATATACCTGATTTTTGCAAAGGATAGTTGAGACATCATGTATCATGGCACAAATAATGTGCGATCTTGTACGTACTTATTGCACCACCTTATTATATCTACGACGATTTCTACTGATATTTGCCTTTTCAAAGTCAGGATGGCCGAGCGGTCCAAGACGCTGTGTTCAGGTCGCAGTCTCCACTGGAGGCGTGGGTTCGAATCCCACTTCTGACAGAAGTTGTTTATCACTGGTTCCAAGCCTGTAGTAGCATATTGGGAAAGTAAGTATGCCTTGCTTTGTGTTCAATGGAGCAGGAATTTGACAAAATGCATCTAAAGACCATGCCAAAACTAAGCACACATTTCAGGGTACTTATATACCTGATTTTTGCAAAGGATTGTTGAGACATCATGTATCATGGCACAAATAATGTGCAATCTTGTACGTACTTATTGTACCACCTTATTATATCTACGACGATTTCTACTGATATTTGCCTTTTCAAAGTCAGGATGGCCGAGCGGTCCAAGGCGCTGCGTTCAGATCGCAGTCTCCACTGGAGGCGTGGGTTCGAATCCCACTTCTGACAGAAGTTGTTTTTCACTGGTTCCAAGCCTGTAGTAGCTTATTGGGAAAGTAAGTATGCCTTGCTTTGTGTTCAATGGAGCAGGAATTTGACTAAATGCATCTAAAGACCATGCCAAAACTAAGCAAACATTTCAGGGTACTTATTTTCCTGATTTTTGCAAAGGAAAGTTGAGACATCATGTATCATGGCACAAATAATGTGCGATCTTGTACGTACTTATTGTACCACCTTATTATATCTACGACGATTTCTACTGATATTTGCCTTTTCAAAGTCAGGATGGCCGAGCGGTCCAAGGCGCTGCGTTCAGGTCGCAGTCTCCACTGGAGGTGTGGGTTTGAATCCCACTTCTGACAGAAGTTGTTTTTCACTGGTTCCAAGCCTGTAGTAGCTTATTGGGAAAGTAATTATGCCTTGCTTTGTGTTCAATGGAGCAGGAATTTGACTAAATGCATCTAAAGACCATGCCAAAACTAAGCAAACATTTCAGGGTACTTATATACCTGATTTTTGCAAAGGATAGTTGAGACATCATGTATCATGGCACAAATAATGTGCAATCTTGTACGTACTTATTGTACCACCTTATTATATCTACGACGATTTCTACTGATATTTGCCTTTTCAAAGTCAGGATGGCCGAGCGGTCCAAGGCGCTGCGTTCAGGTCGCAGTCTCCACTGGAGGCGTTGGTTCGAATCCCACTTCTGACAGAAGTTGTTTTTCACTGGTTCCAAGCCTGTAGTAGCATATTGGGAAAGTAAGTATGCCTTGCTTTGTGTTCAATGGAGCAGGAATTTGACTAAATGCATCTAAAGACCATGCCAAAACTAAGCACACATTTCAGGGTACTTATTTTCCTGATTTTTGCAAAGGAAAGTTGAGACATCATGTATCATGGCACAAATAATGTGCAATCTTGTACGTACTTATTGTACCACCTTATTATATCTACGACGATTTCTACTGATATTTGCCTTTTCAAAGTCAGGATGGCCGAGCGGTCCAAGGCGCTGCGTTCAGGTCGCAGTCTCCACTGGAGGCGTGGGTTCGAATCCCACTTCTGACAGAAGTTGTTTTTCACTGGTTCCAAGCCTGTAGTAGCTTATTGGGAAAGTAAGTATGCCTTGCTTTGTGTTCAATGGAGCAGGAATTTGACTAAATGCATCTAAAGACCATGCCAAAACTAAGCAAACATTTCAGGGTACTTATTTTCCTGATTTTTGCAAAGGAAAGTTGAGACATCATGTATCATGGCACAAATAATGTGCGATCTTGTACGTACTTATTGTACCACCTTATTATATCTACGACGATTTCTACTGATATTTGCCTTTTCAAAGTCAGGATGGCCGAGCGGTCCAAGGCGCTGCGTTTAGGTCGCAGTCTCCACTGGAGGCGTGGGTTCGAATCCCACTTCTGACAGAAGTTGTTTATCACTGGTTCCAAGCCTGTAGTAGCATATTGGGAAAGTAAGTATGCCTTGCTTTGTGTTCAATGGAGCAGAAATTTGACTAAATGCATCTAAAGACCATACCAAAACTAAGCACACATTTAACGGTACTTATACAGCTAATTTTTGCAAAGGAAAGTTGAGACATCATGTATCATGGCACAAATAATGTGCGATCTTGTACGTACTTATTGTACCACCTTATTATATCTACGACGATTTCTACTGATATTTGCCTTTTCAAAGTCAGGATGGCCGAGCGGTCCAAGGCGCTGCGTTCAGGTCGCAGTCTCCACTGGAGGTGTGGGTTTGAATCCCACTTCTGACAGAAGTTGTTTTTCACTGGTTCCAAGCCTGTAGTAGCTTATTGGGAAAGTAATTATGCCTTGCTTTGTGTTCAATGGAGCAGGAATTTGACTAAATGCATCTAAAGACCATGCCAAAACTAAGCAAACATTTCAGGGTACTTATATACCTGATTTTTGCAAAGGATAGTTGAGACATCATGTATCATGGCACAAATAATGTGCAATCTTGTACGTACTTATTGTACCACCTTATTATATCTACGACGATTTCTACTGATATTTGCCTTTTCAAAGTCAGGATGGCCGAGCGGTCCAAGGCGCTGCGTTCAGGTCGCAGTCTCCACTGGAGGCGTTGGTTCGAATCCCACTTCTGACAGAAGTTGTTTTTCACTGGTTCCAAGCCTGTAGTAGCATATTGGAAAAGTAAGTATGCCTTGCTTTGTGTTCAATGGAGCAGGAATTTGACTAAATGCATCTAAAGACCATCTCAAAACTAAGCAAACATTTCAGGGTACTTATTTTCCTGATTTTTGCAAAGGAAAGTTGAGACATCATATATCATGGCACAACGAATGTGAAATCTTGTACGTAATTATTGTACCACCTTATTATATCTACGACAATTTCTACAGATATTCCTTTTTCAAAGTCAGGATGGCCGAGCGGTCCAAGGCGCTGCGTTCAGGTCGCAGTCTCCACTGGAGGCGTGGGTTCGAATCCCACTTCTGACAGAAGTTGTCTTTCACTGGTTCCAAGCCTGTAGTAGCATATTGGGAAAGTAAGTATGCCTTGCTTTGTGTTCAATGGAGCAGAAATTTGACTAAATGCATCTAAAGACCATGCCAAAACTAAGCAAACAATTCTGGGTACTTATATACCTGATTTTTGCAAAGGATAGTTGAGACATCATGTATCATGGCACAAATAATGTGCGATCTTGTACGTACTTATTGTACCACCTTATTATATCTACGACGATTTCTACTGATATTTGCCTTTTCAAAGTCAGGATGGCCGAGCGGTCCAAGGCGCTGTGTTCAGGTCGCAGTCTCCACTGGAGGCGTGGGTTCGAATCCCACTTCTGACAGAAGTTGTTTTTCACTGGTTCCAAGCCTGTAGTAGCATATTGGGAAAGTAAGTATGCCTTGCTTTGTGTTCAATGGAGCAGGAATTTGACTAAATGCATCTAAAGACCACGCCAAAACTAAGCAAACATTTCAGGGTACTTATATACCTGATTCTTGCAAAGGATAGTTGAGACATCATGTATCATGGCACAAATAATGTGCGATCTTGTACGTACTTATTGTACCACCTTATTATATCTACGACGATTTCTACTGATATTTGCTTTTTCAAAGTCAGGATGGCCGAGCGGTCCAAGACGCTGTGTTCAGGTCGCAGTCTCCACTGGAGGCGTGGGTTCGAATCCCACTTCTGACAGAAGTTGTTTATCACTGGTTCCAAGCCTGTAGTAGCATATTGGGAAAGTAAGTATGCCTTGCTTTGTGTTCAATGGAGTAGGAATTTGACTAAATGCATCTAAAGACCATGCCAAAACTAAGCAAACATTTCAGGGTACTTATTTTCCTGATTTTTGCAAAGGAAAGTTGAGACATCATGTATCATGGCACAAATAATGTGCGATCTTGTACGTACTTATTGTACCACCTTATTATATCTACGACGATTTCTACTGATATTTGCCTTTTCAAAGTCAGGATGGCCGAGCGGTCCAAGGCGCTGCGTTTAGGTCGCAGTCTCCACTGGAGGCGTGGGTTCGAATCCCACTTCTGACAGAAGTTGTTTATCACTGGTTCCAAGCCTGTAGTAGCATATTGGGAAAGTAAGTATGCCTTGCTTTGTGTTCAATGGAGCAGAAATTTGACTAAATGCATCTAAAGACCATACCAAAACTAAGCACACATTTAACGGTACTTATACAGCTAATTTTTGCAAAGGAAAGTTGAGACATCATGTATCATGGCACAAATAATGTGCGATCTTGTACGTACTTATTGTACCACCTTATTATATCTACGACGATTTCTACTGATATTTGCCTTTTCAAAGTCAGGATGGCCGAGCGGTCCAAGGCGCTGCGTTCAGGTCGCAGTCTCCACTGGAGGTGTGGGTTTGAATCCCACTTCTGACAGAAGTTGTTTTTCACTGGTTCCAAGCCTGTAGTAGCTTATTGGAAAAGTAATTATGCCTTGCTTTGTGTTCAATGGAGCAGGAATTTGACTAAATGCATCTAAAGACCATGCCAAAACTAAGCAAACATTTCAGGGTACTTATATACCTGATTTTTGCAAAGGATAATTGAGACATCATGTATCATGGCACAAATAATGTGCGATTTTGTACGTACTTATTGTACCACCTTATTATATCTACGACGATTTCTACTGATATTTGCCTTTTCAAAGTCAGGATGGCCGAGCGGTCCAAGGCGCTGTGTTCAGGTTGCAGTCTCCACTGGAGGCGTGGGTTCGAATCCCACTTCTGACAGAAGTTGTTTTTCACTGGTTCCAAGCCTGTAGTAGCATATTGGGAAAGTAAGTATGCCTTGCTTTGTGTTTAATGGAGCAGGAATTAGACTAAATATTTCTAAAGCAAATGCCAAAACTAAACACACATTTCAGGGTACTTATACAGCTAATTTCTGCAAAGGAAAGTTGAGACATCATGTATCATGGCACAAATAATGTGCGATCTTGTACGTACTTATTGTACCACCTTATTATATCTACGACGATTTCTAGTGATATTTGCCTTTTCAAAGTCAGGATGGCCGAGCAGTCCAAGGCGCTGCGTTCAGGTTGCAGTCTCCACTGGAGGCGTGGGTTCGAATCCCACTTCTGGCAGAAGTTGTTTTTCACTGGTTCCAAGCCTGTAGTAGCATATTGGGAAAGTAAGTATGCCTTGCTTTGTGTTCAATGGAGCAGAAATTTGACTAAATGCATCTAAAGACCACGCCAAAACTAAGCAAACATTTCAGGGTACTTATATACCTGATTTTTGCAAAGGATAGTTGAGACATCATGTATCATGGCACAAAGAATGTGAAATCTTGTACGTACTTATTGTATCACCTTATTATATCTACGACGATTTCTACAGATATTTGCCTTTTCAAAGTCAGGATGGCCGAGCGGTCCAAGGTGCTGCGTTCAGGTCGCAGTCTCCACTGGAGGCGTGGGTTCGAATCCCACTTCTGACAGAAGTTGTTTTTCACTGGTTCCAAGCCTGTAGTAGCATATTGGGAAAGTAAGTATGCCTTGCTTTGTGTTTAATGGAGCAGGAATTTGACTAAATGCATCTAAAGACCATGCCAAAACTAAGCACACATTTCAGGGTACTTATACAGCTAATTTTTGCAAAGGATAGTTGAGACATCATGTATCATGGCACAAATAATGTGCGATCTTGTACGTACTTATTGTACCACCTTATTATATCTACGACGAATTCTAGTGATATTTGCCTTTTCAAAGTCAGGATGGCCGAGCGGTCCAAGGCGCTGCGTTCAGGTCGCAGTCTCCACTGGAGGCGTGGGTTCGAATCCCACTTCTGACAGAAGTTGTTTTTCACTGGTTCCAAGCCTGTAGTAGCATATTGGGAAAGTAAGTATGCCTTGCTTTGTGTTCAATGGAGCAGAAATTTGACTAAATGCATCTAAAGACCATGCCAAAACTAAGCAAACATTTCAGGGTACTTATATACCTGATTTTTGCAAAGGATAATTGAGACATCATGTATCATGGCACAAATAATGTGCGATTTTGTACGTACTTATTGTACCACCTTATTATATCTACGACGATTTCTACTGATATTTGCCTTTTCAAAGTCAGGATGGCCGAGCGGTCCAAGGCGCTGTGTTCAGGTTGCAGTCTCCACTGGAGGCGTGGGTTCGAATCCCACTTCTGACAGAAGTTGTTTTTCACTGGTTCCAAGCCTGTAGTAGCATATTGGGAAAGTAAGTATGCCTTGCTTTGTGTTTAATGGAGCAGGAATTAGACTAAATATTTCTAAAGCCAATGCCAAAACTAAGCACACATTTCAGGGTACTTATACAGCTAATTTCTGCAAAGGAAAGTTGAGACATCATGTATCATGGCACAAATAATGTGCGATCTTGTACGTACTTATTGTACCACCTTATTATATCAACGACGATTTCTACAGATACTCCTTTTTTAAAGTCAGGATGGCGGAGCGGTCCAAGGCGCTGCGTTCAGGTTGCAGTCTCCACTGGAGGCGTGGGTTCGAATCCCACTTCTGACAGAAGTTGTTTTTCACTGGTTCCAAGCCTGTAGTAGCATATTGGGAAAGTAAGTATGCCTTGCTTTGTGTTCAATGGAGCAGAAATTTGACTAAATGCATCTAAAGACCACGCCAAAACTAAGCAAACATTTCAGGGTACTTATATACCTGGTTTTTGCAAAGGATAGTTGAGACATCATGTATCATGGCACAAATAATGTGAGATCTTCTACGTACTTATTGTACCACCTTATTATATCTACGACGATTTCTACTGATATTTGCCTTTTCAAAGTCAGGATGGCTGAGCGATCCAAGGCGCTGCGTTCTGGTCGCAGTCTCCACTGGAGGCGTGGGTTCGAATCCCACTTCTGACAGAAGTTGTTTTTCACTGGTTCCAAGCCTGTAGTAGCATATTGTGAAAGCAAGTATGCCTTGCTTTGTGTTTAATGGAGCAGGAATTAGACTAAATATTTCTAAAGACCATGCCAAAACTAAGCACACATTTCAGGGTACTTATACAGCTAATTTTTGCAAAGGAAAGTTGAGACAACATGTATCATGGCACAAATAATGTGCGATCTTGTACGTACTTATTGTACCACCTTATTATATCTACGACGATTTCTAGTGATATTTGCCTTTTCAAAGTCAGGATGGCCGAGCGGTCCAAGGTGCTGCGTTCAGGTCGCAGTCTCCACTGGAGGCGTGGGTTCGAATCCCACTTCTGACAGAAGTTGTTTTTCACTGGTTCCAAGCCTGTAGTAGCATATTGGGAAAGTAAGTATGCCTTGCTTTGTGTTCAATGGAGCAGGAATTTGACTAAATGCATCTAAAGACCATGCCAAAACTAAGCACACATTTCAGGGTACTTATATACCTGATTTTTGCAAAGGATAGTTGAGACATCATATATCATGGCACAAAGAATGTGAAATCTTGTACGTAATTATTGTACCACCTTATTATATCTACGACGATTTCTACAGATACTCCTTTTTCAAAGTCAGGATGGCCGAGCGGTCCAAGGCGCTGCGTTCAGGTCGCAGTCTCCACTTGAGGCGTGGGTTCGAATCCCACTTCTGACAGAAGTTGTTTTTTACTGGTTCCAAGTCTGCAGTAGCATATTGTGAAAGCAAGTATGCCTTGCTTTGTGTTTAATGGAGCAGGAATTAGACTAAATATTTCTAAAGCCCATGCCAAAACTAAGCACACATTTCAGGGTACTTATACAGCTAATTTTTGCAAAGGAAAGTTGAGACATCATGTATCATGGCACAAATAATGTGCGATCTTGTACGTACTTATTGTACCACCTTATTATATCTACGACGATTTCTAGTGATATTTGCCTTTTCAAAGTCAGGATGGCCGAGCGGTCCAAGGCGCTGCGTTCAGGTCGCAGTCTCCACTGGAGGCGTGGGTTCGAATCCCACTTCTGACAGAAGTTGTTTTTCACTGGTTCCAAGCCTGTAGTAGCATATTGGGAAAGTAAGTATGCCTTGCTTTGTGTTCAATGGAGCAGAAATTTGACTAAATGCATCTAAAGACCACGCCAAAACTAAGCAAACATTTCAGGGTACTTATATACCTGATTTTTGCAAAGGAAAGTTGAGACATCATATATCATGACACAACGAATGTGAAATCTTGTACGTAATTATTGTACCACCTTATTATATCTACGACGATTTCTACAGATATTCCTTTTTCAAAGTCAGGATGGCCGAGCGGTCCAAGGCGCTGCGTTCAGGTCGCAGTCTCCACTGGAGGCGTGGGTTCGAATCCCACTTCTGGCAGAAGTTGTTTTTCACTGGTTCCAAGCCTGTAGTAGCATATTGGGAAAGTAAGTATGCCTTGCTTTGTGTTCAATGGAGCAGGAATTTGACTAAATGCATCTAAAGACCATGCCAAAAACCTAGCAAACATTTCAGGGTACTTATTTTCCTGATTTTTGCAAAGGAAAGTTGAGACATCATATATCATGGCACAACGAATGTGAAATCTTGTACGTAATTATTGTACCACCTTATTATATCTACGACGATTTCTACAGATATTCCTTTTTCAAAGTCAGGATGGCCGAGCGGTCCAAAACGCTGCGTTCAGGTTGCAGTCTCCACTGGAGGCGTGGGTTCGAATCCCACTTCTGACAGAAGTTGTTTTTCACTGGTTCCAAGCCTGTAGTAGCATATTGGGAAAGTAAGTATGCCTTGCTTTGTGTTTAATGGAGCAGGAATTAGACTAAATATTTCTAAAGCAAATGCCAAAACTAAACACACATTTCAGGGTACTTATACAGCTAATTTCTGCAAAGGAAAGTTGAGACATCATGTATCATGGCACAAATAATGTGCGATCTTGTACGTACTTATTGTACCACCTTATTATATCTACGACGATTTCTAGTGATATTTGCCTTTTCAAAGTCAGGATGGCCGAGCAGTCCAAGGCGCTGCGTTCAGGTTGCAGTCTCCACTGGAGGCGTGGGTTCGAATCCCACTTCTGGCAGAAGTTGTTTTTCACTGGTTCCAAGCCTGTAGTAGCATATTGGGAAAGTAAGTATGCCTTGCTTTGTGTTCAATGGAGCAGGAATTTGACTAAATGCATCTAAAGACCATGCCAAAAACCTAGCAAACATTTCAGGGTACTTATTTTCCTGATTTTTGCAAAGGAAAGTTGAGACATCATATATCATGGCACAACGAATGTGAAATCTTGTACGTAATTATTGTACCACCTTATTATATCTACGACGATTTCTACAGATATTCCTTTTTCAAAGTCAGGATGGCCGAGCGGTCCAAAACGCTGCGTTCAGGTTGCAGTCTCCACTGGAGGCGTGGGTTTCGAATCCCACTTCTGACAGAAGTTGTTTTTCACTGGTTCCAAGCCTGTAGTAGCATATTGGGAAAGTAAGTATGCCTTGCTTTGTGTTTAATGGAGCAGGAATTAGACTAAATATTTCTAAAGCAAATGCCAAAACTAAACACACATTTCAGGGTACTTATACAGCTAATTTCTGCAAAGGAAAGTTGAGACATCATGTATCATGGCACAAATAATGTGCGATCTTGTACGTACTTATTGTACCACCTTATTATATCTACGACGATTTCTAGTGATATTTGCCTTTTCAAAGTCAGGATGGCCGAGCAGTCCAAGGCGCTGCGTTCAGGTTGCAGTCTCCACTGGAGGCGTGGGTTCGAATCCCACTTCTGGCAGAAGTTGTTTTTCACTGGTTCCAAGCCTGTAGTAGCATATTGGGAAAGTAAGTATGCCTTGCTTTGTGTTCAATGGAGCAGAAATTTGACTAAATGCATCTAAAGACCACGCCAAAACTAAGCAAACATTTCAGGGTACTTATATACCTGATTCTTGCAAAGGATAGTTGAGACATCATGTATCATGGCACAAATAATGTGCGATCTTTTACGTACTTATTGTACCACCTTATTATATCTATGACGATTTCTACAGATATTTGCCTTTTCAAAGTCAGGATGGCTGAGCGATCCAAGGCGCTGCGTTCTGGTCGCAGTCTCCACTGGAGGCGTGGGTTCGAATCCCACTTCTGACAGAAGTTGTTTTTCACTGGTTCCAAGCCTGTAGTAGCATATTGGGAAAGTAAGTATGCCTTGCTTTGTGTTTAATGGAGCAGGAATTAGACTAAATATTTCTAAAGCAAATGCCAAAACTAAACACACATTGCAGGGTACTTATACAGCTAATTTCTGCAAAGGAAAGTTGAGACATCATGTATCATGGCACAAATAATGTGCGATCTTGTACGTACTTATTGTACCACCTTATTATATCTACGACGATTTCTAGTGATATTTGCCTTTTCAAAGTCAGGATGGCCGAGCAGTCCAAGGCGCTGCGTTCAGGTTGCAGTCTCCACTGGAGGCGTGGGTTCGAATCCCACTTCTGGCAGAAGTTGTTTTTCACTGGTTCCAAGCCTGTAGTAGCATATTGGGAAAGTAAGTATGCCTTGCTTTGTGTTCAATGGAGCAGAAATTTGACTAAATGCATCTAAAGACCACGCCAAAACTAAGCAAACATTTCAGGGTACTTATATACCTGATTCTTGCAAAGGATAGTTGAGACATCATGTATCATGGCACAAATAATGTGCGATCTTTTACGTACTTATTGTACCACCTTATTATATCTACGACGATTTCTACTGATATTTGCCTTTTTAAAGTCAGGATGGCCGAGCGGTCCAAGGCGCTGTGTTCAGGTTGCAGTCTCCACTGGAGGCGTGGGTTCGAATCCCACTTCTGACAGAAGTTGTTTTTCACTGGTTCCAAGCCTGTAGTAGCATATTGGGAAAGTAAGTATGCCTTGCTTTGTGTTTAATGGAGCAGGAATTAGACTAAATATTTCTAAAGCCCATGCCAAAACTAAGCACACATTTCAGGGTACTTATACAGCTAATTTCTGCAAAGGAAAGTTGAGACATCATGTATCATGGCACAAATAATGTGCGATCTTGTACGTACTTATTGTACCACCTTATTATATCTACGACGATTTCTACTGATATTTGCCTTTTCAAAGTCAGGATGGCTGAGCGGTCCAAGGTGCTGTGTTCAGGTGGCAGTCTCCACTGGAGGCGTGGGTTTGAATCCCACTTTTGACAGAAGTTGTTTTTCACTGGTTCCAAGCCTGTAGTAGCATATTGGGAAAGTAAGTATGCCTTGCTTTGTGTTCAATGGAGCAGAAATTTGACTAAATGCATCTAAAGACCATGCCAAAACTAAGCAAACATTTCAGGGTACTTATATACCTGATTTTTGCAAAGGATAATTGAGACATCATGTATCATGGCACAAATAATGTGCGATCTTGTACGTACTTATTGTACCACCTTATTATATCTACGACGATTTCTACTGATATTTGCCTTTTCAAAGTCAGGATGGCCGAGCGGTCCAAGGCGCTGTGTCAGGTCGCAGTCTCCACTGGAGGCGTGGGTTTGAATCCCACTTCTGACAGAAGTTGTTTTTCACTGGTTCCAAGCCTGTAGTAGCATATTGTGAAAGCAAGTATGCCTTGCTTTGTGTTTAATGGAGCAGGAATTAGACTAAATATTTCTAAAGACCATGCCAAAACTAAGCACACATTTCAGGGTACTTATACAGCTAATTTTTGCAAAGGAAAGTTGAGACAACATGTATCATGGCACAAATAATGTGCGATCTTGTACGTACTTAATGTACCACCTTATTATATCTACGACGATTTCTAGTGATATTTGCCTTTTCAAAGTCAGGATGGCCGAGCGGTCCAAGGCGCTGCGTTCAGGTCGCAGTCTCCACTGGAGGCGTGGGTTCGAATCCCACTTCTGACAGAAGTTGTTTTTCACTGGTTCCAAGCCTGTAGTAGCATATTGGGAAAGTAAGTATGCCTTGTTTTGTGTTCAATGGAGCAGAAATTTGACTAAATGCATCTAAAGACCACGCCAAAACTAAGCAAACATTTCAGGGTACTTATATACCTGATTCTTGCAAAGGATAGTTGAGACATCATGTGTCATGGCACAAATAATGTGCGATCTTTTACGTACTTATTGTACCACCTTATTATATCTACGACGATTTCTACTGATATTTGCCTTTTCAAAGTCAGGATGGCCGAGCGGTCCAAGGCGCTGTGTTCAGGTTGCAGTCTCCACTGGAGGCGTGGGTTCGAATCCCACTTCTGACAGAAGTTGTTTTTCACTGGTTCCAAGCCTGTAGTAGCATATTGGGAAAGTAAGTATGCCTTGCTTTGTGTTTAATGGAGCAGGAATTAGACTAATTATTTCTAAAGCCCATGCCAAAACTAAGCACACATTTCAGGGTACTTATACAGCTAATTTCTGCAAAGGAAAGTTGAGACATCATGTATCATGGCACAAATAATGTGCGATCTTGTACGTACTTATTGTACCACCTTATTATATCTACGACGATTTCTACTGATATTTGCCTTTTCAAAGTCAGGATGGCCGAGCGGTCCAAGGCGCTGCGTTCAGGTCGCAGTCTCCACTGGAGGCGTGGGTTCGAATCCCACTTCTGACAGAAGTTGTTTTTCACTGGTTCCAAGCCTGTAGTAGCATATTGGGAAAGTAAGTATGCCTTGTTTTGTGTTCAATGGAGCAGAAATTTGACTAAATGCATCTAAAGACCACGCCAAAACTAAGCAAACATTTCAGGGTACTTATATACCTGATTCTTGCAAAGGATAGTTGAGACATCATGTGTCATGGCACAAATAATGTGCGATCTTTTACGTACTTATTGTACCACCTTATTATATCTACGACGATTTCTACTGATATTTGCCTTTTCAAAGTCAGGATGGCCGAGCGGTCCAAGGCGCTGTGTTCAGGTTGCAGTCTCCACTGGAGGCGTGGGTTCGAATCCCACTTCTGACAGAAGTTGTTTTTCACTGGTTCCAAGCCTGTAGTAGCATATTGGGAAAGTAAGTATGCCTTGCTTTGTGTTTAATGGAGCAGGAATTAGACTAATTATTTCTAAAGCCCATGCCAAAACTAAGCACACATTTCAGGGTACTTATACAGCTAATTTCTGCAAAGGAAAGTTGAGACATCATGTATCATGGCACAAATAATGTGCGATCTTGTACGTACTTATTGTACCACCTTATTATATCTACGACGATTTCTACTGATATTTGCCTTTTCAAAGTCAGGATGGCTGAGCGGTCCAAGGTGCTGTGTTCAGGTGGCAGTCTCCACTGGAGGCGTGGGTTTGAATCCCACTTTTGACAGAAGTTGTTTTTCACTGGTTCCAAGCCTGTAGTAGCATATTGGGAAAGTAAGTATGCCTTGCTTTGTGTTCAATGGAGCAGGAATTTGACTAAATGCATCTAAAGACCATGCCAAAACCTAGCAAACATTTCAGGGTACTTATTTTCCTGATTTTTGCAAAGGAAAGTTGAGACATCATATATCATGGCACAACGAATGTGAAATCTTGTACGTAATTATTGTACCACCTTATTATATCTACGACGATTTCTACAGATATTCCTTTTTCAAAGTCAGGATGGCCGAGCGGTCCAAGGCGCTGCGTTCAGGTCGCAGTCTCCACTG
The DNA here is from genome assembly GCF_910589615.1 of Taurulus bubalis. Lineage (NCBI taxonomy): Eukaryota > Metazoa > Chordata > Actinopteri > Perciformes > Cottidae > Taurulus > Taurulus bubalis. The sequence goes on from NC_136601.1 coordinate 22,110,824, forward strand.
GAGGCGTGGGTTCGAATCCCACTTCTGACAGAAGTTGTTTTTCACTGGTTCCAAGCCTGTAGTAGCATATTGGGAAAGTAAGTATGCCTTGCTTTGTGTTCAATGGAGCAGAAATTTGACTAAATGCATCTAAAGACCACGCCAAAACTAAGCAAACATTTCAGGGTACTTATATACCTGATTTTTGTAAAGGATCGTTGAGACATCATGTATCATGGCACAAATAATGTCAGATCTTCTACGTACTTATTGTACCACCTTATTATATCTACGACGATTTCTACAGATATTTGCCTTTTCAAAGTCAGGATGGCTGAGCGATCCAAGGCGCTGCGTTCTGGTCGCAGTCTCCACTGGAGGCGTGGGTTCGAATCCCACTTCTGACAGAAGTTGTTTTTCACTGGTTCCAAGCCTGTAGTAGCATATTGGGAAAGTAAGTATGCCTTGCTTTGTGTTTAATGGAGCAGGAATTAGACTAAATATTTCTAAAGCCCATGCCAAAACAAAGCACACATTTCAGGGTACTTATACAGCTAATTTCTGCAAAGGAAAGTTGAGACATCATGTATCATGGCACAAATAATGTGCGATCTTGTACGTACTTATTGTACCACCTTATTATATCTACGACGATTTCTAGTGATATTTGCCTTTTCAAAGTCAGGATGTCCGAGCGGTCCAAGGCGCTGCGTTCAGGTCGCAGTCTCCACTGGAGGCGTGGGTTCGAATCCCACTTCTGACAGAAGTTGTTTTTCACTGGTTCCAAGCCTGTAGTAGCATATTGGGAAAGTAAGTATGCCTTGTTTTGTGTTCAATGGAGCAGAAATTTGACTAAATGCATCTAAAGACCACGCCAAAACTAAGCAAACATTTCAGGGTACTTATATACCTGATTCTTGCAAAGGATTGTTGAGACATCATGTGTCATGGCACAAATAATGTGCGATCTTTTACGTACTTATTGTACCACCTTATTATATCTACGACGATTTCTACTGATATTTGCCTTTTCAAAGTCAGGATGGCCGAGCGGTCCAAGGCGCTGTGTTCAGGTTGCAGTCTCCACTGGAGGCGTGGGTTCGAATCCCACTTCTGACAGAAGTTGTTTTTCACTGGTTCCAAGCCTGTAGTAGCATATTGGGAAAGTAAGTATGCCTTGCTTTGTGTTTAATGCAGCAGGAATTAGACTAATTATTTCTAAAGCCCATGCCAAAACTAAGCACACATTTCAGGGTACTTATACAGCTAATTTCTGCAAAGGAAAGTTGAGACATCATGTATCATGGCACAAATAATGTGCGATCTTGTACGTACTTATTGTACCACCTTATTATATCTACGACGATTTCTACTGATATTTGCCTTTTCAAAGTCAGGATGGCTGAGCGGTCCAAGGTGCTGTGTTCAGGTGGCAGTCTCCACTGGAGGCGTGGGTTTTTATACCCACTTTTGACAGAAGTTGTTTTTCACTGGTTCCAAGCCTGTAGTAGCATATTGGGAAAGTAAGTATGCCTTGCTTTGTGTTCAATGGAGCAGGAATTTGACTAAATGCATCTAAAGACCATGCCAAAACTAAGCAAACATTTCAGGGTACTTATTTTCCTGATTTTTGCAAAGGATAATTGAGACATCATGTATCATGGCACAAATAATGTGCGATCTTGTACGTACTTATTGTACCACCTTATTATATCTACGACGATTTCTACTGATATTTGCCTTTTCAAAGTCAGGATGGCCGAGCGGTCCAAGGCGCTGCGTTCAGGTCGCAGTCTCCACTGGAGGCGTGGGTTCGAATCCCACTTCTGACAGATATTGTTTTTCACTGGTTCCAAGCCTGTAGTAGCATATTGGGAAAGTAAGTATGCCTTGCTTTGTGTTCAATGGAGCAGGAATTTGACTAAATGCATCTAAAGACCATGCCAAAACTAAGCAAACATTTCAGGGTACTTATTTTCCTGATTTTTGCAAAGGAAAGTTGAGACATCATGTATCATGGCACAAATAATGTGCGATCTTGTACGTACTTATTGTACCACCTTATTATATCTACGACGATTTCTACTGATATTTGCCTTTTCAAAGTCAGGATGGCTGAGCGGTCCAAGGTGCTGTGTTCAGGTGGCAGTCTCCACTGGAGGCGTGGGTTTTTATACCCACTTTTGACAGAAGTTGTTTTTCACTGGTTCCAAGCCTGTAGTAGCATATTGGGAAAGTAAGTATGCCTTGCTTTGTGTTCAATGGAGCAGGAATTTGACTAAATGCATCTAAAGACCATGCCAAAACTAAGCAAACATTTCAGGGTACTTATTTTCCTGATTTTTGCAAAGGATAATTGAGACATCATGTATCATGGCACAAATAATGTGCGATCTTGTACGTACTTATTGTACCACCTTATTATATCTACGACGATTTCTACTGATATTTGCCTTTTCAAAGTCAGGATGGCCGAGCGGTCCAAGGCGCTGCGTTCAGGTCGCAGTCTCCACTGGAGGCGTGGGTTCGAATCCCACTTCTGACAGATATTGTTTTTCACTGGTTCCAAGCCTGTAGTAGCATATTGGGAAAGTAAGTATGCCTTGCTTTGTGTTCAATGGAGCAGGAATTTGACTAAATGCATCTAAAGACCATGCCAAAACTAAGCAAACATTTCAGGGTACTTATATACCTGATTCTTGCAAAGGATAGTTGAGACATCATGTGTCATGGCACAAATAATGTGCGATCTTTTACGTACTTATTGTACCACCTTATTATATCTACGACGATTTCTACTGATATTTGCCTTTTCAAAGTCAGGATGGCCGAGCGGTCCAAGGCGCTGTGTTCAGGTTGCAGTCTCCACTGGAGGCGTGGGTTCGAATCCCACTTCTGACAGAAGTTGTTTTTCACTGGTTCCAAGCCTGTAGTAGCATATTGGGAAAGTAAGTATGCCTTGCTTTGTGTTTAATGCAGCAGGAATTAGACTAATTATTTCTAAAGCCCATGCCAAAACTAAGCACACATTTCAGGGTACTTATACAGCTAATTTCTGCAAAGGAAAGTTGAGACATCATGTATCATGGCACAAATAATGTGCGATCTTGTACGTACTTATTGTACCACCTTATTATATCTACGACGATTTCTACTGATATTTGCCTTTTCAAAGTCAGGATGGCTGAGCGGTCCAAGGTGCTGTGTTCAGGTGGCAGTCTCCACTGGAGGCGTGGGTTTTTATACCCACTTTTGACAGAAGTTGTTTTTCACTGGTTCCAAGCCTGTAGTAGCATATTGGGAAAGTAAGTATGCCTTGCTTTGTGTTCAATGGAGCAGGAATTTGACTAAATGCATCTAAAGACCATGCCAAAACTAAGCAAACATTTCAGGGTACTTATTTTCCTGATTTTTGCAAAGGATAATTGAGACATCATGTATCATGGCACAAATAATGTGCGATCTTGTACGTACTTATTGTACCACCTTATTATATCTACGACGATTTCTACTGATATTTGCCTTTTCAAAGTCAGGATGGCCGAGCGGTCCAAGGCGCTGCGTTCAGGTCGCAGTCTCCACTGGAGGCGTGGGTTCGAATCCCACTTCTGACAGATATTGTTTTTCACTGGTTCCAAGCCTGTAGTAGCATATTGGGAAAGTAAGTATGCCTTGCTTTGTGTTCAATGGAGCAGGAATTTGACTAAATGCATCTAAAGACCATGCCAAAACTAAGCACACATTTCAGGGTACTTATTTTCCTGATTTTTGCAAAGGAAAGTTGAGACATCATGTATCATGGCACAAATAATGTGCGATCTTGTACGTACTTATTGTACCACCTTATTATATCTACGACGATTTCTACTGATATTTGCCTTTTCAAAGTCAGGATGGCCGAGCGGTCCAAGGAGCTGCGCTTAGGTCGCAGTCTCCACTGGAGGCGTGGGTTCGAATCCCACTTCTGACAGAAGTTGTTTATCACTGGTTCCAAGCCTGTAGTAGCATATTGGGAAAGTAGGTATGCCTTGCTTTGTGTTCAATGGAGCAGAAATTTGACTAAATGCATCTAAAGACCATGCCAAAACTAAGCACACATTTCACGGTACTTATACAGCTAATTTTTGCAAAGGAAAGTTGAGACATCATGTATCATGGCACAAATAATGTGCGATCTTGTACGTACTTATTGTACCACCTTATTATATCTACGACGATTTCTACTGATATTTGCCTTTTCAAAGTCAGGATGGCCGAGCGGTCCAAGGCGCTGCGTTCAGGTCGCAGTCTCCACTGGAGGCGTGGGTTCGAATCCCACTTCTGACAGAAGTTGTCTTTCACTGGTTCCAAGCCTGTAGTAGCATATTGGGAAAGTAAGTATGCCTTGCTTTGTGTTCAATGGAGCAGAAATTTGACTAAATGCATCTAAAGACCATGCCAAAACTAAGCAAACAATTCTGGGTACTTATATACCTGATTTTTGCAAAGGATAGTTGAGACATCATGTATCATGGCACAAATAATGTGCGATCTTGTACGTACTTATTGTACCACCTTATTATATCTACGACGATTTCTACTGATATTTGCCTTTTCAAAGTCAGGATGGCCGAGCGGTCCAAGGCGCTGTGTTCAGGTCGCAGTCTCCACTGGAGGCGTGGGTTCGAATCCCACTTCTGACAGAAGTTGTTTTTCACTGGTTCCAAGCCTGTAGTAGCATATTGGGAAAGTAAGTATGCCTTGCTTTGTGTTCAATGGAGCAGGAATTTGACTAAATGCATCTAAAGACCACGCCAAAACTAAGCAAACATTTCAGGGTACTTATATACCTGATTCTTGCAAAGGATAGTTGAGACATCATGTATCATGGCACAAATAATGTGCGATCTTGTACGTACTTATTGTACCACCTTATTATATCTACGACGATTTCTACTGATATTTGCCTTTTCAAAGTCAGGATGGCCGAGCGGTCCAAGACGCTGTGTTCAGGTCGCAGTCTCCACTGGAGGCGTGGGTTCGAATCCCACTTCTGACAGAAGTTGTTTATCACTGGTTCCAAGCCTGTAGTAGCATATTGGGAAAGTAAGTATGCCTTGCTTTGTGTTCAATGGAGCAGGAATTTGACAAAATGCATCTAAAGACCATGCCAAAACTAAGCACACATTTCAGGGTACTTATATACCTGATTTTTGCAAAGGATTGTTGAGACATCATGTATCATGGCACAAATAATGTGCAATCTTGTACGTACTTATTGTACCACCTTATTATATCTACGACGATTTCTACTGATATTTGCCTTTTCAAAGTCAGGATGGCCGAGCGGTCCAAGGCGCTGCGTTCAGGTCGCAGTCTCCACTGGAGGCGTGGGTTCGAATCCCACTTCTGACAGAAGTTGTTTTTCACTGGTTCCAAGCCTGTAGTAGCTTATTGGGAAAGTAAGTATGCCTTGCTTTGTGTTCAATGGAGCAGGAATTTGACTAAATGCATCTAAAGACCATGCCAAAACTAAGCAAACATTTCAGGGTACTTATTTTCCTGATTTTTGCAAAGGAAAGTTGAGACATCATGTATCATGGCACAAATAATGTGCGATCTTGTACGTACTTATTGTACCACCTTATTATATCTACGACGATTTCTACTGATATTTGCCTTTTCAAAGTCAGGATGGCCGAGCGGTCCAAGGCGCTGCGTTTAGGTCGCAGTCTCCACTGGAGGCGTGGGTTCGAATCCCACTTCTGACAGAAGTTGTTTATCACTGGTTCCAAGCCTGTAGTAGCATATTGGGAAAGTAAGTATGCCTTGCTTTGTGTTCAATGGAGCAGAAATTTGACTAAATGCATCTAAAGACCATACCAAAACTAAGCACACATTTAACGGTACTTATACAGCTAATTTTTGCAAAGGAAAGTTGAGACATCATGTATCATGGCACAAATAATGTGCGATCTTGTACGTACTTATTGTACCACCTTATTATATCTACGACGATTTCTACTGATATTTGCCTTTTCAAAGTCAGGATGGCCGAGCGGTCCAAGGCGCTGCGTTCAGGTCGCAGTCTCCACTGGAGGTGTGGGTTTGAATCCCACTTCTGACAGAAGTTGTTTTTCACTGGTTCCAAGCCTGTAGTAGCTTATTGGGAAAGTAATTATGCCTTGCTTTGTGTTCAATGGAGCAGGAATTTGACTAAATGCATCTAAAGACCATGCCAAAACTAAGCAAACATTTCAGGGTACTTATATACCTGATTTTTGCAAAGGATAGTTGAGACATCATGTATCATGGCACAAATAATGTGCAATCTTGTACGTACTTATTGTACCACCTTATTATATCTACGACGATTTCTACTGATATTTGCCTTTTCAAAGTCAGGATGGCCGAGCGGTCCAAGGCGCTGCGTTCAGGTCGCAGTCTCCACTGGAGGCGTTGGTTCGAATCCCACTTCTGACAGAAGTTGTTTTTCACTGGTTCCAAGCCTGTAGTAGCATATTGGGAAAGTAAGTATGCCTTGCTTTGTGTTCAATGGAGCAGGAATTTGACTAAATGCATCTAAAGACCATGCCAAAACTAAGCACACATTTCAGGGTACTTATTTTCCTGATTTTTGCAAAGGAAAGTTGAGACATCATGTATCATGGCACAAATAATGTGCAATCTTGTACGTACTTATTGTACCACCTTATTATATCTACGACGATTTCTACTGATATTTGCCTTTTCAAAGTCAGGATGGCCGAGCGGTCCAAGGCGCTGCGTTCAGGTCGCAGTCTCCACTGGAGGCGTGGGTTCGAATCCCACTTCTGACAGAAGTTGTTTTTCACTGGTTCCAAGCCTGTAGTAGCTTATTGGGAAAGTAAGTATGCCTTGCTTTGTGTTCAATGGAGCAGGAATTTGACTAAATGCATCTAAAGACCATGCCAAAACTAAGCAAACATTTCAGGGTACTTATTTTCCTGATTTTTGCAAAGGAAAGTTGAGACATCATGTATCATGGCACAAATAATGTGCGATCTTGTACGTACTTATTGTACCACCTTATTATATCTACGACGATTTCTACTGATATTTGCCTTTTCAAAGTCAGGATGGCCGAGCGGTCCAAGGCGCTGCGTTTAGGTCGCAGTCTCCACTGGAGGCGTGGGTTCGAATCCCACTTCTGACAGAAGTTGTTTATCACTGGTTCCAAGCCTGTAGTAGCATATTGGGAAAGTAAGTATGCCTTGCTTTGTGTTCAATGGAGCAGAAATTTGACTAAATGCATCTAAAGACCATACCAAAACTAAGCACACATTTAACGGTACTTATACAGCTAATTTTTGCAAAGGAAAGTTGAGACATCATGTATCATGGCACAAATAATGTGCGATCTTGTACGTACTTATTGTACCACCTTATTATATCTACGACGATTTCTACTGATATTTGCCTTTTCAAAGTCAGGATGGCCGAGCGGTCCAAGGCGCTGCGTTCAGGTCGCAGTCTCCACTGGAGGTGTGGGTTTGAATCCCACTTCTGACAGAAGTTGTTTTTCACTGGTTCCAAGCCTGTAGTAGCTTATTGGGAAAGTAATTATGCCTTGCTTTGTGTTCAATGGAGCAGGAATTTGACTAAATGCATCTAAAGACCATGCCAAAACTAAGCAAACATTTCAGGGTACTTATATACCTGATTTTTGCAAAGGATAGTTGAGACATCATGTATCATGGCACAAATAATGTGCAATCTTGTACGTACTTATTGTACCACCTTATTATATCTACGACGATTTCTACTGATATTTGCCTTTTCAAAGTCAGGATGGCCGAGCGGTCCAAGGCGCTGCGTTCAGGTCGCAGTCTCCACTGGAGGCGTTGGTTCGAATCCCACTTCTGACAGAAGTTGTTTTTCACTGGTTCCAAGCCTGTAGTAGCATATTGGAAAAGTAAGTATGCCTTGCTTTGTGTTCAATGGAGCAGGAATTTGACTAAATGCATCTAAAGACCATCTCAAAACTAAGCAAACATTTCAGGGTACTTATTTTCCTGATTTTTGCAAAGGAAAGTTGAGACATCATATATCATGGCACAACGAATGTGAAATCTTGTACGTAATTATTGTACCACCTTATTATATCTACGACGATTTCTACAGATATTCCTTTTTCAAAGTCAGGATGGCCGAGCGGTCCAAGGCGCTGCGTTCAGGTCGCAGTCTCCACTGGAGGCGTGGGTTCGAATCCCACTTCTGACAGAAGTTGTCTTTCACTGGTTCCAAGCCTGTAGTAGCATATTGGGAAAGTAAGTATGCCTTGCTTTGTGTTCAATGGAGCAGAAATTTGACTAAATGCATCTAAAGACCATGCCAAAACTAAGCAAACAATTCTGGGTACTTATATACCTGATTTTTGCAAAGGATAGTTGAGACATCATGTATCATGGCACAAATAATGTGCGATCTTGTACGTACTTATTGTACCACCTTATTATATCTACGACGATTTCTACTGATATTTGCCTTTTCAAAGTCAGGATGGCCGAGCGGTCCAAGGCGCTGTGTTCAGGTCGCAGTCTCCACTGGAGGCGTGGGTTCGAATCCCACTTCTGACAGAAGTTGTTTTTCACTGGTTCCAAGCCTGTAGTAGCATATTGGGAAAGTAAGTATGCCTTGCTTTGTGTTCAATGGAGCAGGAATTTGACTAAATGCATCTAAAGACCACGCCAAAACTAAGCAAACATTTCAGGGTACTTATATACCTGATTCTTGCAAAGGATAGTTGAGACATCATGTATCATGGCACAAATAATGTGCGATCTTGTACGTACTTATTGTACCACCTTATTATATCTACGACGATTTCTACTGATATTTGCTTTTTCAAAGTCAGGATGGCCGAGCGGTCCAAGACGCTGTGTTCAGGTCGCAGTCTCCACTGGAGGCGTGGGTTCGAATCCCACTTCTGACAGAAGTTGTTTATCACTGGTTCCAAGCCTGTAGTAGCATATTGGGAAAGTAAGTATGCCTTGCTTTGTGTTCAATGGAGCAGGAATTTGACTAAATGCATCTAAAGACCATGCCAAAACTAAGCAAACATTTCAGGGTACTTATTTTCCTGATTTTTGCAAAGGAAAGTTGAGACATCATGTATCATGGCACAAATAATGTGCGATCTTGTACGTACTTATTGTACCACCTTATTATATCTACGACGATTTCTACTGATATTTGCCTTTTCAAAGTCAGGATGGCCGAGCGGTCCAAGGCGCTGCGTTTAGGTCGCAGTCTCCACTGGAGGCGTGGGTTCGAATCCCACTTCTGACAGAAGTTGTTTATCACTGGTTCCAAGCCTGTAGTAGCATATTGGGAAAGTAAGTATGCCTTGCTTTGTGTTCAATGGAGCAGAAATTTGACTAAATGCATCTAAAGACCATACCAAAACTAAGCACACATTTAACGGTACTTATACAGCTAATTTTTGCAAAGGAAAGTTGAGACATCATGTATCATGGCACAAATAATGTGCGATCTTGTACGTACTTATTGTACCACCTTATTATATCTACGACGATTTCTACTGATATTTGCCTTTTCAAAGTCAGGATGGCCGAGCGGTCCAAGGCGCTGCGTTTAGGTCGCAGTCTCCACTGGAGGCGTGGGTTCGAATCCCACTTCTGACAGAAGTTGTTTATCACTGGTTCCAAGCCTGTAGTAGCATATTGGGAAAGTAAGTATGCCTTGCTTTGTGTTCAATGGAGCAGAAATTTGACTAAATGCATCTAAAGACCATACCAAAACTAAGCACACATTTAACGGTACTTATACAGCTAATTTTTGCAAAGGAAAGTTGAGACATCATGTATCATGGCACAAATAATGTGCGATCTTGTACGTACTTATTGTACCACCTTATTATATCTACGACGATTTCTACTGATATTTGCCTTTTCAAAGTCAGGATGGCCGAGCGGTCCAAGGCGCTGCGTTCAGGTCGCAGTCTCCACTGGAGGTGTGGGTTTGAATCCCACTTCTGACAGAAGTTGTTTTTCACTGGTTCCAAGCCTGTAGTAGCTTATTGGGAAAGTAATTATGCCTTGCTTTGTGTTCAATGGAGCAGGAATTTGACTAAATGCATCTAAAGACCATGCCAAAACTAAGCAAACATTTCAGGGTACTTATATACCTGATTTTTGCAAAGGATAGTTGAGACATCATGTATCATGGCACAAATAATGTGCAATCTTGTACGTACTTATTGTACCACCTTATTATATCTACGACGATTTCTACTGATATTTGCCTTTTCAAAGTCAGGATGGCCGAGCGGTCCAAGGCGCTGCGTTCAGGTCGCAGTCTCCACTGGAGGCGTTGGTTCGAATCCCACTTCTGACAGAAGTTGTTTTTCACTGGTTCCAAGCCTGTAGTAGCATATTGGAAAAGTAAGTATGCCTTGCTTTGTGTTCAATGGAGCAGGAATTTGACTAAATGCATCTAAAGACCATCTCAAAACTAAGCAAACATTTCAGGGTACTTATTTTCCTGATTTTTGCAAAGGAAAGTTGAGACATCATATATCATGGCACAACGAATGTGAAATCTTGTACGTAATTATTGTACCACCTTATTATATCTACGACGATTTCTACAGATATTCCTTTTTCAAAGTCAGGATGGCCGAGCGGTCCAAGGCGCTGCGTTCAGGTCGCAGTCTCCACTGGAGGCGTGGGTTCGAATCCCACTTCTGACAGAAGTTGTCTTTCACTGGTTCCAAGCCTGTAGTAGCATATTGGGAAAGTAAGTATGCCTTGCTTTGTGTTTAATGGAGCAGGAATTAGACTAAATATTTCTAAAGCCCATGCCAAAACTAAGCACACATTTCAGGGTACTTATACAGCTAATTTCTGCAAAGGATAGTTGAGACATCATGTATCATGGCACAAATAATGTGCGATCTTGTACGTACTTATTGTACCACCTTATTATATCTACGACGATTTCTACTGATATTTGCCTTTTCAAAGTCAGGATGGCCGAGCGGTCCAAGGTGCTGTGTTCAGGTCGCAGTCTCCACTGGAGGCGTGGGTTCGAATCCCACTTCTGACAGAAGTTGTTTTTCACTGGTTCCAAGCCTGTAGTAGCATATTGGGAAAGTAAGTATGCCTTGCTTTGTGTTCAATGGAGCAGGAATTTGACTAAATGCATCTAAAGACCACGCCAAAACTAAGCAAACATTTCAGGGTACTTATATACCTGATTCTTGCAAAGGATAGTTGAGACATCATGTATCATGGCAAAAATAATGTGCAATCTTGTACGTACTTATTGTACCACCTTATTATATCTACGACAATTTCTACTGATATTCCTTTTTCAAAGTCAGGATGGCCGAGCGGTCCAAGGCGCTGCGTTCAGGTCGCAGTCTCCACTGGAGGCGTGGGTTCGAATCCCACTTCTGACAGAAGTTGTTTTTCACTGGTTCCAAGCCTGTAGTAGCATATTGGGAAAGTAAGTATGCCTTGCTTTGTGTTTAATGGAGCAGGAATTTGACTAAATGCATCTAAAGACCATGCCAAAACTAAGCAAACATTTCAGGGTACTTATATACCTGATTTTTGCAAAGGATAGTTGAGACATCATGTATCATGGCACAAATAATGTGCGATCTTGTACGTACTTATTGTACCACCTTATTATATCTACGACGATTTCTACTGATATTTGCCTTTTCAAAGTCAGGATGGCCGAGCGGTCCAAGGCGCTGCGTTCAGGTCGCAGTCTCCACTGGAGGCGTGGGTTCGAATCCCACTTCTGACAGAAGTTGTTTTTCACTGGTTCCAAGCCTGTAGTAGCATATTGGGAAAGTAAGTATGCCTTGCTTTGTGTTCAATGGAGCAGAAATTTGACTAAATGCATCTAAAGACCATGCCAAAACTAAGCAAACATTTCAGGGTACTTATATACCTGATTTTTGCAAAGGATAGTTGAGACATCATGTATCATGGCACAAATAATGTGCGATCTTGTACGTACTTATTGTACCACCTTATTATATCTACGACGATTTCTACTGATATTTGCCTTTTCAAAGTCAGGATGGCTGAGCGATCCAAGGCGCTGCGTTCTGGTCGCAGTCTCCACTGGAGGCGTGGGTTCGAATCCCACTTCTGACAGAAGTTGTTTTTCACTGGTTCCAAGCCTGTAGTAGCATATTGGG